>NW_006399795.1:2783306-2795522 GCF_000299155.1 Elephantulus edwardii
TCCTTGCACATTTCATTGTAATATTTTGCTTTGTCATCCCGTGCTGCCTTTTGAAATCTTCTATTCAACTCTTTAGTATCTTGAATTCTTCCTTGTGCAACTGAAGGGAAAAGTTGCTGCATTGAAAGCACTGGCAAAAAAAATAAGGCACCAGGAATTGACAGACTACCAATTAACATGTTTCAACAACCTTGGATGGGCTCACTAGTCTATGCCAAGAAATAGACTACCTAATACCTGACCAACTACTTCGAAGAGATGACTCACCAACTACATCGAAGAGACGCCTATTTGTTCCAACTTCTTAAAAAAGGTGAACCAACAGAAAGTGGAAATTGTCAAACACTATCTTTAACATTATATGCACGTAAAATTTTGTTGAAGAGTATTAAGAAATGGCTGGAACAGTACATCAACAGGGAATGGCCAGACATTCAAGTTTGATTCAAAAGAGGCTATGACATGAGGGATGTCATTACTGATGTCCAGTGGCTCTTGGTTGAAAGTAAAGAATGTAAAAAAGAGGTTTATTTGTGCTTTACTGATTATGCAACTGTACTTGACTGTGAGGGTCATAACAAATAATGGGTAACATTGAGAAGAATGGGAATCCCAGAACACTAAACTGCTCATGAAATCTACATATAGACCAAAAAGATTGTTGTCTAAATGAAACTCTGCATGGTTTAAAATCAAGAAAAGTGAGCATCAAGGTTGCATCGTTTCTCCATACCTATTCAATTTAAATTATTTGAGAAGCTGAAGCATACCTTTGTTACGTGGTGTGGTATGATGTGGTATGGTGTGGTGTAGTATCAAGGGTTTATTGCTCAAAATGGCTTTCCTATCCATTCATTGACTTGGACTTTGCCACATGAATGGGCAGGGATGTGTGTGAATAAGTGACTAGGATGTGGCAGCCTATCCACAAGAGAGCTGGCAAGTCTCACCATTAAACTGAACAGCTTCAGAAGATTTGGGGACTCTCACCACTAGCAAAAAAGAAGCTGAGAATGCAAAGTGTGCATCTGTGGTGTTAGCCTAAAAGTTGGCTCTTATTTTAGCCATTCCTGTTAGCCCCTCTGGTCTCCAGCTCCCTTAATTGCAGACACCATAGTCTTATAAATCAGCACAATCTTGCAAATCATCAACGGCTGTGGGACTAAGATAAGAAAAAGTGCTTTCTACACTGGGCAGCAAGACATGAGGTGAACAGGACTTGTAGGAGATTGGAGTGAGACCCTGGTGATGATGGTGAAGAGACTGTGGCATTGCTGTGGACAAACTGTGCCAAGGTGTGACCTGAGATTTCTTGCATTTGTGCTAGCCACAGTTAAAGGATTTTGCTGTTCTTGTCTTTGATGATAGAAGGACAAACTGCTTGCTGAACTGAAACTGGAGCCTACTAATTGAGGAATTGTGCCTTGGGACTCCTTGGCTAAAACATGGATTTGCAATTTACTTCCCTAATATACTCCATTCTCAGTACCAAAACTGTGTGTCTGTAAGTCAACAATGAATAAATGAACCTCTTGATACTGGTATGGCTCTAGAAGCACCAAGAGGTGGGGCTATGGATGGGCTTTTTATCAGCTTTCTGTTCTGGGGCAGTGAGAGACTGTGTTATTCTTAATCCCTTTGGCACTTTCAGAGAGACATTCATGGCCCTGTGCCCCATGTCCTGTTCTTTCTTCTTTAGATACTATCCTTGGGGCCAAAGACTCCACAGATTGGGGTCTACTGGAGCAGCAGTGGCTGAAGCAGAGAACCAGAGACCCAGTGTGAAGCAGACTGACCATGGGACTGCTGCCCCAGAGTACCAGAGCCAGGAGTCTTTGCTCAAGCTTGCTGAAGGACTTCGGAATGGGGGAAAGCCATAATTGGCAGGACTATGAAAGTTTTGAAACTCTGGCCTAAAATCACATGGCTAAAGGCTGAAGGACATGTAAGAATGCTTCAGAAGCTGTCCTGACGAGAAATAGTACCTTGTGAATTTTTCTAATGAACCTCATTACCATGAGTCCAGTTCCGTGTAGTCTGTGAATTATTAAAAAAAGATTTCTGACCCAGTAGTGCAATTAGATCAGTGTTGGATCAGAAGTAGGTGCAGGAGCATGGGAGACATGTCTGACCTCATGGGAATTGGTTTTGTGTTGTGAATGCTGTTGATGTGGGCAGTCACCACTTATATGGAGACATGGCGATCCCGATGGTGCCCTCATTCTTTTTACAGCAGATTATACAACCATGCATCCAACTTCCTAAACAATATGCCTCAGGAAACTCTATGAACTTTGAGAAACAATGAAAGTTACAGAAAAGCTTCATATCTCCTGTTCATAGGGTCGATAAGAGTTGTGCTCGACTCGACGGCAATTAACAACAATACAACCTTGCTCACAGAAAGTGAAGAAGACTCAAAATAGTTATGCAGAAGGTAAAAAACTACAGCCTTCAATATGGATTACATCTTAATATCAAGAGAACAAAAATCTTTGCCACTGGAACAGTAGGCAACATAATGATAGATGGAGGAAAATTGGAAGTTGGCAACAATTTCACTTTACTTGGATCCAAAAATCCACATCCATGGTAAAAGACGTTAAGAAATCAAAATAAATGCTGCACTGGGAAAATAAGCTAAGTAACTTTTCAAAGCATTAAAGAGCAAAGGTTTCAGTTTAACGGCTATGGTACACCTGATCCAAGTCATGACATTTACGACTATTTCCTATTCATGTGAAAGTTGGACAGTGACTAGGAATGACAGAAGAACTAATGCCCTTGAATTGTGATTCTGCAGAAGAATATCCCACAGACTGACAAAAGAACAAACAAGTCTGTCTTGGAGGAAGTGCAACCAGGGTGCTAATCCTTAGAGGCAAAAATAGTGAAATTTCACCTCACATACTTTGGACATGTTGTAGGAGGGACCAGTCCTTGGAAAAGACATCATGCTGAGAACGGAGGATGGTCAGAGAAAGAGATAAAGTCTCTTAAGAAGGTGCACTAACACAGTAACTGTAACAATGGTTTCAAGCATATCAGGGATCATCTGTTGTTCATAAGGTCTCTATGAGTGGTAGTCCACTCCATGGCACCTAACGAAACCAACATTTCTGGGTGACACCAGAACATCTAATTTCAAATTAACAGGAATTCTAGGAAAATATTATTTTTTTTGCTATGTGCCACTGAGTCACTTGCAACTCACAGCAACACTATGCAAAAGAGCTGTAAACCCTGCTCTATCCTATGCTAACCTCACTGTCTCTGACACACCTACTGCCATTACTTCAATTACTGAATCGATGCATCTCATTCAGAGTCTTCATCTCTTGTGCTGTGTGCCTGCACCCTCCCAAACATGATATCCCTCTCCAAGGACTGATTCCTCCTTGTAACATGCCCAAAGCATGTCAAACGAAGCTTCAGAATCCTTGCCTCCAAGGAGCAGCCTAGCTTCACCCTCTCTAGGACAAATCTGTTTGTTCTCCTATCAGTACATGGTATATTCAACACTCTTCTTAAGCACCACAGCTAAAAGGCATCAATCTTCTTTCTATCACCCTTAGTCACTATACAACTCTCTGATGCATAGCACACAATTGTAGAGATCAGGCACACTCTAGTCTCCAGCCTAATATCATTGCTCTTCAGTACTTTGGAGAGATCCTTGACAGCTGACTTTCCCAATGCACTTCATCTTTTGATTTCCTGGCTCCTGGTATCAAGAATGTTGATTGTGGAGCCAAGCAAACTAAAACTGTTAATAATCTCAATCTCTTCACCATCCATAATGATGCTGCCAATTGGTCCAGTGGTGAGAATCTTTGTTTTCTTGATGTTGAGCTTCAATCCATATTGAAGTCTGTAGTCCTTGATCTTATGCAGCAAGTGTTTCAGGTCCTCCTCAGTTTCAGCAAACAGGGTTGTGTCATCTGCATAACGTAGGTTGTTGATGAATCTTCCACCAATCCTGATGACACATTCCTCCTCATATAGACCAGATGATCTGTTCTGCATACAGACTGAAAACGTATGGAGACAGAATATATCCCTGGTGGACACGCATGCCCATTTTGAACCATGCTGTGTCTCCTTCCTCTGTTCTGACGACTGTCTCTTGGTTCAAGTATAGATTTCGCATTAGCACAATCAAATATTCTGAGATTCTCATTCTTCTCAGAGTCAGCCACAGTTTGTTGTGACCTACACAGTCCCTTTGCATAGTCAATGAAGTACAGACAGATATTCCTCTGGTATTCTCTGTTTTCTGCCAAGATCCATCTAACATTAGCTGTAATATCTAGACACTCACTACCTCTTTTAAACACAGCCTATACATCTGGCAGTTCTCTGCTGATGTGTTGCTCCAGTCGTTTTTGGATAATTTTCAGCAGAATCTTGCTTGCATGTGATACTAATAGCATTCAGTAAACAAAGAAATTTTTAAGTAAAAAACTATTTTTTAAAAGAATTGTCTAAGTCAACACACCTGAAGAATATGAAAAGACCCAGTAACTGCCCAGTACAGTAAGTTAAAAACAAAAAAACTCCATAATGCAAATTATAATGACATTTCAGTGTATGTACAGTAAAAATTAAGTAGAGTTTTCAAAGGAAAACAACTCATTTTGAAAGGATCAGGAATTAGTGACACTGAACTCAGCAATAACACTAGAAATCAGAAGTCAAAGTCAATGGACTGTTCTCTCAGAAAATTATTTCCTATCTAGAATTCTAAATGCAGTCAATCTAAAAAGAAAACATGAAAATAAAGGCATTTTCAGGTATGTTGTTGTTGATAAATACTGTCAAGTCGGAAACGACTCGTAGCGGGCCCTCTAGTAAGTTTTCAGAGGTAGTAAATTACACAAGAGGAGACTCCTTATCTTTCTGGTGGATTTAAACTACATGCCTTTGCTATGGCAGGGCAACTCTTTACCACTAAGCCACCAGAACCACCTTTTCAGACATGCTGGATCTAATCAAAGTTTGGTTTCCTTCAAAACATTTTAGGAAGCTATTGAAGAATTTGTTACATCAAACTAAAGAAATAATTCAAGAAAGAACACCACCTGGAGACTAGAAAACAGAAAATCAACTAATGAAAAAAGATTGAGAGACTTCTCAGGGTAAAAAGGAACCCCTGGAAGGCAGCTAATAAAGCAGGTCTACAGTCTAGGCCTGAGAATGAGGGCTGAGAGTTACAGAAGAGATGGCAACCCCGTAAAAAATAAAGTAACATGTCTTTGACGGTACCAAGGGAATTTTACAGCTCTAGCAAAGAGTTTGAGGATTAATTAGTGACAAATACATAGAACACTAAGCAACCCTCCTTTCTGAAAATAGAGCCTGTTATTAACTCTAAGAAAAACAAAATATTTTACAAAAAGATAAATTATAACTATCATAAATCTACAGCTCATCTATGAGTATATTTACAAACTTTTGTATTTATTAAAATTAGTATTCATAATTTTACTAAAACATGCTACTTTAATATGTTTAGAATTTTAGAGTGTAGTACTACCAATGTTTAACATTTTGTGCCTCTGATAATGCTAAAATAAAGCTTTATGTTCTACATAAATTTTTCCTACTATCTCACAAATTCATCATGGTTGAGGGCATAAGGAAAACCAAACTTAGAACTATTTTTGCTAGATGCTGAATAAAATAATGGCACATGAAATCATGCACATTAAAATATAATTCACTAGAATTTGTACTAAAGATAAATGATTCAATATTATCCATTAATACTTCTCATATTACTAGATCAAAGAGAAAAATTATATAATTATTTTTTATCTTATACTGGTTTAATTAATTATTTTTTGCAGGTGATAAAAGGGCATTTAGTGAAATATACATTTAGTAAAAATCTGTAGTAAAACATGAATACATAAAAACTTCTTTAATATAAGTAAGTTAACGTGTGTATGTGTTTTAAGAAGTATGTATGTGTATATGTGTGTTAGTGAAGCTTTCCAAAGACAATATCATGTTTCACAGGGAGATATAAAAACAGTTATAAAGCCAGGAAGGAGGCAAGCATGTTGACAATCATCACTTTTTTTATCACTGTTCCAGAGGTATTAAGCTGATGCAACTAGACAAGAAAATACGCAATAGATATGAACAATGGGAAAGAAGTAAAAGTATTATTTCCAGACGGTACCAAAAATTGACTGTATCAGTTTCTGAAACAGATATTAACTAAAGGGGGATGGGGGAATCTCAGAAATAATAATTAGATGTCTGCATTCAAAGAACAGGTTTCATTAAAAGGAAAAAAAAAGACAAATTTGAAACTAAAAGGGCAAATCTGTATAAAGATACTGCAGGACCTAAGAAAACTTGAATAATTGTTGTTAGGTGCTGTTGAATCAACGGTGATTTACAGTAACTCTATGAACAACAGATCTCACTTAGATGATAACATATTTATGATAAAAACAAAAGTGTGGAAATATGGGAAGCCAATACTAAATATTTGTAATAAACGGAATGCTATTTAAAAAAAAAAACAGTAAAAAAAAATTAATTTTGACAATGAAAAAGGATGACAGAAGAAGAATCAATACCTTTGAGTTGTGATGTTGGAGAAGAGTATTGAACATACATGGAATGCTAGGAGAACAAATAAGTCTGTCTTGGAGAGGGTGAAACCAAGTTTCTCTTTGGAGGAAAGGATATTGAAGCTCCATTTCACATACTTTGGGCATGGGGAGAAGGGAGACTAAAGAAGAACATCATACTTGGAAAGGTAGAGGGACAGCATTGGAGACGAAGACCTTAATGAGATGGATTGATATAGTACCTGGGATAAAGAGGGTAGGTGTGTCGGAGTCAGTGAGATTAGCTCAGAACAACAAGGATGGTACAGCAGAGGACAGGATTCAAATCTGTTATCTGTAAGGTGGCTATGAGTTGTACTTGATTCAACTGCACTTAACAACAACAGTAGTTACATAAAACCGTCCCAGAGAGCAGGTTGATGTTTTCCAGGGACCAGAAGGCAGGGGGAATGACAATATAATTTTTTTTTTTACGTAGACAGAGATGGTGATTGTACAACACTATGAATGTACTAAATGTCAATGAACTGTTCACTTTATATTGGTTAACTTTATGTTATATGAATTTGATCTCATAAAAAGAAAGTGATTTTAAAAGAAAAAACGTGTATTTCATGACATAAACATTATATAAAATTCAAGTATTGGTATTCAAAAATAAAATTTTATTGAAACTCATTTACGTACCATCTATGGCTACTTTCATACTAAAGAACATCAACTGTTAAAAAAAAAAATCGACGGTCCACAAAATTTATCATCGAAATACAGCTTTTACCAAAAAAAATGGCTTTTACAGATGCTGGGTTGTTTCTATTAACAACAAAAAACGCCCTCATTGTTACTAAAGTTGAAACCAACTCATAGCTGGCCAGCCTGGGGATCTGGAGAAACAGTAAAAGGCATGGGATGAGACCACCCATCTTTTTCCAAGGAGCTGGTGGCCTCTGGGTTGGCAGCATAACTCCCTATCCTCCCCAGGCCACCTAAGCTCTCTTATTCCTTCCCCCCCGCCAAGCTGGGGGAGAAAAAGAAGCAAATAACAATAAATCTTGATATTCTAAACACAAAAATTAATTCCTTATTATTACTTTTATAACAGAAATTTATTAATAATATTGGTGTATGAGAAGCCTCAATATAAGGGAGCTCTGGTGGCCTAGTGGCAAGAATCTGCACTGCAATTCCAAAAGTACACAGTTCAAATCCACCAGATGCTCTGCTGGAGAAGGCGGGACAATTTCCTCCTGTACCAGTCAGATCCAATTTGATGACACACACATAGAAAATAATAAAATTTTAAAAAGAGATGATGATTAAAAAAAAAAAGAAAGAAAAAGAAAAGCCTCAATATAATGGAAAATTTAAAGGTTATAAAATACATTCTAAATTTAACTATGAAAAACAATTCTGCTTCATCAAGAGCATCATAAATAAAATTAACACAAATTATAAATTGGTAGCATGGACCTACAATACATATTTTAGGCATGAAAAATTCTTCTTTAGCATATAAAATTACAAATCAATTATAAAATACCAATCACCTAATCTTAAGAATAAGTAAAATACATGAGTACCCAATCTTCAGAAATGGCTCCTAAATTCAAAAGATATATGAAAACTGTAGGAGAGGAAGATCCCAGATGAGATGGATTGATACAGTAATGGGGGCCATGGTCTGTGAGACTGGCTCAGGACAGGGTAGGCTTCAGAGCTGCAGTACATAGGGTCACTTTGGGTCACAGGCAACTCAATGGAACATAATAACAACAATATCTGAAAATCAAAATAACATAGAAAGGATTTCTACTTCTAGCTAAAAAGATAGCTTGCCTCCTTCCTTGAGGTAATCAAAGCTGAAAAGTGAAAAACAAAACTGATTGTAGTAGAGAGTTACCATATTTAAGAGGTCTAGATTAAAGAAGAGAAGGGAACTACAGAAATAAGCAAATACCCTACATGCCTTTTTTTTTTACTATTATTACTAGACTCAGAAACTGGGCATATGATCACAGCAGCACGTTATTGTTTTTGTCCATCTTGCAGGAGTTTTTCTTTTGCTTTTTAAGGAGAGGAGCAAATGGGGGGGGAGGGGTTTGTGCGGGGAGAAGGGTGCAACAATGAATAAATGGAATCCCAAAATCTCTGTAGATGTTCATTGAAATGAAAAATAAACAACCTAAATTTAAAAAAAAAATCTATAACAACAACAACAAAAAAAAAGAGATAATCAGTCAGTGGAGATTACAGAACAAGCCAGTTTTGAGATGTAAAGACCCTTAGGACAAGGAGGTACAGAGAAGCAAGGAAGTAAATGCAAGAAAATGTCTTTCCACTTGACACAATAGCAAAATTTTTAAACTTAGTCAGGCAGGGGGCCAAGAAGCAAAGCAGAAAGTCACTACAAGAAAAAGATTTTTGTATGCTTCATATCATGAAGTAAGTAGGAAAAAGCAAGGTCCATCTCATCAATAGGGGATCCTAGTTAAAAACGCTCAGTTGGGACCAACAGAGAGAGCTACACTCCAGAAGCCTAACAGAGGAAGACCAAAGCTTATTATTAAAACCAAAGAAAAAACCCTACAACTGAATTAAGCTCAGTCCCTACTTGGATTAAGCAAAGTGTTAGAATGCAATGTGCAAAAAGCTGGAGTAGGAAAAACAAAAGGGACAAACTTGCCTGCTATTTCTTAAACAGAAGAAACTGAAGAACAAATTCAAGCCCTGAGTGGTAATACTTAAGGATGCTTTGGAAAGAATATTGAATGATCCAGGAAGTATTAAAAGAAGTTAGAAGGAGTATACAGAGTCACTGAACCAAAAAGAATTGGCTGACAATGAACAATTTCATTAAACAATATATGATCATGAGGCAACGGTGATGAAGAACTTCAAGCTGCTCTGTAGGAACCGGCAAAATCAAGGCTCCAGGAATTAATGGAATACCAATTGATATATTTCAACAAACAGATGCTGCCCTGGACGTGGTCACCAGGTTGTGCCAAGAAATCTGTAGGACAACTACTTGGCTAACTGACTGGAAGAGATCCATCCATATTGATGCCCATTCTCCCAAAAAAGGGGTAATCAGACAAGAGAGTGGAATTACTGAACAGTATCACTAAAATCACACACAAGCAAAATCCTGAAGATTATCCAAAAAGGACTGGAATAGTACACTGGCAGAGAACTACCAGGAATAAAGTCTGAGTTTAAAAGAGGCTGTGGCAATAGCGCTATCAGAGCCAAAGTTAGATGGATCTTTGCTGAAAGCAGAGAGTACCAAAGGAATGACTACCCGTGTTTCATTGACTATGAAAGGACATTTGACCGTGTGAGTCACAACATACTGTAGCTAACCTTGTGAAAAATGAGAACCCCAGAACACTTGATTATGTTCATGCGGAACTTATATTTGGACTAGGAAGCAGTCCTCAGAACAGAGCAAGGAAACACTGCATGGTTCAAAAACAGGAAGAGGGTGTGTCAGGGATGCATCCGGTTTCCTATCTTTTCAATCTATATGCAGAACAGATATCCAGGAGGCTGGACTTAATGAAGAGGAATGTGGCATCGCGATTGGAGGAAGACTTATCAACAGTTATGCAGTCATCTGTTATGCAAATGACATAATCTTCCTTGCTGAAACTGAGGAGGATCTGAAATGTTTGCTGCAGTATGTCAAGACTGCAGTCTTCAAAAAGGATTGAAGCTCAACATTAAGTAAACAAAATCTTTCACTGGGGGAAGTGGTAGCACCCTGATAAATGGAGAAGAGACTGAGATTATAAAGTTTCAGCTTGCTTGGTTCCACACCTGCCATTCTTGGCACCAGCAGTTAGGGAATCAAAAGATTAATTGCTTTGGACATATTAACTGTCAGGGACCTCTCCAGAGTGAAGAGTAACAATATCAGTGTAGAGACTAAGGTGCACCTGATTCAGGCATGGTCTTCGTAATTACTTGCTATTCAACAGAGAACTGGACAATGACTAAGTATGACAGAAGAAGAATCAATGTTTTTGAGTTTTGGTGCTGGAGAAGAGCACTGAACATATCATGGATTGGCAAGAGAACAAACAGGTCTATCTTAGAAAGGATGAAACCAAGTTGCTCCTTGGAGGCAAGAATTTGGAGGCTCTGTTTCACATACCTTGAGCATGTTGCCAAGAGGGACCAGTACTAGAAGAGGAACATCATGCTTGGATGACTGGAGGGACAGTGCAGGAGCAGAAGATCCTGGATGAGATAACTGACACAGTAACTGGGGAGAAGGGGGTAGATGTGTCAAAAACAGTGAGAGTGGTTCAGGATTGTTGTTGTTGTTGTTATGTGCCATCGAGTCGCTTGCGACTCATAGTGACCCTATGTACAAGAGCCCTAAATGCTGCTCTAGCCTGTGCCAACCTCGCCATCTCAGACACACTCATTCCCACCAACCCAATCACAGAATTGATCCATCTCATCAAGGGTCTTCCTCTCCTGTACTGTCCCTCCACTCTCCCAAACATGAGGTCCTCTCCAACGACCAGTCCCTCCTTGCAACATGCCCAAAGTATATCAGATGAAGCA
Source organism: Elephantulus edwardii (assembly GCF_000299155.1). Lineage (NCBI taxonomy): Eukaryota > Metazoa > Chordata > Mammalia > Macroscelidea > Macroscelididae > Elephantulus > Elephantulus edwardii. Next base: position 2,794,469 of record NW_006399795.1, read on the forward strand.
TCAGAATCCTTGACTCCAAGGAGCATTCCAGCTTCACTCTCTCCAGGACAAACCTGTGTGTTCTCCTAACAGCCCATGATATATTCAACACTCTTCTCCAGCACCACAGCTCAAAGGCATCAATTCTCTATCATCCCTAGTGACTGTCCAACTCTCCAATGCATAGCACGTAAGAGCGAAGACTATAGCCAGGATCAGGAACACTTTAGTCTTCAACCTGACATCGTTGCTCTTCAGTACTCTTGAGAGGTCCCTCACAGCTGACTTTCCCAATGCAATTCCCAATGCAATTTATCTCTTGATTTCATGGTACCAAAAGCGTTGACTGTGGAGCCAAGCAAACTAAAACTATTAACTATCTCAATCTCTTCATCATCTGTACTGATGCTGCCAATTGGCCCAGTGGTGAGAATCTTTGTCTTCTTGATGTTGAGCTTCAATCCGTATTGAAAGCTGCAGTCCTCAATCTTCTGCAGCAAGCGCTTCAGGTCCTCCTCAGTTTCAGCAAGCAGAGTTGTGTCATCTGCGTAACGCAGGTTGTTGATGACTCTTCCATCAATCCTGATGCCACATTCCTCCTTATACAGATCAGCATCTCGGACGATCTGTTCTGCATGCAGATTGAAAAGGTATGGAGACAAAATACATCCCTGACAGACGCCCTTCTTGATTTTGAACCATGTAGTGTCTCCTTGCTCTGTTCTGAGGACAGCTTCTTGGTCCAAGTATAGGTTTCACATAAGCACAATCAAATGTTCTGAGATTCCCATTCTTCTCAGAGTCAGCCATAGCTTGTTGTGATTCACACAGCCAAAAGCCTTTGCATAGTCAATGAAGCACAGAAAGACATTCCTTTGGTATTCTCTGCTTTCTGCCAAGATCTGTCTAACATTAGTTATAATATCCCTAGTACCACAAAATCTTCTAAATCCAGCCTCCACATCTAGCAGTTGTTGATATATTGCTCCAAATGTTTCTTAATAATTTTCAGCAGAATCTTGCTTGCATGTGATATTAATGACATTGTTCGATAATTTCCACACTCTGTTGGGTC
>NW_006399795.1:2796562-2797835 GCF_000299155.1 Elephantulus edwardii
CCATCCTGAAATACAATATGGTGAGCAGCAGGATAATACCCATATGCATACCAGGAAGTCGAGTGAATACCACTATCATTCAAATATACGCACCAACAACTAGAGCCAAAGAGGAGGAAATGGAAGATTTCTACCAACTTTTGCAATCAGAAAATGATCAAATATGCAATCAAGATGCATTGATAATAACGGGTGACTGGAACGTAAAAGTTGGGAACAGGGAAGAAGGATCAGTAGCTGGAAAACATGGACTCGGTGAGAGAAATGAGGCTGGAGATAGAATGATAAAATTCTGCACATTCACTGATTTATTTACTGCAAATACCTTTTATAAGAAACATAAATGCAGGCTATAAACATGGATTTCATCTGATGGAATGCATAGGAATCAAATCGATTACATTTGTGTAAAGACTCGCTGGAGAAGCTCAATATCAGCTGTGAAAACCTGGCCAGGTACTGATTGTGGGACAGACCACCAACTACTCATATGCAAGTTCAAGCTGAAGTTGAGGAAAATTAAATCAAATCCACGGGAACCAAAATTTGACCCTAAGTCTGTCCTACTTGCATTTCAAAACCATCTCAAGTTCAGGATTGGGTAGGGTTCAAAGCTACTGTGCATAGGGTCACTATGACTCACAGGCAACTTGCCAGCACATAACAACAGCAACATCTTTTCTTGATAAAAATACTAGAGAAGATTGGAATGGAAGGGAAATTACTCATTATGATTCAGGGGTTATATGAAAAGCCAATAGCCAACAATGTAGCTAATGGGCAAAGACTGAGAGCTTCCCCCCTGAAACCTAGAATGCCTGCTCTCACCACTTCTATTCAGTACTCTATTGAATTAAAAGTTTGATAGTTTTTGAGTCTACAAGAAAATATCTACAGCTAATAGAAGAATGTAGCCAAGCTGCAAGGTATTCCTTCTTGTTGCTATGTACCACTGAGTCAGAACCAACTCATGGCTGAACCTCTGGTGGGTTTTCAGAGGCAGAAAACTGCACAAGAGACAGCCCACCTTTCTCCCACAGAGCAGCAGATGGATTTGAATCTCATGCATTTCCATTGGCAGCACAGCTGATTATTAGTAGGCCACTAGAGCTTCCTTGTATGATACTAGGTCAACAACGACAACAAAAATCAATCCCAATTCTACATATAGATAAGAAATATGCAATCCCAGAGGCACAAAGTTCAAATCCACCAGATGCTCTCCTAGAGAAGGAGGGACAGTCTCCTCCTGTACCAGTCAGACCCGATTTGA
>NW_006399795.1:2797935-2878540 GCF_000299155.1 Elephantulus edwardii
TAAAATAAATTAAAAAAAAAGAAATATGAAAGGGAAACTGGGGATTAATTCCATTTGCAATTAAAAACTAAGAGAACAGTGTTGAATATACTGCGGACTGCTAGGAGAACAAACAGGTTTGTCCTAGAGATAGTGAAGCAGAATGCTCCTTGGAGTCAAAGATTCTGAAAGTTTGTGTGACATACTTTGGGCATGTTGCAAGGAGGGACTAGTCCTTGGGAGGGGACATCATGTTTGGGAGAGTGGAGGGGCGGCACAGCAGAGAAAGACCCTCGATGAGATGGAGTGATTCTGTGATTGGGGTGGTGAGAGTGAGTGTGTCGGAGACGGTGAGGTTGGCACAGGATAGAGCAGGGTTTAGGGCTCTCGTACATAGGGTCACCACGAGTCACAAGTGACATAACAACAACAATATGAAGGACTTAACAAAGAAAACTAAAACACTGCTGAAAAAGATTAAAGAAGATTTAAATTGAAAGACAGACGATGTTTATGGGTTGAGAAACTTAAACTTTGTTAAGATGTCAATACTATCCAGAGCAACAGAGCAAAAAGCATAATCCTGATTAAAAAAATTCAATACCCTGAAGGATAAAAGGGTACAAACACCATAAAATTCTCAGAGGAACAAATTGGTACAATACTGTCAGGCTTAGCTCTCAAGAAGGAATATCTAATGTGACAAAAGCACATGCAATAAAAGGCAAAATAAGCAAATGGAACCTCAAAAAATTTTAAAGTTTGTTCATCAAAAGATGTTACCAAAAAAAAGGGAAAAGACAAGTTACCAATGGGAGCAATATTCGACAAAAATTTAATAACCAAAATGTATGTAAAATTTTAACAAGTAAAAAAAAAAAAATATAATGGGCAAATGACTTGAAAAGACATCTTACCAAAGAGGACATTCAAATAGCCACCAAACACATGAAAATGTGCCCAGCATCACCAGTCTTCAGAGAAACATAAATTAAAAGCACAATGAGATGTCACTACTCTACCACTGTTTTTGCTATTTTGTGCCTTTGGAATCAACACATAACAGACCCTCCAGCAGATTTCCAGAGGCAGTAAGTTGCATGGAAGGAGACTGCCCATCTTTCTCCTGCAGACAGCTAAAATTAATTAAAACAAACAAAATTCACCACACAGAAAATAACAAATGTTGGCAATGATGTGGGGCTGTCTTATTTGCTGTCAAGTCAGAACCAACCCAGCTGACTCTAGCAGGGTTCAAAAGGTACTAAATTGCATGGAAAGAGATTATCCATCCTCCCTCAAAGCGTCTGGTGGATTCGAACTGTGTGATTTATCCATTCCCACAATCAATACGATTGGCACCAGCAGCTAGGAAATTAAAAGACATATTACACTGGGAAAGTCTGCTTTCAGAGACCTCTTCAAAGTACTGAAGAGCAATGACATCAGTCTGGAGGCTAAAGTGCAACTGATCCAGGCCATAGTCTTTGTGATTACTTGCTATGCATCAGAGAGCTGGACAAAGACTAGTGATGACAGAAGGATTGATGCCTTTGAGTTGTGGTGCTGGAAAGAGTACTGAATATACCATGGATGGCTAGGAGAACAAATAGTTTCATCCTGGAGAGGGTTAAACCAGGCTGCTCCTTGGAAGCAAGGATTCTGAAGCTTTGTCTGACATACTTTGGACAAGTTCCAAGGCAGGACCAGTCCTTGGAGAGGGATGTCAGGCTTGGGCTAGGGGCTATGGAGGGACAGCACAGGAGAGGAAAATCCTTGATGAGAAGGGTTGATTCAGTAACTGGGACTGGGGTAACAAGGATAGATGTATCAGAGATAATAAGATTGGCACACGATAGAGCAGGGTTTAGGGCTGCTGTACACAGGGTTGCTATTAGTCGCAGGTGACTCAACAGACAGCACATACCAACAACAATGGGAACATAAAATGTTACAGCTGCTATGGGGCTTGAAGTTATGCTGCAAAAACTAAGCCAATCATAAGAGAGCAGACACGTAAGTATGAATGCATTTACATAAAAAGTTAGGAAAAGGCAAATACCTAGACATCAAAGTTTACTAGCGTTTACCAGGGATCAGAAGCAGAAAGGAGGAAGGGGGTTTGGTCTGATGAGAAAACTGAAATAGTTATGGGAAGGGTTGCACAAGTAGTCGTTTTCAATATGTTGTATACCTGTAGAAACCAGAACTGACCACATTAACACAGACACACACAAAATGCACCACAAAAAACAACATACCAAAGGAAAGAAAAGATATTTTCAGTCAAGCAAAATTAGAGCATTCATCACCAGCACTACCGCACTAAAGAAAAGTTCTTCAGGCAGAAAAGAAAATGATCTTACATGGAAGCACAGAAATGCAGGAAGAAATAAGGATCAAAGGGATGGGCCAATACAAATGAAAACTGATGATACCAAATAACAATAATGTCCTATGGGCTATATGGCACTGTTATGCAAAACACATCCATAACAAAACAGTAACATAAAAGGCTGGAAGATTGTAAATGGATGTAGAGTACTCTTAAGTTTCCAGCTCTGTTGGGAAGAGGCAGATATTCATTTACAGAGAACTAGAGTAAGTTAAAAATAAGTCATGGCGATGAATACTCAATATGTCACAGACTGCCAAAAGAACAAGCAAATCTGTCTTGGAACAAGTGCAGCTAGAAAGCTCCTTAAATGCAAACATTGCGAGACTTCGTATCACATACTTGGACGATGCCTTTAGAAAGGGCCTGTCCCTGGAGACATCATGCTTGGGAAAGAAGAGAGAATCTGAGACAAAGAAGATGACGTTTAATGAGATGGACTCACACAGTGCCTGCCACAATGGGCTCAAGCACATTAGCAACTGCAAAAATGGCATAAGATGGGGCAGTGTTTCATACTGTTATACAAAGAATCATTATGAATCTGAGCTAACCTGATGGTGATGGTGATGGTGATGGTGGTGGTGGTGGTGGTGGTGGTTGGTGGTTGTTAGGTGCTGTGGAGTCATAGACGACTCATAGCAACCCTATGAACGAAAGACCTGAACACTTGCATAACTTTTATTGTTTCTCCAAAGTTCATAGTTTCCAGAGGCAAGCTATTTCCAAAGCAGATGACATTCCTGCTTCCAAGCTTGTTTTAATGAGCTCCATCAAACACTGTCCACCATGGGTAGCCATTATCACATTTGACACATCAGTGTCACAGTGTTTAGCATCAAAGCAACCACGAGTTATCTCTATACAGCAAATGGACAGACTAGTGCTATACCACTTAGAAGAATGTTTGACCAAAAACAATTAAAACCAGGCCCGAGGACCGCAGATTAAAATCACCCACCTTTGGCTTGGTAGCATAACTTTCTATCCACAAGGCCAAAAGAGCTCTCTCTATGTTGTCGTTGTTGTTGTTAAGTGCCCTCGAGTCGTAGATGACTCATAGTGACCCGATGAATGAAAGACCTGAACAACAATATAACTTTCATCATTTCTCCATGTTCATAGTTTCTAGAGGCAAGCTATTCCAGAAGTGGATGCCACTCCTGCTTCCAAACAAAACCACCACCACCACAAGTCAGACTAAAAATTCATTACTGTCAAGTATAAGCACCTCATAGCTGATCCTTCAGTGAGTTTGTGAAAGACTATATACACATGGAAGATCACTCCTCTTTCTCCAAAGGAGTAAGAGGTGGATTCAAACTACCAGAGAGGCACCACCTTTGGTTAGCAGAGCAACACTCTACACACCATGCCATCAGAGGAAGGGTGTAGCAATCCCAGGGAAGGAATTCTCAAATATTGTGGTCTTTAGGCCTCTTTAAACCCTTGTTGTTGTTGTGTACCACTGAGTCAGCAGAGATCCCTAAACGATCCTCATGGGTTTTCACAGGTAGTTTAAATGCATAGAGGAGATTACCCATCTTTCTCCCATGGATCAGCTAGTGAATCTGAACTTCAGGATAGGATTGCCGCACAGTTTCTTACCAGAAGATCCCCAGAGCTCCCTTTTTACACCTTAGAAACTATTAAAGATAGCAGAAAGCTTTTGTTAATGATTACATATATATTGATACTTAATATTAGAAATGAAAACAAAAACTTTAAAATACTAATTAATTTTAAAATAACCATAAACTTACTCTATTTACTATAAACAGCTTTGTAATAGCAAGGGGAAAAAATTTCCAAACAAAAAGATAGTGAGAAGACTGGCACTACTGCACAGTTTGGCAAATCTCTTTAATATCAGATTTAAAAGAGGAGAAGGCAGCTGGATTCTCAAAATTTAGTCTGTTATGAATGTTGTTTTAGTTAAAGCAAATTAAACAATTGTAGGCTGGCACAAATATGTAAATAAGAAAAATAAAGAAGTATTTTCCTAGTTCTTTCAGATAATTGTGGATATTTTTCTTTGATATAACACTGATACTCTGCAAATGGTAGATTTTTAAGGGATCTGTAACTGTATCCATAAAAAATTCCATGCGGTGTTACATTATAAGCTATTGGTCTATCTCAAACTTTGAATGGAACTTCTACTTAGATGCAATATAATATTATGCATGATCACATTTAGAAAATTACAGTCCACTAAAATATGCAAAAAGTGACATATTTCTTATGTAATATATTTTTAAAAATCCACATCCCTTAGTATTACTATTGATCGCAGAATTCTTTTAAGTATTAGGAAGTTGTTATGGTCATGGTGGTAGATACAGGTTTCAAAATTGTTATTTCATTTGGAAACTCAAAATTTTATTATAGATAACAGTTACTGTCTTTTGTTTTCCTTGAAATAGCAAACTCCTTTTGTTCAGCTTGAGACAAACACCTGACATAGTTATGTCTGATTAGCCAGTCTGCCAGTTGTTCACTTATGTAAATATTGTTTTTGTTGTTGTTAGGTGTCATCAAGTCAAGTACAACTCATAACAACCCAATGAACAGCTGACCTGACCCTTGCCTTATCATGTATGCTGATGATCAAGGAACATTATATAAAGACAGTATCCTGCAAAAATAGTAGATAGTTTAACTCATAACCCAAGGTTCAAGTACTTTTCCTTAAAACCACCACCATACTTCCATCCACAGCAGAAGTATCTTATGCATATTTCCTACTTCACCAGCTGTGTTCTTAAATGTCAAGATAAATAAAATTAATTTTTAGTGTTTCACCAAAGACTTAAATGGCATTCTTAAATGGCTTTCTTTTCTGTAAATTATGAGTATGTAGCAGTGAAGAGTATCATGATTACTAGCATAATAGTGTCACTGTCTTGTACATAAATAGGTATCAGCAGTTTTACCCACCATTGTTTTCACACCATCACTGCAAATGTCAACATTGGACAAGGGGGCAAATGATGTCCTAGCATTGCTATGGAAAATGTTACTGACTCCCTCAAAAGGTTTTGGGGAGACTCTAGAGCTCTAATGCTCACATTTGGAGAACTACTGGCCTAAAGTTCTCTGGTCTCAAAGAAATGCAGAATAATCTTAAACTTTACATTGTAAGAAAAATGTTGATAATATTAGCTTGTAATTTTAAACTATTTCATTTCTGTACCAGGCTATAAAAAATGATAAACATCAAACATATTAGGAACCAAGTTTTCAATATAAAAGAGCTATAAATATAAAACAAGAAAATAATGCTTTCAGGTTTTCTCAGTTGTTTATCATGTGATATGTAAAATAAGAAAAATCCCATAATGTCAAATTTTTATTGCCATGAATACATATATGTGTATTTCACATATTCCTTTTCACATATACATATAATAAAAGGAACAGAATTATATACGTATTTTTTTAATGCACTCAACAATCAAAAGCAGCAATGACATCTCAGTTGTAAAACACAATGACCAGTGCCCAGATCCTGACTTTTAACTGTGATTCCCACTAAAAGATAGTCTCTTCCCATAAAGATGTGCCGCCTGGGAAACCGGCTGCTGCTTTGCAACTGACTTGATGGCAGTGGGTTTGGATTTATGAGTTTCCAAGTTATTCTCAACTTTGAGAAGTTTAAGCAGCAATAAATGCACTAGGACTGAGAGACAACACACAGGCCCCTCCTCAAGCACTGCTACATATACAATTTAAAAGGGTTCTGCAAGGCCTAGCCAAAACAATAAAATACAACAGCACTGAAAAGAAAGTATTATTTTCAGATGATATCTGTTACTGAGAAAACCTAAAAGGACCAACTAAAAAAACTATTAGAATTATTTTAAAGAGTACACTAGTAACACTATTTTAAATACACAGAATATTAGCAAAAAAATGTAGTGGAAAATATAATGGAAATAAAGACTCCCATAGAGGAGTACTAATGGTAAGGAGCTGTGTAAGGGGTCACCCTGCCAATCCAAAGGCACAAAGCCATCATTTTGAACCCACCAGCTGCTTTGTGGGGAAAGATGGGCAATCTCCTCTTATGCAATTTATAGTCTCTGTATATCTACTGAAGAGTCAGCTATGATTCTATTACAATCACATGGCAACCAAGAAAAATAGCATAGTAGTAACAACAAAAATAGTTGGATTTAAAAGAAATGTGCAGAAATTTATGCAGGGACTACATAAAAATTGATCAATAAGAAACATAATTTTTATTTGAAAAACACCCTACATTCCATAGATAGAAAGACTACATACTGAAAAGATGCCAACTCATTCCAAATTAGGTTCTATGTTAAGTATCATTTTAATCAAAAGTACGAAGGGATTCTATTTTATTGATGGAGGGCTCTAGGATGGGAAAACAGCTCATAACAGTGGTGCAAAATGCCTTTGGAAGTATGTATCAGAAATATTCTAAAATTAACAAGAGCAAGAAGACTACAACCTATACTAACAGATAAAACACAATCTATAATATATAAACATTGCAGTATTGTATAACAACTGACAAATACATCAATGAATGGGAGTAAAACACCCCTCATCACACCAGTACATGTAAGAATTTTTTATATTATATAGTATTCCAATGAATGAAAGAAGAAATATTGTTCAATAATTGGCTCTGTTACAATTTTATTGGTTACTTGGAAAAAATCACGTTTTAATTTCATAAAAGAAAGCTAAACTATAAATGGAGGGAATGTGACTATTTCTATGCTCTTGCGGTAGGTGAACAATGCAATATGATTAACCAAAAGAAGAAAACATGTAAGATTTGACTCTATGAAATCTGAAACTTCTGCCCAGGATCACTGATCTCCTGGTAGTGAGAAAGGCAGGGTATAATTTTTTTACAGGGTAGTTTGGCAGTATACATTTAAAACAAAAATAAGTCCATTTTTGTCAACCCAGCATTACCAACTCTAAGACTTTCCCCTAAAATGGTAATCACACAAGTAGGAAAACATCTATTTCTCAAGGACATTTAAAGAAGAATTCTTGTAATAGTGAAAAATGAAAATAACCTACACGTCCATCAAGGGTACTAGTTAAAATGAATTATGGTATATACTCTCAACAGAGAAGCAAACAGCAATTAAAATTGTGGCTAGAAATCTATATTTATGGGAATGAAGCTATATCCAAGACATACTCTTTTTTTTTTGCATTTTTAAAATAATGAGCTCAATTTTAATATTGCATTAAGTGGTATTAAATATCATCTATACCAGAATGCAGATTGTCTGTCCTTATACATCACTTATATAAGACATACTCTTTAAAAAAGGGGTGGGGTTTAAAGAGTTGGGTTGTGGGAGAGGGAAACTCGAGCTGATTTTATAAATGCCATGAAAATGAGACTCGATGATCCCCAGAAAGGCAAAGAAGACTCCCTTTCCAGGTCTGTGCCTTTTCTCTGCACAAGTCATAAGTACCTCAGTTTCTCAGTCTATAAAATGGGAATACAAAGCGGAGGAGCCATTATCACACGCTTTCCACTGGGTGCTCTGAGGATTAATTATCTGGTACTTGTGAAATGTGTTGCTGTTCTGAGTTATTACAGGAAATTTTCCATCAGGCTCATCAGCTCTTGAAAGTTCTTAAGCAAAACTGAAGAAGTTTTGATGAAATGCCCCAAAGACAAGCAAGCCTGGTAATAATGAAGCAGCAGATGAAACGCCAAGGCAACCTTTTCCCCTAACCCCCCACATCAGGCAGTAAGGCAGAGCCAGAGTTTCATCAGCACTCCCCTAGGATGAGGTCAGCGACTCTGGCCCTCCAAGGGGACGATTATCACACTGTAACCAGTGTCCCCAGGGCTCCTTATTAGTGTAATAGAAACCCTTTATGCTCTCGTAGAGACCAGACCGACAGAGACTGTGAGCCTAAAAAGGGCACTCATGGATCAGCACCCTCCTCCCCAAGTCACCAAGAACTAGTCCCCTAGAAGGAGAGACGGGACAGATGCGCCCAGCTCCCCTCTGCCATGCACCAGCCTATCCAATGGAATTCTGAATGTAATGCTGCAGCTCTAGGAATCTAGGGAGAAAGGGAACAGGAGAAATGAAGCAGCTTGCAGAGAGCCCCAGTATTACAACAGTTTGCTGGCAGGAGTCTAGAAAGGACAAAGCTGTGCCCTTGACAAGACAGGAAGGGCACACTGCTAATCCCTGACTCTCCACATAGACTCACACACTGCATCATGACCAAGGAGCCAGGCCAACTGCAGGTAGGCGACTATAGGCAGGGGATGCCTGTAAAGAGCAGGCTTCGAAGCGGCCCCTTTTGCCCCATGCTCTGCAGAATGTCCACCCTGGCTTAAGAGTGTCAGTCCAGTAAGATGGAACGCTGTATCCTGTTCAGGCTGCTGTGCACAGCAATCTGTTTTCTTTCTTGCCCTGATTCCTGTGTCTGACTTTCTCTGTATGTCTCTTCCTGTCTCTCAAGTCTATTCCTGGGTGTCCCACAGGACCAAAATGAAGCAAGTTCTACCATTCTGATGCAACGCCTGGCCACAGGTGAGGCCTGGACTCTTCTGAAAACCTAATGAACGGGCAACGGCAGCTTGTGTGCTTCTTGACAGCACACAGGTGCTGATAAATATTGACCTCCAGGGTATTCTTGGTAAACACAGCCACCGAGGCCCCTCACCCTAACGGGTGTGCATGAGCACACGCACATACACATATACACAAACTCACACCATTTCCAGCTCTGCACTTATACCTCAAAAAACAAATCATTTAACCATTCTCTTCCCTGAGGATTGCAGTTGTAATTTCAAGCACACAGCTCCTAGGCTTGTCTCTCACACATGCAGAACATTCTGATAGAGTAAATGCTATCATTTAATTACTGTAATGAGAGGTGCTTTTTTGGGGTTTCCTTAAACATTAATTTTCTACCTCTTCTTTGAAAATCCCTCTTAACATTTTTTTTCTGTCATCTTCCCTGTCCTTCCCTTCATTATGCCAGCGAAAGAAGGAGGAAGGAGAGAAAGAGTTCTCAGAGGTTAGTGGTTAACAGAACACCAAACCATTCATTTTTAAAAAGCAGAAGGGAGAGAAGTGTAAGGGGGGACCACATCAAAATGTGAGGACCCCTGGGCCTGTTTCAAAGACAGAGCCAGCCAATAATAGGTAAGCCAGGATTTGTGACAGGGTGACAGGGGTGGTTTCAGTAAGAGAAGTGGAGAGGTAGGCTGAGGTCAAGTGATGCCCAGCATCAGCGTTAAAACCCACAGCCACCGGGTCACTCCAACTCATGACAGTCCTCCGTCGGGTTTCTGAGGCTGTAAATCTTTATAGGAGGAGACTCCCATCTTCCTCCTACAGAGCAGCTGGTAGATCAGAACTGATGACTCTCTGGTTAGCAGCGTAATACATGACACAGCACGCCACCAGAGTTCCTTATCCATTTTAAAAGCTGCCCCAAATCAAGGAAGTTGTTTTCCATGGGAAGACTGGACGAAAGCAGGCTGAGCAAGATGTCAGCAAAGAAGAAAGCTGCTTTCAGACAGTCTTAATAATAACAATAAGGCACAACACATAAGTTTTTTTTTAACTGTATACCATAATTCATCTGCCCAAACAACATGCTTTCAGTCTCAGGTGGCAGGTCAGGACTGAGCCTCCTGGGCAGGATGAAGGCTACAATCCTACCAATGGAGACTTAAACTCGGGTGTGTCGAGCCATCAAGAGCTTTAGAAGAGAGATATGATCACGCAAAGAAACGACTGCTCTTTCTCCACTCGTCCTGAAGGTGGTGTGACTCCGGACTGTGTCCTGGAATCTCTGGGGCCACTTTCTGAACCAAGCCTCTTTTTCATCTTTGCTCTTTTGGGAACGTCAAACCTTTAGGCTTTTCTGTCTTAGCTGCCACACATTTCTACACCTCTGACTCCCAACAATTCATAAAAATACAGGCAGCAGAAAACCAAAGAATATGCAAGGTCAGGAAAGCACAAGCATCATATGTGGACAGAGTGGCCAGAGAATTGCTGAAGCCAGATCAGCAAAGCTGCCTGTCTAAGATGTGCAGCAACGCAGACTGACAGAGGAATGACACTTTAAAAGGACAAACTCTGCGAAGAGTGAATAAAGAACAGATGACAAGGTGGAGAGAGGGGCTTTCTAGACAATGAGTATTCAGTGGAAAGTGGGAGTGGGAGCCCACTGTGATCAAGATCAGACTTAGTGGGGACCCTTTCTCCTTGGCAGGAGATGGAGACTTCACCAGGAAAAGTATAGTCACAAGGTTTCTCACTGGGAAACCATTTCCAGATAAGATAACAATTGCTTCATAATTGCCATCTTCTCTTTCTTCAGAAAGCCTCAAATTTCAGTGAAACCACTTAACAACACCCATGTGTGGAGAGCAAGCCTACCAGTCACCCCATGGAAGCAACTGTGAAAACCAGGAGACCAAAGCTATGCGCCTTCACGGCTGACGGCGCCACAGCCTGATTATCTGCAGTCAATCGCCACATTACAAGGGACTCCATGGTTTACCACCAAGCCCTTCTCTTTCCCTCACACTGTCTCTGGCTCCAGGTCCGGAGAGTTTTCCAATCTTTGTTACCTCCATCTTGGCAAAGAACATGAGCATATGTACTCAGGCACTCGAGCCAAAAACCTGGACAGTAAGCCTGGCCTCCTTCCTCTTTTGAGCTTCTTGTAACCAATTCCTTAAGAGTCTATTTCCCATTCACTCTTGAATCCATCCTTTCTATCCCACATCTACGCTAGTTCTTCCAGCAGTTAACCCCGGACAGGAGAGTCTGTTTTCTGAAACACAAACATAAAACTCCTCATGGATTCCCCCACCACACACAAGAAATTCAAACCCTTGAGTAATGAACATAAGGTCCTTCTGTGATCTGACTGCTGCATGCCTTTCCAACCTACCAACCTACAACTTGAACCTCCAGCACCTATCTTGCCTTTAAGACTAAGTCCCCATCAAATTCTCTTCAAGGATCATTTAGCCCCACTTGTTGTTATTGTTAGGCTATAACTACACTCTCAGCAAACCTAGAAACAAAAGATCAAACCTTTGCCCTGTCCTGTACCATTCACCTTCTTCTCTACCATGCCCAAACCCATTATTACAGTCACTCTGTCAATCTATCTCAGACAGTCTTCCTCTCTTTCAGTCAGTGACTTTCAAACTTTCCAAATAGCCTGTCTTTCCCCCTTTGACTGGCAAAGGAATGGCATAAAAGGACAAACTCACTAGATGACAAATATTTACATTTCAATTGTGTTCTTTTTTCCTTTGGTTTTGTGGATTTTTTTTTCACTTTTAACACAAATATTTGAGACATGGAAGAAACAAACATTTACTAAATTATTACTTAGATATAATCAGCTTACACTTGACTGTTAACACAATTTAGAAACATCCAAACAATTTACCCCAGCTTTCAAGTAAATCACAAACACCCACCAGGATCCAACTTCATCAAGCTAAAGGCTCACTCACAGGTAAGATTAGACTGACCTTTAAATACCAAGGCCTGCCCACCAGATCCTGTTTGCCTGCACAGAAGCTTCCCACCCAAGCTGACTGTAAACAAGATGAAATGAATGTGGAAACTGTCGAACAATATCATTGGTATTTCATGCAAACAAAATACTGCTGAAGACCATTCAAAAACTGCTGGAACAGTACATACATAGGGAACTGCCAGAAGTTCAAACAGGATTTAGAAGAGGCCAAGGCACCAGGGATATCACTGCTGATGTCAGATGGATCCTGGCATGCAAAGGCATTTGACTGTGTGAATCATGACAAGATGTGGCTGACATTGAGAAGAATGGGAATCCCAGAGCCCTTGATTGTGCTCATGAGGAATCTACCTGGATCAGGAGGCTGTTGTGCAAACGGAGCAGGGAAGCACTGCATGGTTTGGAATTGGGAAAGGAGTGCATCAGGGATGTATTCTACTTCCCTACCTGTTGAATCTATATGCTGAACAAATTATCTGAGAAGCTGGACTCTATGAGGAGGAATGTGGCATCAGGATTGGAGGGAGACTCATCAATAACCTGCATTATGCAGATGACACAACCTTACTTGCTGAAAGTGAGGAGGATTTGAAGCACTTGTTGCAGAAGATCAAAGAACTCACCCTTCAGTATGGATTGCATCTCAATGTTGAGAAAACAAAGATTCTTACCACTGGACCAACAGGCAGTGTCATGATGGATGGAGAGGAGATTGAAACTGTCAAAAGCTTCATTTTGCTTGGATCCACAATTAACATCGCTGGTATGAGCAGTCAGGAAATAAGGAGATGCACTGTACTTGGAAAACCTGCAGTTAGGGACCTTTCTAAATTACTAAGAGTACAGATGTCAGTTTGAGGAGTAAGGTGCATCTGATTCAGGCCATGGTCTTTCTGATCGCTACCTATGCATCCAAGACCTGGACAATGAGCTGTGGTGTTGGATAAGAGCACTGAATATCCCATGGATGGCCAAGAAAACGAACAGATATGTCTTGAAGAGGGTGCAGCTGGAGAACTCTTTGGAGGTTAAGAACGAGGAGGCTTTGCCTCACATACTTTGGGAATGTTACTAGGAGGTGCTATTCCTTGGAGAGGGATATGATGTTAGGAAGGTTGGAGGGTCAGCAAAGAGAAGATCCTCAACCAGGTGATTGACACGGTGACTGCTGCAATGGGGTCTTATGTGTCAGGAAGTGTGAGTATGGCATAGGACAGGACTATGTTCAGGTCTTATATTCATAGGGGTTACTATGAGTCATACTCAACTCAACGGCACCTAAAAACAACAACAAATTAAAAATGAATGAAAGAATCCGTTAATGAGTGATTTTTCTAATATATCACACTGCCTCTATGTGCTAAACAGTCTGTATTATAAAAATTCATACAAATGGATATATAATGATATAGATATTGTTGTTAGCTGCCATCAGGCAGATTCTGACCCATGGTAATCCCAAGCGTACAGAACAGAACTATAAACCAATAGGACTAATAAAGGTAGCATATATCCTGATAAGACTTCCAAGGTACGTCGGGGGGGCTTTACACCACCTTTCTTTTGATGATGAGTGGTTCAGCACTTACCCAAGAATTCTTATATAAACACTAGACACATGAAAGAGAAAGAACACCAAGAAAATTATACCAAAAAGCAGATAGTTTTAAAATGTTGTGTTTGACTTAAGTATTCTTTGTCATTTCCTGATTGTGCTTCTTCAGGTTAACATTAAAATTTGCATCCCTGATACCATGCTGGGTGGAAGAAGAACAGAAGTACAAAGAATTCAAAAAAAGCTCATTTCAAAGTTCCACTTTTCAATTTGTCATTCTCAAGTGAGATGCAGAGAAATAACTGAACCTGTATCATCTTTGTTCACCACAGAATCCTTCTAAATAAATACCTCCCAATATTCCCAAACAGAGTAATTATGGGAAGGGCTTGCTGAAGTTCAGGTACATACATTAACTGACCTGAGGCCCCTCTAAATATTATCCATGTCACATGTGCACTGCTGGGGCCAGGCTTCTGAAGGCACCCCAGCTCCAGTTTCTGTGTGATGACACCCAGCTCTGAGAGCCGTGCTCTGCTTCATGGAAGTTCGACTCCTAAGAATGGTTCTTAAAGGTGAGGCGCAGCAGCTCAGGAGGAAGCCAATTTAATTTGTTTAACATCATAAAAAGGGACATTTCCACATGGACAGCAAGGACATGAATATCATGTGTGTATGGCAGAATTATAAACGCATTTTTGGTGAAATTCAA
Source organism: Elephantulus edwardii (assembly GCF_000299155.1). Taxonomy (NCBI): domain Eukaryota; kingdom Metazoa; phylum Chordata; class Mammalia; order Macroscelidea; family Macroscelididae; genus Elephantulus; species Elephantulus edwardii. The sequence goes on from NW_006399795.1 coordinate 2,812,126, forward strand.
TAAAGCTGATTCTACTGCATAAGGTCAGCAATTTACTATAAAAAATGATATGATTGCAATTTTTAATATAACCCATGTATTTGCTGCAAGATGCTCTAGAAGATTGTGTAATGTAACCATTCGACCTCTCCACAGGAGTAGAGCAAACAGGGTAAATAGAGATCAGCCTATTTACCCTTTATTGTCCTGATAAAAGCAGTCATACAGAACAAAGTCCACAGCATTTTCATCCTCTTAAGTCCAAGCCTTTCTCTTCCTTAATATAAGAATGAATAGCAAGAAAATCTGCAGAAATACATTTTCTATTTTGGATAAGAATTAGTGAAAAAAAAATTGTATATATAAAGGATTGCATGAAATAAACTGCCACTGTGATCATGCTAAGGAACTCTACTTAAAAGTACTTACGTGCTAACTAGAAGATTGGAGAGTCGAATCTACCAGCTGCTTTGTGGAAGAAAGATGTGAGAGTCTATTTCTGTAAAAATTACAGCCTTAGAAAGCATATGGGAATCCTACTCTGTCTCTAAGTTAGAATTGACTTGATGGCCACGAGGTTATTGTGCATCTAGGCTACATTTATAATAAAACCACAGCTTCGTCAAGGAGAGCTGTAGGCATCTAACAGACCATAAAGTAACATTCAACAGCTCTGCAAGGGTAGAAGCCTGTTCTTCACATTCAGTAAGCTTCAGTAAACTTCACGTTTCTCTTCTCATGTATACATTTTTTATAGATTCACCTGGATTACCAAGAAAATAAAATGCAAGCTTTTTTTTATAATGATTTACTTATAAAGTTCATATACATTGTTTTTCACACCGAATCTCTCCTTTCCTCTACCAAACCCTCCCTCCACTCATCAAATTGTGCGGCCCTATGATTAATCCCCCCTACCCCAAACCATCCTCACTCCTCTGTTTCCAGGTGTAAAGAAAAACCAGTAGCTCAATGGAAGAAGGAAAGGTAATATCCCAAGCAATTAACCGCCTGTGAAAACCCGCTGGAGGATCAACTATGGGTCGGTTCTGACTTTACAGTACTCAACAAGAACAACAAAACAAAATGCATTACAGCAGTAGTCACCAATTCCATCATCTGAGACGCATGGGCCACCTGCATGTATTCTCACTATACTTACCACAGCACTTGGCAGCCGGCAGACAATGTATGCTTGGTGAATGGAGTTGAACTTGGCCATGTGGATTTGACGAATTTTAAACTGTGGCTATGAGAGTCCAATAACACTTCTGTTCTCAATGTTGTCTACAGAGTAAAGCTGGTCAGCTGTCATTCTCCCTTCCCTTCAATCACTTTAAGCTCCTTTTCTGTCTCACATTCCTTGAGTTTGCAGTCTCCAATGCCCAGATGTTCCTGTTCTTGGTGTAATTATTTCTTCATTCTTCCTTCAGCCACCCTCCCAATCCAGCCACCACCCTCCCTAGTCTCTATCATGGCCTTGTGCTTATACACATTGTAGCATTTTTTTTAATTTATATCTAATTTGCTCACATTTGTGGAGGAGTCTTGTCTCTACCCCCAAAACTCTGCCTTATTCAGCTTTATACCCATCGTGCCTTATGGCACCACAGTCAGCATGGTGCCTTGTGAAAAATATGCACCCAATTGTTGACTCTGAATAGTAAAAATTTTTCAAAGCTAGAAGTAAACATTTTCTCCCCAACTGCCATTTTCTGTTCTTCCTATCTTTTATTTCTTCAATTTTACTTTGGAACTTGGTCTCTTCAAAGATTGCTAAAAGGAAAAGCTTTGATTAGGACCAAAAAAAAGTAAATATCAGAAAAGGACTCAAAAGAGTATACCATCATGGAGCTCTGTATTTATTCTCTGCCAATTACATTCTGTTCAAATTATCTTCAGTTGTAAGTTAAAATGATTTTTCTAACAGCCTTGTCTTCAAACTCAACCTGTGTTCCTTCGGCCAAGACCCCAAATTTTGCAATTAGAATAATTTAATTGACAATTCTGTTTGTAGAGGGGGCAAGAGTGCCTTTGTTCTTCTTGAGCTTCACAGATTTACCACTATCACTGGTAAAAGATTTTTCTTGCCAGTTAAGAGTACAGATTCAGCTTGAAGCCAGAAACACAGTACAACAGAGTCCCATTCCTATGCGCTTCAGGTTTCATTGAAAAGATGACATTTATGTGGTTTTGATATTTAATTTATCAGAAGGGTCATGATTTTTTTTCCCCTTGAAATACCATGATAAGGTAAACTTCAACTTTATGAATGAAAACCTTTACAATCACTTAGCAAACTGAAGATCTACACAAAATTTACAAACCACCTTATTACTGAAGACAACCTTCTCAACAATCTAATTACAGAGGTGACTTTAAGGGCCTTTAAAAAAACAGAATAATTAACAGTAGGAATAGATCATTCTCAAGTGCTCTGTCTGACGAAAGAGGTGAACTCTAAGAAGAGCAGCTCCTGTAAGAACATTCCGGAAACCAAGAATAGATCTGCTTAAAGTTGTCGCCAAGGGTAATTAGTAGAATTGTCCAAATCTCTGCACAATTTCAATATAAGCCTGTGGCCCATCAGCACTCTGTTTATTGAGAGCCTTTACCAAGTTATCTTCACTTACCTCAAAAATGAAAAGAAAACAGAGCTATTGACTGATCAACCTCACAAGGCTATCTTGAAAAATGAATTTAAAATACAAATATATTTCACAAATACAGATATAATTATGTAAACCCCAATTTATACTCACACAGGGACAAAAAGCAGTGGATAATTTTTTAATAAGGCATAGGCTCAAAAATGTTCAATTATAGATTGGCAAATGGATGAATACTATCCAAAATTATTTTAAAATCTTTCTAATTACAGTCCAATCAACATATTTTTCAGTAGATATTGCCTTATGTTATACCTTATGTTAAGTTTCCAAAGTCCCTCCTTCTAACATTTTCAAAAAAATCCACAAATCACGTGAATTTCACCACAGTCCCCTTTGGTGAAAATTCCCTGTTCTGCCCTTAGAAGACCTATCTCATTAAAAGAATTCTCATCTAGAAGTGGGGTCTGAACAGAGATAAGGATTCTTCAAGTCACCTCAGAAAGCTAATGAGAATTCTGAATACGTTGATATTTACCTCTTGGACACACTAGACCTGTATCACTCCATCCTTTACTAAACAATCAAAAACCTACCTCTTCTCAGAGAAAAACAAAAACAGAAATAGATGACTAAAAAAGTATCCTCTTCTCACATATATAGTAGATTTACAAATTAGCCACTGCTATGTACAGGTGGTTAACCTTGAAATGGATGGGAATCCCAGAATGCCTGATTGTGCTCATGCAAAATCTATACTTGGACCAAGAAGCAGTCATCTGAACAGAACAAGGAAACACTGTATTGTTCAAAATCAGGAAAGGAATGTGTTAGAGATGTGTCCTGTCTCCACACCTTTTCAATCTATATGCAGAATAGATCGTTCAGGAGGCTGGGCTTTATGAGAAGGATAGAGACATCAGGATTAGAGGAAGACTTAACAACCACGTGCGTTAGGGAGATGGCATATCCTTGCTTGCTGAAACTGAGGAGGATCTAAAGCACTTGCTGCAGAAGGTCAAAGACTGTATGCCACAATATGGATTGAAGCTCACCATCAAGAAAACAAAGATTCTCATCACTGGGTCAATTAGCAGCACCAAGACAGATGGAAAAGGGATTGAGATTGTTAACAATTTCAGTTGGCTTTGATCTACAATCAACAATCTTGAAACCAGCAGTCAGAAAACAAAAGACAAGTCACTTTTGGAAAATCTGCTGTCAGGGACTTCTCCAGAATACTGAAGAGTCATAGAGACTAAGGTGTACTTGACTCAGGCCATGGTCTTTCCATGGTTACTTGCTATGGATCAGAGAGCTGGGCAATGACCAAAGATGACAGAGGAAGAACTGATGCTTTTGAGTGACAGTGCTGAAGAAGAGACTGCCATAGACTGCCAAGAGAACAAACAGGTCTGTCCTGCAGAGGGTGAAGCCAACCTGGTCTTAGGAGGCAAGGATTTTGAAACTCTGTCTCACATACTTTGGGCATGTTGCCAGTCCTTGCAGAGGGACAGTGCAAGAGAGGAAGACCCTGAATGAGTTTCACTGACTCAGTCACTGTGTTAATGGGAGTGTGTCAGAGACAATGAAATTGGCTCAAGACACAACAGGGTTCAGAGCTACTGTACCCAGACAGAGTTGCTCGCTATGAGTTGTAGTCGACTCAATGGCACATTACAAAAGCAGCTTGCTTTGAGGACCAAGAAAACATGAACTCTCTTTAGACTTGACAGATGACATTTTTAATAGCACCTTTCAGACAAACTCATTGCTTCTCTCATTTTGTGAACTATGTAGGTAAATAGTTTAGAAAAGGCCAAGTTAAATCTTCAGCAAGAAAGGCGCCTATGATATGAATGGGCTTGTACCTTGATTGGGAGACTGTGAATCTTTCTCCTCTTATCGATTCCTTCCTCGCTAACATGCAGCATCCATCTCCACCTCTTCCCAGGGTGCTTTCTTGTACTATAGAGGTTGGAATGTTAAAACTACATTGTCTGGACTCCCTTGCTGTTATGAATTTTGAATAGGTATTTAGGCTGCACCAACTCTGGTGGCATAACCCAAAGGCTGCTCTTCTCCTCTGGTTCAAATCTAGCAGCTGCCCCAAAGGAGGAAAATGGACAATCTCCTCCTACTACGATTTACAGTCAAGGAAACTCAATGGAGGATCATTATAAGTATTAAACTGACAAGGGCCCTGGGAAAGTGGAAATAAGCTTGCTGACTGTAACTGTTGCAAAGCATTTAAAACAGTCAGCTGTTAATCAAGAGGTTGGTGGTTCAAACCTCCTCAATAGCTCCATGGGAGAAAATCCTGGTAATGCGCTCCCATACAGATTATAGCTTTGAAGACCCTCTGAGAAAATTCTACTCAATCCTATAGGGTTTCTAGGAGTCAAAATTGAATCTTGATGACACAAAGCAACAGCAAATACAGTAGAAAACAGTTTTATCTTTTTCCTGGGGGACATAATCTCATGAAGTATGTGAGCATGAAAAATATTCCCTTGCCTACTTACCATATGCAAAAAGGTTTTGCTTTAATATGGTGCCAAACTAACACATGTTCAACGATGTACATGCAAGAAATTTCACTGCAGACTTGTCTGAAACAGTAAAATGTCCACCAATTTGAGACTGGTTTTAAAAAAAACTACTGGTGGCAGTGTGCATATAATGCAATACAATGCAGCCACTAAAAAGAATGAAGCAAATGTATATGCACTGATGTCAAATGACTACAAAATAGAGTGCTGAATGTACAGTGTAAAGGTACCACCACTGGGTTAAACAACTGTCTGTATATATATATGAGAGGGAAGAAATAAATCCTGACGTACTTTTTTACAGCTAGATTACTCCAGGAATGATACGTAAGAACTGTTAATAGCACTCTCTGCAAAAGATGGGCTGGGGACAAGGAAAATAACAGGAATAAGAGATGGGAGACTTCTTTTCCACTGTGGACCCTTCTTTAAGGAGCTCTGATGACACAATGGTTAAAGAATTTAACTACTAATCAAAAGCTCAGCAGTTTGAACCCATCATCCACTTGGAAGGAGAAAGATGGGCCGTCTGCTTCTGTAAAGATGTGTATTCTTGGAAACTATGGGTTTTAATGGGTCCTACAGAGTTGCTGTGAGTTGGAACCAGCTCAGTGACAGTGGGGTGAGTTTGCTTTGACTGTTGGAATTTTTTTTCACCATGTGTATATTTTTTTCAATATTAAAAAAACTCTATCAAGCTACAAAAATGTTTTAATAATACGAAAACACAGGACACTGTCACTTTGTGTTGTCTGTGGCACTGTTGCAGGCACATACCTTTAAGAAATGAGAACTTGCTCAATCAATTTTACTTCATTTTCAGAGAAAACATCAAAATAACTATATAAATCAAAAAATGTTTTGCTCTTTCTTCCCCAGGCTGCCCTGTGCTGTTTCTCCTCCACCTCGGAGTGAAGCACAGGAACCTACTTGGCTCCTCACCAGACACTCTGCCTTCCTGAGCAAACAACTGTTATCAGCTCCCCCTCCCCAAATGGGGAAGCCATGGCATCTCTCTTTCCACGGTGTTCAGGTGGTCCAACTGCTGTGGGTCTCATCCTGGATGCTGAGAAAAATCTGTGGAGTTCAAGACAAGTTTGGATAACAAGGGGAGCAGGAAAATTGATTGGGGGGGAACAGTCAGTGTGATGAATAGGCTCGTCCAGAACAGCAGGTGACGGATATGCAGATGCAAGACTGGCAGGGAAGGAAGATGGTCTGCTCACAACAGATGGATGGAGATGCTCAATCATCCCCGGGAACAAATCCGCTGCCGCCACACAAAGCCCGGCCTGCCCGCACAGCAGCTCCACACGCACCTGCGGGCACAGCCTCCAGGTGCGTGTGGAGGCACCAGGCTGTGCGCTGGTCCCACTGGGGGTGGAGGGTGGGTTTAAGGTTAGGGACACTGCAGAAGCTTAGGGAGGGTAGCACACTCTTGTAGGTTGGCCTCTTGGGAATTGACTGTTTGTGGACTCTTCCCACTTTGTCTTCTTCCTCCATGTTCTGGAAACTTCCTGTTGTTTCAGTTGATGCCTCTCATTCCTCAGGAAGGGTTCCACTACCTTGAGTCAACTGTCCTGTGTATATAGGACTAAGTGGTTTTCCCAGGACATGGGGCTTTTGGTATTCAAAAAGACAGACTTGAGCAAAGCAGGCCAGCTGGTCACACTATTCATGGCCCACCATCCTCTCTTTTCTCTCAGTCCCTTCACAGGCAGTGAAACAGCACCTTATCAGCCTATTCAGGTTGTCAAGCTTATGGTGATGTAGAACAACAGCTTGCATAAAGTAGCTATTTCCTCCAGCCATAAGAGACACAAGAAACAGAAAGAAAAAACACTCCGCTCTCATCTCTTCTCACTGCAGGGGCATCTTTTAAAAGTGTCCATTGTCCATAGGTCTGTTTACTCCAAAAATCCAGAAATGAATTTAAATCTTAATGCCGTAATCCATGTCTCATTAACAAAGAATCAGAAGGGGCAGACAGCCCCTCACAGAGCCAGTACTACTCCTTCCAGCTCAGCAGCAGGAGTTTCTTAGGATGAGGAAATGGGCCACAACCAAGCAGGGGATGAGAGTTGGCACCATCCTGCCCCTCCCCTCCCCCATTGGTCGCTATCTGCTAGACCCAAGTGCATGGGGTGGGGGGTGCAGGGAGACAAGCTGTGTAAAAAAGACTTCTGGCTTCACTAAGATACATTAAAGAATTAATTATAAAGTAAAGCTGAAGGAGAAAATTAATTTTAGAAACACAAGAGGTTACATTTTTTTTTCCTGGAGATGGGGGAGGAAACAGTTATTTTCGTTTGCATCCTGGGGGCACAAGCTGGGAGCTGTCCAGTCGATAACCTGGCCATCAGAACAAGGTTTGTAATTAAAAGGTCAGTGACCTGGAAAGCCGGGGCCTCACTCCCAGGGCTTCTCAGTAATGACGGAGCTATTAAATTAAGACTGTTATGAAATCAATGCTAAAAAAGCTTTCATGGTAACGAGATTCCATTCAAGGACATGCAAACTACCTCATGAAATGGACTTAAATGATAAAAAAGAAAAGTAATAAAAGAGAGTTAAATTGAAATCTGTGTTAAGAATTTACTCCCCCTTAAAAGACTCCGGTGAGAGAAGCCCTTCACCTCTACCCCACGACCAAGGTTGAGATGAGCAGGCTTCTTCCTCAAGTTCATTTCCAATAAGGAGGCAGTTTTGCTCCTGGGAGTTCAGATTCTGGGAATTGAAGAAGGATCAGATCTTAGTTTCACCTCTTAGAATGAGAACGTAAGGTGATGGTATGTCCTATCTGCTGTCTCTTTTCCCTTCAACTATTTATTAGACAAGAAGGAATAATGCCCATGACTTTACGGCTGAGGGAATTCTGTAAAAAAATGTGAGCCAACACCACCCAGGCCCCGTTCATTTTTCTAGGCACTCATCTCTGTTACAGAGCTTGCTTTGTGCCACACATGGTTAAAACGAGTTAAGTGCCTCCTTCTCCATCTCATCCATTTATTCTCCACTCCCCCAAAACATCTTCCCTCCCCCAGGAAAGCATCACTTTTACCCACCTTATACTCAGCCTGCCAAACATGTTGGAAGCAGACTGCCTCCTACATTTTGTGGTTGGATAGGGTGTCAAATCAACATAAGCCTATTGACAACAATTTCCAAACCTCTCACTTTCTGAGCTGACTCTCTTGCTGTTTTTCAGTTAATCTGACCTGCTGGACTGCAGCCTGCTTAGAGCCTCAGATCTGATGCCTGCCTGGCAAGAATCGCCTCTATATATAGACCAGTTCTGTGAGGGCTTAAGCCCCATACACAGTCCAATTATCTTCATGTGTGGCTGACTCTGCAGCTGATGTGTCATCTGCAGAATCAAGTGGTTGGAAGGAAAACAAAAACATTTATTCGTGTACTCTGAAGGTGAACAGCTGCTTTTCTCTTTCATCCAAAAATTCTCGATAAAAGGAAGAAATGTTGTAAATTACACAAAATGGCAGTACAAACTTCAAAGAAAATGATAAATGATTCTAATAACTTCATGTTTCTCATTAATGACTCCATATTCAGACTTTAAAGCATCCGAAAGAGATATCAAAAAAAAAAGAAAGAGATTTTAAAAAGCCCCTGAAAGTCCTTTGTAAACCAATGCTCTCCTGTCCCTATCCCACTCATTCCTCACTTGCCACCCCTGCACCTCCCCAGCCCTCGAAATCGGAGAGTACAACACTTAACCTGTCAGTAAGGAAGGCAGGAGGCAGCCTCTGCTCCTGGCTGTGGTTTCCCAAGAAAACTAACTCCGCTGACGCGCCTAAAGTAACCCTCATTTTCCACTGAACTGACATGCACTACAGGGACCTCAATTTCTATATTAAATATTAAATAATATTAAAAGAAAAACAAAATTGGATTTGCCTTTTCAGGAAAGAGATGTTTATTAAAAAAGAAGAAAAAAAAAAAAGGAAGAAAGTCAAGATTATAATTCAAGTCAGTTCTTCAGTGCAATTCCCTGAAGTGACATTTGCTAGGAAAAGCCAAGAATACAGGAGCTGAGTGAGAGCTCTTCCAAAGCCAGTGCTTCAAACCCACCCCTGCAGTGAGTCCTGCAGGGAGGAGCGAGCAGAGCAGATGCCAAAAACTTGGTCCCTCCCACCTCCAAACACTCCCACCCAACCCTGAAGGCCAGTCGGCCAACTCTGTCCTTCCCCAACTACAGCCAGGACCAGGGTGGATCCTTGGACCCCTCTCCCTTCCACCTCCCCTCCCGCCCCCTTCAGTGACAGTGCCAAACGCAGATCGTGGAAGCCTGACCCAAACAACGGCCGGAAATTAAAAAAGTGAAGTTTAAATCCGCGGAGGGGCTCTTCTTCCCCAGACACCGATCAAACCTTGGAATCCTCTGCCCAGAAAAGGTCCTGCCAGAACTTACCCTACTGGGATTCCACTCGGAAATGGATAATTACTGACTGAAGCAGCGTTTTAGATGATAATGGAGATGGGTGATTAACTTCTGTGATTCTGAGTTTAAGTACGGGGTAAACGCGCATGGTTCGCTTTAGAACCTCTTAAGGTTCTGAAAACGCTAACCCAAATTAGAGGTCAGTGAGGAATTCTACCCTCTGCCCACCAACACTCATCTTGTTCATGTCTTCTCTCAAATGGTTGCCTTTAGCGAGGCAGGCTAATTGCCCTACTTAAAACTGTAATTCCTTCCCACACCTGCCATGACCTCTCTCAACCCTGCTTTATTTTTTGCCATGTAACATAGTAAGGCCTTCATTTTTTCATCTGTTCATCTGCTTTTCCTCATTAGAATTTAAGCTTCACGAGGGCAAGGATTCTTGTCTATCCTGTTTTCCTTGCCTCTGACAGGGCTGCCGCTCTTTGCTGAATTAATTAATCAATCAATTGACTTTTTTTTCCCCAAAGAAGCAACAAATAATAATTCCACAAAACAGTTTCTTCTCTACAGTAATTATTACCCAAGTAACTTAAAAGAAGTATTATTCAGTACAGAGTTTCTCTCTCTCTCTCTTTTTTTCTCTCCCTCTCCCAGTCAGGGATTTATTAAAATTAAACAGATTAGATGGAGCTCCTGATACTAAAACTGCTCAGCAAAGCCTGCGGTGGGGAAGTGCCGAGCAAACACCAGAGACATTTGTCTCTAAATTGCTCTAAATACCTTCTGCAAATGAAATTCTAGCCCAGCTGCGTTTGAGAGAAAATGAGGAATAACTGGTCATTGTCGGTGGAAGAGAAGATCAGGCAGTTATAATATTGCACAATATACTGGGGCTAAGGATCTCTCGGCAACCATAGATTTTGTCTCAGGTTACCCCGGGTAATCAGCACAGCTTTTAGGCTCAGCTTTCCCCAGCTTCAATGCTTTGATGAGAGAGCTGAAATCCCTAAGCTTTTATGATTAATTACTCCCCATAGGTACACATATTTCAAGGAAAAACTCTTTTATGGCATGATGCTTGCCGAGTGGAGAGGCTGGCCAACGCACTCCAAATTTTAATAATCTCCTAATGACTAGGGGGGCCGGGGGGGAGCGGGCATGGTACCGCCAGCAGGCGCACTGCGCCCCTCACCAACTCTGTCACAGGGCCCAGCCTGGAGGCCACACTATCATTGCCTGTAAGCAGCTGCCTTGGATGAAATGTTTGGACTGACTCTCATCACCAAACTGGCGTAAGATGCTGCCCTGAAACTGAATGGGAGAATCACCTCTGTCCTGAGCAGGCCTAGGAGACATCATCTGCTAAACCAGTCATGGGCATCCTGGAGCCCGATATTCAGAACTCAGAATTCAAAAACTCATAGTCCAAGTCCTTAAAGAAAAAGTTTTGTTTGAGGAAAAGGAAAACTCAATTTTCCTCCCCTTCATGACTGTTCAAGCAAACACCTAGATTTCTAGTAAATTAAATGTTCCAAGAATGAAAAATCTAGTTTCCTTGTTTGTTTTGCTCTATTTTTTTCCCTTTATGTTTGCAAAGAAGGGGGGGGGGGGGGGGGGGGATTCTAACAGAGCCAGAATAGATTCTGTCTGCTTTGAACAATATTGAATTTGTCGGGACCCATTTTATCCCTGCTTACAGAAATACCATAAAACCAGTAATTTACCACTCAATCTGTAAATCAGACTGACCCCGAGTTTGACCTTAACCTGACCTTGTTTAGTCATCTAGTTTCCCTCTTCCTTCATCTCCTCCTTCCTCACTCTCCACCGCTGACTGCCTAAACTAAAAGCAGTCATTCTATGGTCATTAACGGGGTGAGGACAAGAAAGAAGGAATCCTCCACACTTTTCTCCAATGAGCCTCTTTTTCTATTAAAGGCTGCCTTTGCCAGGATGTTCTGAGCTAACACCTTGGCTTTATTGTATTTGGGGCTCAATTATCTGAACCTTAAGATCTCTCTGTTCCACTGTAAAGAAAGGACTCTGCATTCCCTGTTGGGGCGGGGGTGCTCTCCTCACCCTCCTCCCAGGCCCACACAAGTGCACGGCTATCAGATATCTCTGATGCACTTAGTACCTATTTCCACACTATGGTTTCCATCTGCTTGACCCAACCTTTTCTGCGGACTGTTCTGTATGGCTGTGGGGAACCTGTACCTTTCTTCTTGAGGAATGCTCTCCTGGTTGCAAGTGGGCTCTGGCGGACCCGGGAATTCTGTAGAAACTTCACTGCTGTGGCAATCTAGTAGAAGAGAGAAAACAGAAGAAAAGTAAACGTCAATAGTCTAGATGTCAAAATTAAAAATCTTACCAATTTATGTCAAGTCCACCAAGAGAAAGCAGACCACTGTGGTCAAATTTATAACCAGTTCTTTCTTAAAGTTAAAATCGACCTAAATGAAAGACTATGTTTTCTTATTGTCACTAGCTTCTCATACTATCTGGGTCTATCAAACCTCTAGTTTCTAAGACTTGCAGTAATGGTTTCTTAGGAAGCTCTAGTGGCCTAATGGTAAGAAGCTGCACTGCAGTCCCAAAGTCACACTGTTCTAATCCAGTAGTTGCTCTACAGGAGGAGGACGGTCAATCTCCTCTCCTGCAATTTACTGCCTCTGAAAACCCAGTGGAGGGTCAGGTATGGGTCCACTCCAACTCAGTGGCAAACAACAACAGTTCTCCCTAATTCAAGGCAATTCTTCACAGCTCCCCACAGATAACCCTCCTTGCTCTACCCCCCCCCCCAGTAATTTGCTCATCATTATCACTTGTCCCTATCCTGTGCTCTCTTTCTGGAAGAATGCCTTCATCCTCTATGTAGATATTACACAAAGACACTATAATACCAACAAGGTCTTTTGATAACTTCTTCTAATGTCTCAAAGCCTTCCCAAAATAAGCCCATCATTTCTGATCTCCTATTCCCTTAAATTCTTCAATACTTGTAAGTGTGCACCATATTGAAGACATAATTATTCTGTCTTCTAGTATTCAGGCTGCCTCCCCAGCTACATCACAAGCATGTGAAGGAAAGAGTCCATGCTCCTCCGCAGAGCCTGGCCAAGTGCTGCGAAAACCCCAGATGGAAGGGATTAAATGTAAGACAACATGCTCCACAATTCACATGGTCACATCAGGCTAAATGGAGCTAAATTTGGAAGCTTTTACAAAGGACAGAGTTTGGAGATTCATAACTAAAAGGTGACTGGTTAAATACCTATCTACCTACCCAAGGTAAAAAATATCTATTCTTTCATGAAATCGTCATCTCTTCACAAATCAGGCAAGTAGGGAACAGAAGGAAAGCTGTCGAGGGTTCTCGCCTCCACATCACTCAGCACACATAAAGCACGTGTTTACACGGCTGCTGGTCTGCTCTCCATCCCAGCCTTGAAAGACACAAGAGGGGACACACCAGCCTGCCCGACAGAGAAAGGGAGCCATTCAACTCATCAAAACCAAAAGACTAACATGGTCTCATGTTACAGGTAAAGTCAACAGGCCCTGACGTTCACTTAGAAATTGATGAAAGAAAGAATTTTTAATGAGTCAAACAGAAGAAAGTTTTCTACCATCCTTCAAACTAAGAGTAGCAGTTGGGCATTGATTCAAACAAAAAGCACTGTGACTATAAATGAAATACAAGTTACAAATCATCTCTTTCCCATATTTTATATGAATTTAACTCTGAGACCAGACAGGCTTGTCTAGTAATAAAAGACAAGGATAAACCAGGGTGGGGGTTAAAGCCAGGGCAACTCCCTTATTTCTCCAATAATCACTCTGAACCAAGACATTCTCCCTAAAGGATGAACTCAGATTCCCAGGACTTTTCAAATTTGAACCTGTCAGCAATACCACATACTAGCGGTTCCTGAGAGCCAAGCCTAGCCCTCTAAATTCGTTATAATATTAACCACCACTATGAGCTGCAGTGATAACCAACCAATTCTGACCTATGGAAAAACACAAGAAAAACTGATACTTGAGATTCTAGAACCCCACACATGACAGATTCACTCTCCTTAGTCCCTTAACCAGATCTCCTCAGGTTGGATCAAAAGCAAGACAATTCTAACATATACAGAAAACGGATCCATTTTAATGAAGAGATGAGAAAGGGGGAAGGAGGAGGAAAGAAAGAAGAGATACAAAAATAAAGAGAAGGAGAAAAACAGGAGGGAAGAAGACTGTAGGGCAAGAAAAGAAGAGAAATAACAAGGAGGGGAAAGAATACAGAAAGAGAAGCAGAAAAGGAGGGAAATAAAAGGAAGACAGGCCGGTGCTCTGGAAAGAGAGTAGGCCTTTGTGGAATCATTGGCCCCACAGGTCAACGCCAATCTGTGTGGCTCAGATGGCTTGGAGATAATTGTTCTTCACCTGGAGGAAAAATGTGCCTTCAATACACAAGAAAATTACAGTATTTGTATCATGCAGCAGTCTGTGCACGCTCTGCTATGTGTACCAGGTGTCAAAGGAAATGTGGATGGACAGGTCCTCAAGCAGTAGATGCTAATAGCATGGTTCCTATCATTTACCCATAGAAACATAAACCTTGTCTTCATCCTTCCAAAATTTTCCACAGCATAAAAAGAAAACAGAATCCCACCACTAAAACGCACAGGTTTCACCTTGCTTTTTTAATACAGTCCTTGGTATATGCATTTCTGGTCAGAGAGCAAAGTTCTGATGGGTTTAATGGTGCACTCAATGCAGTGCTTGGCGCATTCCATCAATTTTTTTTTTAAAAATTGCATCTCTTATTTCTTTAAATACATTAATCAGCCTAGTGTAGGCAAAACGGATCCATCGGACAATGCAATAAACATGAATTATCATCTATCCAACACGCATAATGGCTTAAAAATACATAATAGCAGGTGTAGTTTAAATGATTAGTTATTACACCTGTGGTGGGTCTGATTCAATTGGGAAAAATCATCTTTAATAGGTTAAAAGGTTTAGATCACCATGCTTTCCTTAAAGTGGCTGTAGAGAGGGAATGATGGAGTGCTCTGTCATTAGTAATTCATTTAAGAAAAACGTGGGGGATATAGCAAAGAACAGCATAAACGAGCGAATCCAATTTAAACATCAGGTAAAGTAGAAAACACCTTTTAAAAAAGCAAGATAAATGAATTTGGAAAGGAGATGAAATTGACATATTTATTTTAACGGGAATTTGACAAAGTCCCGGCACACTTCAAACTTGCAAAAATATGAACAATTTCTTTTTAAAGTTTCCATTCACTAATTTCAAGTCATATAAAATGATACTGCCAAACACCTACATAAAGTATATTTGGGGCTTGTTTATGCGCCTCTTGATCTTTGTCGGAAAATGCAGGCGACAGGCAAATCACATATTTAACAGCATCGATATCACTACGCCAGATGCAAAAATATAAAGCACCCAAACTAATAGCCTCAACATAATGTGCTGAATAAGAAAGATACCCAGGTAAGAAGCTACATGGAGTGTGAACACACGAAAGCTCTCTCCTCCATCCACTAATTACTTCTTCAGCTACTCTTCACTCTTCTCCCCCCTCCTCCTCACAAGGATCAGGTACCATAAGAGAGATTGTAAAGGCCTGTCCGTCCAACTGAGAGTTTTGTAAGTCCCATGACTCATACACAGCAGGCTAAAGACGTCCCCAAACTCTTTTCCCATAATGCAACGATCCTAACATCTAAACAACTGACGGGGCACTCGCTCTGCGTCTTTCATTTGCCTGCTGTTGGACACTTTTCATTAACTTCATGAAGCAATTCAACTGCCTCTTTCCTCTGTTGAGGCCCAACACACACAACACGCTTTTGTTGGATTAAATGATGGGGTGCCTGCAGCCTGTCCTGTATTATCGTTTGATTTTCTAATTAGAAGATGAACGTGACTATTCATGGGTTATATTTGTGCCCAACTAAATTACATAAATTCAGGCCAAATCTTCCGCCTCAATGTCAAAGATGTAAAACGGAGACAGGAACTTTACTGCGCATGTTGTGGAAGTACAGCAAACCAGAGAAAAGTCTGGCACAAAGCACCTGATACCATTGTGTAAGGCACTTGCTATATGGATGGCTTCCTTTCCCCATGTCTTGCACTGGTAGAGTTCTTAAAGGGTGCATTTGAATTACCAGACTATGATTAACTCAGAAGACATGAAGAGCAAAATGTCTCACCCCTACTACTAGACACACACACACAGTCGAAGCAAAGCAAAGTAAAACAACCTGGCCAACCTTCACAACTTTAGGAAAATGTGATCATGTCCACTATCATTTAAAGTGGAGATGCAGAGGAAAGGAGTCAATTCTTCTTATATCGGTTATCCTCTAACAATGGTTGCACTGGAGTGACTGGCGAGCAGGTCAGTGAAAAGGGGAGGCTCTAGGCTGAAAAACACCATTGATCCAAGACGATTGGCCAGTTGAGAGAGATCTGTGTTTGAGAGAGCAGGATTTGTAACTGTATAAATCAATAGAACACAGCATACTCAGGGGTTATCTACTATGAACTATGTGCTGTTAAATGCATTGTGTAGGATAAGTAATCCCTGGTGAGAAGACAGTCCTCATAGCAGAGAGGCCTCCTATGTGTTTAAAACTCTCCCACAAAAGACCTGCCCATTGTCATCTTCCGAGTGCACACTGGCTCTTCTGCGTGAGGGGGATGAGCTGCCGAATAACGAACCTGGGGTTGGAGGGAGCCTCAGTACTCTGCACCTGGCATGTAAACCTGATGCATTGTCTCCAGTGACACTTACTTGGAATGCCACCAATTCCAGCACTCCTGTGTACCACATACACATCTATCTCCAAAAATGTGAGCATTCATTAGCCATTGTAAAATATTAAAAGTATTCAAAAATTAATGGCACTGCCAACCAAAGCCAGGTCCTTTTTAACCTGAGAGGCCACAACTACAGGGCCTAAGGAAATGACCACAAGACCAGCCTGAAGCCTCATCCCAGCATAGTCTGGCTTGAAAGATTAAAGTCCTGCTCGGAAGATTAAGTTGCCTATAAAAGGTTCCTCTACTCCTACTCTCGAGACCCAGAATCCTGTTAACAAGCGTTA
Organism: Elephantulus edwardii; assembly: GCF_000299155.1. Classification (NCBI taxonomy): domain Eukaryota; kingdom Metazoa; phylum Chordata; class Mammalia; order Macroscelidea; family Macroscelididae; genus Elephantulus; species Elephantulus edwardii. Next base: position 2,828,808 of record NW_006399795.1, read on the forward strand.
GACCAAAACCAACGTTGAGTTTTAACAAGGAGTGGCTCTAAAAGCCAGGCACTACCGAGAAGGAGAAAACCCTCTTCAAACAGAAATGCTGCATTTTAGTAAGAAATCAGTGCTCTGTCAGGAGTTCCGTGACAAATATGGTCATCGGTGGCACAAGGAAATAGTTGCAAAGCAGCTGTTAATCAGAGGAACACATCGGAGAACGCTGATGCCAGCACTCGTGAAAAAATGCAACGGGCTAATTATGAAGCTATATATCTCACTAAAGAGGCCGTGTTCCTTGCAACTCCAAGCAGAGCGCTCTCAGATTCAGGGTCCTAGGACAACATAATTCTGATTTTCCCCATCTGGACACCACTGTAACCTACCATTCACAATCCTGGGCTCTCCACTCTCTTTCTCAGTGCTACATGCTGTTTTTCTAGCCAGGGAACAGGCTGGAGAGGGAAGCAAACAGGGAACAAGCAGCCAGCCACATTCCAAGGTGCTGCAAAAAAGCATCCAAAAGGTGACAAAGTGGAAATCTGAGCAAAAGGAAAATTGCTAACAAGCCAAAGAAAAGACAGCAGAGGAATCACTATTCTAAATGTAGCCGGAGAGCAGAGAGGGTGAATGAATAAGCCAAACAAAACCAAAAAAATTGAAATGGCTGTTTGAAATCTCAAAGGATGACTGGCACAGAGAGAGAGCTGCTCTCCGAGTGTGAAATGCAACTCGGGGAAGCCAGGTAAGAGGGGAAAGTTAATATGCAGAGGAAGGCTCGGTCAGCCAAAATTCAATACAACACTCCACAAGGACAAGGAGGAAGAAGGCTCCCCAAACCGGCCTAGGCGAGGGGGAGGGGCTCCACGGAGCACTCGGAGCAAAACCACTGGAATGGCAAGAGGAGAATAACCTTGAGGTGGACACGGCTCTCCCTCGCCGCAGCCTAGCGCAGAGCCAAAGTGCCCCCTAGCCGGAGCTGGCGGAGGCGCAGGCCACGGGCGGCCGCTCCGCGAACGCACACAGCCCAAATTAAGTGTTTTCACTCAGGGAAAATGAAATGTTTTGCAAGATGAAACAGAATGAAAATTGAGGTTTTAGGTAATTACTAGTTGGCATTTACATATCACGGGCTGGTTCAACACCTATTCATTTTCCTCTTTTATTTTCAATTTTTTAAAATTGCTCATTAAAAATGAACAGATGACAGTGACAGGGTTTGGGTGGTAGGGTGGTTTTTTTTATTATTATTATTTCCTTCACTTCTTTCCCCTTCTCGGGGGTTACAAAAATCAAGAAGCACTTTTAGCCCATTTATCTACCACTAACATGCACACAATGGTATGTTTCATTTACATTCCTGGGGGGTGGAAAGAGAGGAGTTAACAAAAGTCAGGAAGTTCAAAAATGAAGACTGGGAGTTGCACTTGAGGCTGCCTCCTGCGCCGGGTGAAGGCTGGCACTCCAAGGGTTAAAGGAAAGAGACTCTCTCTCAACTTGGAATTTCCTGGTTTTTGTCATTGTGTCCTTCCCATTGTTGATTTGGGTTACAACTCTCCACTAATTAAGCTTGTGGGCCCTAATTTCCTTTGTTTTACTTTCCTTTTGTTTTTCACATTAAAGAAATAAAAATGCTTCTAGTGGGAAGTGCACAAGAAGTCTGCTTGCAAGAACATCACATATTTTAAGATCTATTGTGTAAATCTGTATTTAGGGCATTCTAAACCAGGCATTATTGACCCTCATCTCTCTTAAAACACATTGATATATGCAGTAAAAGCCTTTTATGAAAAGTGTCAACTTCATATGAGCAAAAACTACCTTTCAGAGTGAAATATCTCTACCATTTAATTTTTTCCCCTTAGTCCTAGTTAAAAATATCGCATGAATGGCTTGCCAGGATGTCACTGTTTTGTTAGTTTATTAAAGTAGTACATGAAATAAAAAGCATCTGGAACCAATACATACTCTTTACTATCAAGTGACAGTGATTTTAGGGACATACAGGGGACTTTGGCCAGTTTTTCACACCCAGCCTACCACTGTGGGTGCCAGCTTCCAGCTGGTGGGAACTGGTGCCGCTGAGCAGAAAAAAGCCTTGGAAAAGGAGTGCCTGGTCTGACCGCCACAGAAAGAGCCAGAGAGTACACAGTTGCTCTGGAAGAACTGAAAACCCTGCTTCTGGGTTACGTAGATCAAAGTTCCTTTTTAGGAAAGGTTGAGAAGGAAAGGATTTTCTTCTTTGGGAAGAAAGGCACATTTAAATGCCTTGTCCCCATGCATCCCCACCTGAATTTAGATAGCAACCCCTCTAATTTTTGATGCAACCAACAAAGCAGTTACCCAAAGAGGGGAGAAAAAAAGGATGACATTTGCCTTTTCCTTGGCTTTGAAATCCAACTGGCAGCAAACTGTTTGAAGTCCTGTTTAGAGAAGAAACTGTAATAGCCTCCATACTGAAAAGAGGAGGAAAATGCCATTATACACGGATCACAGTAGCAGTGACCTCAGCGGAGAAGGCAAACGAGCTGGCTGCAAGTCTGAGGTTCGGCCAGCATGCCAGGAGCAGAAATGAAAGGTTTATGTGCCATAGACAAGTGGCAAGAGTCGGGTGCTCGGTCCCCGGAGGTACTAAGAAAAGGCAACGAGCTTGGTTTCCTAACATGATGCCTTTCAGCAGCTCCAGGACTATATGCCTTCTTCCAGTTTCTCTTGGTTGTATATTTCCAATTTTTTTTTTTTTTTTCATTCCCCCACACTGTTAAAGAGAAAGCAAAGAGCACCCAGGCTTCGTGTTGTAAAATTAATGAAGGTGTCAAGCTGTTGAGTTGAATCACTCCAAAGGAATGTAATGACTCAGTGTCCAAGAGGCTCCCAGAGGAGAACTGTGAGCTCACATAGTGACAGTGGCTGGTGACTCCAACACTAAAAATATATAGCATACGGTCCCCAGGACCTGTCTAATGATACCACAGCCTCCATCATGGGTTGAATGTTTTTTTATTAATTAATTAATTACTTTTTCATTTCAATGAACATCTACAAAGATTTTGGAATTCCATTCATTCATTGTTGCACCCTTCTCCCCGCCCCCCCCCCCCCCCCCCCCCCCCCCCCCGCCTTTGCTATTTCTCTTCAACTCTCAGTGGATGAAACACTACTTCAGTTTCCACATCTCCTGACATCCAGACTACATGGAGATTGGTGAAGCTCTCTCTTATCATCCACTCCTGAGGATTAGGAAGGGACAACGAATCGTTGCGCCGTGGACGGTGACTACTCCAAGCCTCAAGTTATTGCTGAGGGTTAGTCACCAGGACTTAGCACCATCTCCTCAGAGTGCAGGAAGATGGGCTCCTGAATTCCAAGGAAAATAAACTCTGAACCATGAAATTCTGTCTACCTTCACCTCACATTCAAAACATGTCAGGACTCACTAAATAGCCATCCTAACTAGAAAGTCCATATTCTGTAACATTAAAAAATATATATTTCAATACAAAAAGAGAACCAGTCAGACTCTAAACTAGTTTAAATACAAAAGACAGAAAAGAAAAAAATTTGAAATTATAAATATGAGTAGCAAAAGACAACCTTTGATATACTAGGAGGCAAAAGGTAGTAAATAATTAAGATTTGCTAATAGAAGAGGGTAAGAATCTTTGTCTTCTTGATGTTGAACTTCAATCCATATTGAAGACTATAGTCTTTGACCTTTTGCAACAAGCACTTCAGGTCCTCCTCAGTTTCAGCAAGCAGGGTTGTGTCATCTGCATAACGCAGATTGTTAATAGATGTTCCACCAATCCTGATACTACACTCCTCCTCATAAAGCCCTGCTTCCTGAATGATCTGTTCTGCATACAGATTGAAAAGTTATGGGAAAGGATGCGTCCCTGACACACTCCTTTCCTGATTTTGAACCATGCAGTGTTTCCTTGCTCTGTTCTGAGGACTGCTTCTTGCTCCAAGTATATGTTTCTTATAAGCACAATCAAGTGCTCTGAGATTCCCATTTTCCTCAAGGTTAGCCACAATTTGTTGTGATCTACACAGCACCCTATTAGATGGAGAAGAGATTAAGATTGTTAATAATTACAGCTTGCTCGGATCCACAATTAGCACTCTTAACACCAATACTCAGGAACTCAAAAGACGAACTGCACTGAGAAAATTGGCTGTCATGTACCTCTCCAGAGTGCTGAAGAGCAACGATGTCAGTCTAGATACAAAGGTGCGCCTAATCCAGGCCATGGTCTCCTCATTTACTTGTTATGATTCAGACAGTTGGACAAGGACTAAGGATGACATAAGAATAATAGATGTCTTCGAATTGTGGTACTGGAGAAAACTGCCAAGAAAACAAATAGGCCTGTCTTTTTAACAAAAAAATTTTATTTTATTATTTTGTATGTGTGTACCGTCAAATCAGATCTGACTGGTACAGGAGGAGATTGTCCCTCCTTCTCCAGTAGAGCATCTGGTGGATTTGAACAGCGAGCCTCTGGGATTGCAGTGCAGCTTCTTGCCACTAGGCTACCAGAGCTCCCTAAATAGGTCTGTCTTGGAGAGAGTAAAGCCAAGTGTTTCCTTGGAGGTTAGGATTTTGAAGCTCTGCCTCACTTACTTTGGGCACGTGGCCTGAAGAGATTGGTCCTTGGAGAACGACATCACGTTGGAAGGGTGGATGGACAGCGCAGGAGAGGGAGACCCAGGATGAGATGGATTGGTACAGTAACTGGGGTAATAGGAGATGGTATGTCGGAGTTAGTGAGACCAGCTCAGGGCAGGGAAGGGTTCAGAGCTGCTGTACATAGGGTTTCTATACATTGCAAGCAACTCAATGGCATATAAAAAACAATAGCATATTATGACAGGTTTGGAGGCAGGAGTGGCATCCACTTCCTAAATAACTTCCGGAAACTCTATGAACTTTTATAAATGTTGATAGTTGTAGAGGAGCTTCAAGCCTTTTGTTCATAGCGTCACTCTGAGTTGTACTTGACTCAAAGGCAAACAACAACAAAAGAGGGAGCTCTGGTCGCCTAGTAGCAAGGAATTGCACTGCCAACCCAAAGGAACATTGTTCAAACCCACTACCCTCTGAAAGCTTGCATGAGGGTCAGCTATGGGTTGGTCCCAACTCAATGATACATAGTAACAGTAATAGAAGAAATTGCTGACAACATCAATCTTTTTCTCCATCTATCAGGATGTTGCCTATCAGCCCAGTGGTGATAATTTTTTAACTTCTTGATGTTGAGATGTAAACCATATTTAAGGCATGTGTGTTTGCACATATCTTTAGGAGGAACAGATTCTTGTAGATAGACATCATTCTAGGAAAGGCAGAGGGTCAACAAAAGAGAGGATGGCTCTCAATGAGATGGATTGACAGTGACTATCACAATAGATTTGAGCATGACAGTTTATGAAAATGGTTCAGGACAAGGCAAGGGTCAGATCTGCTGTTCACAGGGTTGCTATGAGTCATAGTCGACTCGATAGCACATCACAACAACACAAAAATAACAGAAGACCATCAAGTTCAAGCTCTTGTTATTATTTTAGATGCTTTCATAAACAAACAAAAAAAAGCCACAGCTGAAAACATAAAAGAAGTTCCAAAAATATCATTCTTAATAGAATAAGTTGATAGATTTCATAATCTTCAAATTGCTATGATCAATTTAAGTCAGCTCTTTTCAAAGAAAGACGTCCTCATTACCAGAAAACAAGTCCCAGAGAGGAGACAGATATGGCTAATATTTGGACAGAATGATCAGTAGAATAAAAAATGGCAACAAGTGGGATGACAGATGTTGGACCTACCTCACAGCCATACAGAATAATTTCTAGGTTTTATTTTCCAAGAAAGGAGTACCTAATATAGATTATACCTTTTTAAATGACTTCAGAAGTAACTTGCGCAGTGGTAGCACAATGGGAGAATTCTTATCTTTCACATGGGAGACAAAGTTCCACTCCCATCCAATACACAGCTATTGCCCAACACTCAGTGGAAGCTTATGTGTTACTATAATGCTCAACAGTTTCAGTAGCACTTCCAGACTAAGCCAGGTCTCGGGAAGAAAGGCCTGGCAATCTACATCAAAAAATCAGTAAAGGAAAGCCCTCTGAACTGCATCTGTCTGATCTACAATCAATCTTGGGTATGGAACAGGCCAGGGCAACATTTTATTCCATTCTGCCTGGGTCATCATGAGTGGTGAGCTGACTCAGCAACAGTAGAACTAATTTATCTGCATCAAGTGTGCAACAAAGTAAGCCAAGATGCTATGCATATGGTGCAGATGATGAAACGGTGATCATTTTTTTAGAGGCACTGAGATAAGAGTTGTGGCACTGATTCTCATATACTTTATCAGATTTGTACCCACACACTATGTTTTTAGCACCAAGACGTAAATTCAAAAGAGAAACTGATTCAAAAGATACTAATTGCCTCCTGATAAACCTCAGAGATTTTCTCAGTTCTACTGGAAAATCCATAGCACAGAGGAAGAATTAAATGCAATCCTCATGGCTTTGAACCACTCAGCAACCTCTGACTAATCAGCACCAACATCCTTTTTATTAACAACCACAACTACCAAGACGAACACACACTTTGAAAAAGAAGTTATTCAGCTAAAGCCTACCAAACATCAGAGCCATCTGAGTCGATAGTCACTGTTTCTTACCTCTGATTGAAGTTGAACACAAAGGTCTTTATGTTACTCGTGGGATGTACTTTGGTCAAATGTATCTTGGTCATATGTTGTTGTCTGGTGCCACTGAGTAGAGTACAACTCACAGTGACCCTGTGAACAACAGCTCTAAACCCCATCCTATGCTATGCCATCCTCATCATCTCTTGCCATGCTCAAGCTCACTGCTGCCATCACTGTGTCAACCCATCTTGATGGTCTTCCCCTCTTTTGATGTCAACTGTTCCTCTGTTGTTGTTGTTGTTATGTGCCATCAAGATGATTATAATCCATAGCAACCCTATGAATGAACAACGTCCTGGTGATGCCAAAAGAGCATGTTATTTATTTATGATTAACACAAAATTTAAGCCGTTCAAATCATTAGGCAAATCAGGCCTACTGAGCATCCTCATCCTCCTCTAAATCAATGGGAACTTATTCTGCCTGAGAGACAGAGAAAAGTGCACTTTGTGTTCTTTGAAGGGTTATAACTTAGTATCTTGCTTGCAATCTCTCCTGATTCTGCACACCTTATTCACAGAAGTGAACTACTCTGAAATGACAAAAATCCTTCCATTTTCCCCATGAAGCAAAAGCTTCTGAAGACATCTCTCATGGTTTTCTGCTCACTGTTAAACACATGGACACACAGAGTTATTAACTTTTACAGGAAAACCAAATAAAATAATGCTGAAGCAAAAACGCAGTGATGTAAGGCTTCAGCTAGCACCATTCATCTGTGGGAATCTGATTAGCGCTCGAGTGGCAGAGCTACCTGGAAAAGTGCTCACAATCAAATAAAAAAACGATACCAAAACATTAACCTGATGGCTAAAAACTCCACATTTGAACAGTTAAAGTAATAAAGGAGCTTTTATTGAGTATTTTTTCTATTTCATTATGCCCCAAATTGACGAGGACTCCCGGATACATTTTCTAGACTTTTGGTTTCTCAAATCAAATGCTCTCTTGGACTTTTTTTTTTTTAACTAAAAGGAAACAGCATTTCTTGTAAATTTGAATGAAAGGATTAAAGCTTTCTCTTACAATATCAATATCAGCCTTGAGTGCAAACACAGATAAACACTGCCACAAACAGAAGCCTTTTTAGGTTCATGTACTTCAATTCGGAACCTGCCCATAAATCAGCAATTTTTCTCCAGGATTTTACCTTCTACAAATATCCTTGTTTTCTTGTTTCTACACGTTCTGCTTGAAGCTGGTAGGGAAGAGAAGCTGGCAGGCAGAAGGAAGAATGGGAAGGGATTGAATGAGTCTCAAGAAGGCTGTGCAGTGAGTCCAAACCTGACACTAACTTGTCAGAGTCCTGACCTCTTCCTTCCATGCTCTGTCTCATATATTTGTTGATGGGATGATGGAAAAAGAATTAACGCCTTTGAGCTGTGGTATTAGAGAAGAGCACTGAACATCCCATGGATGGCCAAGAGAACAAACAGATATGTCTTGGAGAGGGTGCAGCTGGAGTGCTCTTTGGAGGCAAGAATGATGAGGCTTTGCCTCACATCTTAGGGCATGTTGACAGGAGGGGCTATTCCTTGCAGAAGGACATGATGCTGGGAAGGGTGGAGGATCAGCAAAGGAGAGGAAGACCCTCAACCAGGTGGATCGACAAGGTGAATACTGCAAGAACTCTTATGGATCAGGAAGTGTGAGGATAGCACAAGATAAAACAGGGTTCAGATCTTATATTCATAGAGTCGCTATGAGTTGTACTTGACCTGATGGACCTAATAATGACAATAACAACATAAAATAAAGGGTTAAAGAGATGACCCTTGGGATCGTTCCAGTTGGGGTATTTTATAATGTCTACATGTATTCCATGAGGCAACCTGTAACACTTAAGCCAGGAAAATTAGTACAAGAAAGGTCAAGGCCAAGGGTCCTTTTGAAATGGCATGCTCCAATTTCACTGAATTATTGTTGTTTTTGTTGTTGTCACAAAACAATAGAAAGAGGGGAGGAGACATAACAAACAGGAGAGGAAATGACTACTGTCAAAAAAGATGTTACAAATTCCATCTATGTTACACATAGCAAAGCCTTACTCATACTACTTACTACTTATTTTATATCCAACTCTTAACAAGCTTAGTTATCTGATGTCCAAATTGATTACAGAAGATTAAAAACTGCAAATGATAAAGGACGAATGAGCCAGCTAACACAGAAATACTTCTACAACAAAGCAATAACAAGAAAAGTCTAATAGCAAATGTCAAGAGAGAAACCATCAATGAAAAGCAAACAAAAATTCAAAATGCTTATTAGTTTGGGGTCCTTTTGCATAGGTATTGTCATTCATAATAGGGGCAAATAATATAAGATCTATATTTCAACAGGCTTTGAAAACAGAGCCATAACTTACAGCACAATATAAAATACACATTTGAAATGATGATACTGAGTAATCAGGATTAAATTATATTCCAGGGTTAAATTGTACTCCAGACCCTCTGCTTAATAATGCAAGAAAGTATATAATCCAGTTTATATAATTCCCAGGCAAAATTTTTTAAATGTTTTGCTTATTTTGTTCTCATATAGATCCTGATGGTCTATCCACAATGACTCATATAGAAGGAGTTTTCTGAGTAAACTGAAAAAAGAACAGTTTCTTATTCATGTTAAATTAGAGAGTGACTGATGTTGTTATGTGTGGTTGAGTCGCCTGCGACTCATAGTGACCTTATTTCAAGCAGCTCTGAAGCCTGCGTTGTCCTGAGCCAGTCTCACTGATTCTGACACACCTACTCCCAAAGTAGGAAGCACTAAATTAAACCGTGACTAGTTACTGAGCTTTCACTGGGTGCTTACAGTACATCAGGAGCATACAGAATCAAACTGAATGCGCAAAGATGCTGCTCTGGCTACTAAAATCCAAGCCAAGAGGTCAGAAGAATCTCAGGACATCCAGCCCCATGCATGATCTAGGCCTCCCCTCTTTAACAACTCTGACAACAGTGACCTTCAGCTTGAAAGCTTGTGACCAACAGTTCACTCTCTCAAGAGAATATCAACTCCTTTTCAGAAGCCCTGCTTCGAACTGGGCTGAAACCTACTTTCCTGAAGTCTCTATTCATTGATCCTAACTCTCGGCAGGAAAACAATACTTTTTCCTTTTTTTTAAAACAAACAAACAAACAACACAACTTTTGAAAACAGGTTTGAAAAATGCAGGCTTCTGTCATTTGGTAATGCTTTCTCTAAAAGCATTTCAGTTGTTTTGCTTATTAACTAAATGTGGATACTGGTTCCACTGCCTAACGGTTTTGTGAATTCTGCTCTTAGGCTTAGTAAGAGGAGCCTTGCCCTTTCTAGGAGAGCCAAGGCTACACCTGTAATGTCAGAATGCATTAGCAATAATAAAGGCCACAGTAATGCAAGAGACTACTTCATGCACACGTCATTCCAGAATGGCTAAATTCAATCAAATATGGCAGTGCTTCCTACAATGGGGCCAGCGCGTGTGACGTGGGCCCACTTACTGGAAGCTGCTGGAAACAGAAAGTGAACACTCTGCTTTGCGATTGTAATGGACGGGGTTTTACCAGCCCATAAGTGGCTTGGCATCCTTCTTTCCTAGGAATTACCTAGCAATTCAATCTGAAGACTATAAATGAAACTTCAGAAGGTTATAAGTACATAAAGAGAAGGCTATGAGGGGACAGCATACTCATAAGCTCACCTTACATATATATAAATATATATGATTCTTATGGGGGGGGAGTAAACTCCTATAAAATGGTAACCAAGAATCAAAGCTGAAGATGAGTCTTAATTCTTACTCAGTCATCAACTTCTTCAGTAACTTTCAGAGTTACTTACCCTTCCTGTTTCTGCTTCCTCATCTGTAAAATGGAACTAATATTGCTTAAAGACTCACCAAAGAATCCTAAGGAATAATTACTTGGCATTTATATAACACTTTTCATCTTCAAAGTAGGGTTACTAGACCATAAAACAGAGTAGATGTGGTCTGGTACAAAAAAACTTTTTAAAAACTAAAATGAAGCACACAAGCAAATTCAGAGAAGCAAAGCAGGCTGACATCAGCTCTGAGCAGCCAAATCTCTCTGTCTGCATTGGACACCCACTTTCTGCCTTAATCTGTATTTGCATGTGGAGACAACATTTTATTAGGAGCAATGGGAGGAGGTGGGAAGAAATGAGAGAGGAGAAAGAGCAGAGAGGAGAAAGAGCAGGCCGAGAAAAGACATAAAAGGAAAGGTAAATGTGAAGAGATAGCAAGAAGAAAAAAGGTAAAGGAAAGGCCAATCTTACCCACCAGAAGAAAAAACAAATCAGGACAAGAGCTAAAAGAGGAAACACAAAGAGAAAAGAAAAAGGAACTTCATTAAGTGAATGAAAAAAACCTCAAAAACCTTATCCACTTTTCAAAGAAAAAAAAAGGTTAAAAGGTAACTTTAAAAAAAAAAGGGACAAAGAACAAACAGAAGGATAGAAAAAAATGAAAGCTTTCAAGAGTATGTCTGGAAACCAGAAAGCTAGAAAAGAAATCATTAGCAAGTCCATAGTGCGTCTACAGTGATACAGCGTGGATCAATTCATTTAACGCTGCCCTGTACATTTACAGAAAAGTATCTCTGATATAATAAAGGCTCATAAACACGCAGAAATTGGGTTAGACCCGTTTCGAATTCCTGCCAAACAATGGTTCAGAAAAATGAAGCTCTATTTTAATTAGCTGGATTCACGAGTGATTTGATAACAGCAGATGCTGTCTGGATGCTTTCAGCTTGATGGGCTCCACATACATGAACTTAGAGTGGTTTTGATGCAATTAGGTATTTCTTTCTGTTCCAACACGCCAGGCACCAGAACCGGAGCCTATGTGTAGCCCCTACATGTCACTATATTTATCAGCATGTTACTATTTCAAAGAATAAAGAGGAGAAAAGCAACTACAAAAATAAATAGAACAGCCGTTCTTAAAAGTCACTGGTAGGCAGTAGAGAGCCCTCTCACAATTAAGTCTTCTTTCCTTCGGGAAAGAAAAGTTGGGTCTCTGAGTAAAAGCCATGAAGGGCAGAGCCTGCACAGAAATCTCTAATGCCAAAGTGAAACACAGACAGCACACTTCTAATTCTGCAATTCTAGTCCAGTGTTACAGCAAAGGATTAGTGCACCTAATGCACAACCTGACCTGGAACTAAGTGGCCTTCAAAATGTCTTTGTAATCAGGCATCCTATTATAGGCCAGATCACTGTTCCCAGAGACAGGAGCGAGGTGCAGGATCACAACCCTTAAAGTCCAAGCATTCTCACCAGGTGCTTTCAAGCTGGGCACCTTGCTGCCCCCTCTCTCCCTTTCAAGCACTCTCTCTTTCCAGAGAGTATTCTGTTTGCTTTCCCCAAAGCACTCTCTGCCCTTTCTGCTCTGACCACTTAGTGCAACACCAGCCAGATGCAGGGAGCTGCTAAAGGACCTGCACACAGCAAGAGTAGCTTCCAGCCCTGGACGAGGCTAATAGGAGGCTCTGATCGGTTAATTATCTCTCAGTTTGTCACGGCTGGGCTATGTGAGGGACAAGATGAAGGGGGTGCGGGGGTGCAGCTCTCTACTTGTGTGATGTGTTACTCCTCCTGAAATTCAGAATCAGACTTTCATCACTCCCTGCTGGATGGCATGCAATACAGTGGGTGGAGGAGAGAGAAGCAAGAATGGCCGTATTCATTCTGAGAGAAGGAAGGCACCTGAACCTCATCATAAGCACACAGGAAGAAACACACACACCCTCACTTTCTCTCCAAGAGGACAAATCGGACATAATGACCTTCACACCATCTCCCCTTCGTTGGAGCTAACAAGCTGAGCATTGTAAATCAAGGATGAAATCCCTGTGCCAGGAAAGTGAAGGGGAAGCATTTATTCTGCAAAGAGCCCAAAGATGCTTCTGGATTCTGAATCAGCATTTCAGGGCAAGGGTTTGGAAGGCAGGAAGCTCACTGCCGGCAACTGAAGAGGGGAAAGAAACCATATATACATACATATATATTATATTATATATAGGAGGCCTTCTTCTTCAAAAGTTATTTATTTCACAAAACCACTCTGCTAAATAGAGGTTTCAATCTAATTGGAATGGCAATCTGCATATATTGTAAATGCACCAAATGACAGTCTCTGAGACTTTTGTTCTAACCCACAGTTTATGGGTTCACTGGTGGTAGATTTCCCGACATATGGTCAAACAAGAATGTTAATAAAAGAGAAGAGAGATTCACGTTTCCTATAGATATACATGTAGATATCTCTGTGTGTGTGTGTGTGTGTGTGTGTGTGTATTTCAGCCTCCTTCCCATTCCCAAAGCAGAAGTAGAGGATCTAGGGTTTGAAACAGAACAACTCTCATAATCTCCTTAAGGAAACAAAGCTAATATAGCAAGAAGAAGGCTCTTCCCTGCCCCAGCTCTGCCTTCAGCCCTGGATAATTGCAAAGTTTCTGGGGTTTCTGCAGCGCTCCTCTCATACCTTATTCATCTAACCCTTACTTCTCCCCACTCTTATCTACATCACAAAAATGGCCATGGTCCCTTAACAGAGATACAAATAGCCGCTGATCTCAATAAATGTGTTTGACAAAAATTCAGAAGGTCCCTCAAAAAAGATAAAAGGGGGTGAGGGAAGAATGCACCCAGAACAAAGGGTCAACCTACAAATAGCTGAGGAAATGAGAAAGAAAAAAGAGAGTCAGGATTTCCTATAAAAGATTATAATATTGGAGGGGGGGAAGTCTGTAATGTTCTGTTTGTAACTATGGATTCCCATCAGAAAGTGATTTATAGTGAAGGAGAGAACATTGTTCTAGAGTAGTAAGAACAAAGATTCTAGAGCCCCAAATCAGCCCAGGACATATGTTCCTTAGTTATTAAAATTAAGTCTCTGTTGCTTGCTCTCTGTCCCTCTTACTCAGTTGAGAAAGTATGGGAGAGTGTGTGGGTGAGTGTTTGTGTATGTGTGTATAATCTACTCAAATACTGCAACTCAAAGATAATCTTTGCTTCCTTAAAAAACTGAGTGTAATGTTCTAAGTGCACACAACTCTTTCTTCCCCCACACAGTCATAGGGTGTAACCTTCATAAAAAAAAATATCTATATCTATATATATATATGGGAAGGGTAATGCTAAAGTTGGCCTAACTTTAACAACAGATTACCTCATAAAATAACAAAAGCAAAACCAGCAAAGGACAAAATACATAAATGGGAGCAGGGAAAAATGAAAAACCTTTTAAAAGGCTTCATATTAAAAAAAAAAGTGGTACAAACACACAATGGATTACTGTTCAACTAGCTGGAGAGACAAAGTTCGGATGCATGATACAGGATGGAGAGAGCTTGAAGACACTCTGCTGTGTGAAATATGCCAATCACAAAAGGGCAAATATTGTAAGGCTTAATTTATAATAAAAAGACAAGGAAAAAGTAAATTAATAGAGACCAAAGTTTATCAGTTATTACCAGAAGCAGTAGGGAAGACAGGAAGGGGAAATAAGAAACAATGGAAACACTGAACTGATTAAGGGTGGGATTGTACCACAAATTATTGTAACTGTTGTCTCTGAGTTGTACACTTGTAAAAAGTTGAATTGGTAAAAGTTGTGTGTTAGATATAGTTATAATGACTCTCCTATCCCTTCAAAACAGAAAAAGAAAAAAAAGAGTAGCTGCTGAGGTGGTTATTTACATCCAACCAATACCTCGTGGGATTTGGTGCTTTGATTGGAGGTTTAGGATGACTGTATTATGGGACATCCTGGTTAATAACCTAATAACGTGGTTAGTGCTTCTGTTCTACCTCCTAATTCATGCTGTAGTACCTGTTGTCTTAAAAGCTTGAAAGGGGCCATACAAGGCACAATTGGTCTTTATTCACCTAGAACAACAGATGATATAGACAGCCAAGGATAAAGAATGCATGGCTAATTGCCTCTGTCAACAAATAACTCCTCTGCCAAGAGACCAGAAGAACTGGATGATGCCAGCTACCACTGCTGAACATTTTGACCCAAAAGTCCATAGACGAATACTGATCACAAGGCGAAATACAGAACAGAACTTCCAAGTCTCAAAGCCTCTATACTTCTGAAAGCCATGGAGGGTAGACAAGTACCTGAAATAACTGTCCTGACAAAATCTTTAAACCTTAAGCAAAAAATATTCCCAGAAGTCTTAAAAATGAACAACAGCTTAACAAGTAAGAAACATATGTCTTAAGTGTTATATTCCTGTAAAAACTATTCTATGTGGGATCAAGTTGACAGCAGCAACTTGGGAACCTTAGGGGTCGGCGAGTTTAGGCTAATGAGGAAAGAAGTGAAGAGAAGGAGGCTGAGAATGACTGCACAAGTCAAAGAATGTCATCACCGTCATTAAGATGTACACAGAGGAAACTGTACAACTGGTACAGGTTTGGCTGCATATATTCTCAACAACTGCAAACTAAATAAAATTTAAAGACAAAATTCAGATTCAGCTTCTCATTGGGAGAGAGGAATGAATAAATATTAATTTGAAAGGGAATTCTGCCAAAACCCAAACCTCCCAAATCTGGTTCAGCCACATTCTTGCCCACAGCCTGTATTTCTTGGTGCCTCCCTACATTTTTCAAAATGCAGCTGCACAGACCTCTTAAAATTCAGATTTCTAGCACCTATAATTACAGGCCGCTCTGAGCCAAGCTCCTTTAATTAATGAGCCTGACTCCTCTCTCTTCAAAGGAAATCTGCATAAGGGCCGCATCACAAGGGTGAAGTGACCCCCAATCAGTGCTATCTGATAACGATGCCTGATGGTAACCCTGCACTCTGAACCCCAGAACAGAAAGGGAGAAGTCAAACTCTTGTCTCCACTGCCCAGCTCAACACAATGCAATTGGCACAATTCAATTGTACAATTAAGACCATAACACAGTTCGTGGAACTTTGAGAGAGAACAAGAAGGCTTTCTGGGTGTGACTGGCAAAATCCAGAGAGAATGCTTCCAGGGCAAAGGCTGTTCTCTTTCTCCTCTCCTCCTCTGGGGTAAAGTGGGGAGCACAGGCAGGTAGAGGCAGCCACACTCACTGTTCAGAGATAAACAAGCACAAGGCAGCAGCCCTCAGAAAACTGTGGAAAAGAAATGTACACCACAGACCTAGGACTGACATTTACCCCAAAGTGAAAATAAAATTGGCAAAGGATATGTTGATTTAAAATAAACAGGTGGAGAAAGGATAATGAAGTAAGATATTAATCACAAGAGGGGGAGAAAAACCTGAGTGCAACTCAGGACAAACTGACCTCAAAGTCTGTCCCAACTGGTATTTACCTAATCTCAATACTGTCTAAATCAATATTCAATTCCCAATATTAAAAAACTGGTTTTCTTTCTAGAGACTCAGAGTGGCACAGCCAAGTGTTCTTTCTATCTGGAGCACATGCCAGGGTCAGGGCTGCCAGTCCAACTGCAGCGAAGATTAAAAATGACTGGAAACGGTCATAGATACAAAAAACAAGGCTTGGGTCAAATCAAGTGAGGTAACAGATTTATGACCAGTAAAAGATTTCAACAGATTTAGCAATAAAGAAAACAGGTTTTCTTCAGGCATCATCATCTGATAACTTGTTTCTCAAGGGTCCCTCAGGCCCAAAGCAAACCCAGTGGAACAACATTTGCTTTACTAACAATACACCTCTTTCACAGGAAAAGCGGGCAAAAAACCCTTTCAGAACATATATACTCAGTAATCAGGAGTGGCATCCACTTCTTAAACATGCCTCTGAAAATTCTATGAACTTTGGGAAATGACAGTTACTGAAAGGCTTCAGGTCTTTTGTTCATAAAGTCGCTATGAGTCATGCTCGACTTGACAGCAATCAACAACAATCCACTTTCCATGTTTTTTCCAGTTTCTCAACTGTGGTGTGGGCTATAAAATAAGACTGGAGAACTGGTGGACAAAATCAGATGCTATTAAGTTGTGTCCGACCATGGCAAACCCTGGGTGAGTCAGAACAAAACGGTGCTCCACAGGGTTCTCAATGGCTACCTTTTTGGTAAAGAAATCACCAGGTCTTTCTTCTGAGGCACCTTGAGGTGGACTTGAACCTCCAGCCTCTCAGTGAAGAACATTTGCACCATCCAGAAAGTAAGCCAAATAACAGCATTGGCATTTGTAACCAAAAACCCAAGTCATACTCTGAGATCACGGTGACTTTATAGACCAGATCTTCAAAACAGGCTTATGCTGTTGTGAGTATCATTTTGGCCCCGAAAGAGAAAAAACATCAGGTAGGCTAGTTGTGAGAAGCTGCACTGCAATCACAAAGGCACATGGTTCCAGGCCATCAGCTGCTCTGCAGCAGAAGGATGGGCAATCTCCTCTCGTGCCATTAACTGCCTCTAAAAACCCGCCAAAGGGTCAGCTATAGGTCAGTTCTAACTCTATGGTACACAACAACAATTTCCAATGGTTCAAGCTTCAAATCAAAACAAGGCATGATCACCAATCACTGACTACACATTGTCTTGTTTCTCGACATGGTCGCCTAGGATCTTTATGCTCAAACACCCAGAGGCTAACATGGTCCATCACCTCTGTTCTCCCCTTAAACCTCATCTCTAAATCCACCCGCATACAACCTGGGCCCACAAGCCATATCTCCAAGTTCCAGTTCGAGAGAGTACCACAGACTGATTACAAGGAGAAGCCACTTTCTTATTCTGAGATCACAAACAGCCAAAGCTGGGGGAAGGATTTTTTAATTTGGTTTGGTTTCTTAACCAAGACTTTCTCAAAGTTCACTGTTCTTTGAAGTGGAAGTATTTAATTTTTGAACAAAAAATTTGAAGCACAGGACTAGAAAACACAGAACTGGGGACAAAGGGCAGCATGTGCAAAAATAAGAGCTGGGGAGGTAGCTGAGATCAGGAATGTCCAGGGATTCTTGGCACAAGAGTGCACCCCCACCAACCAGGCATTCTCTTTCCAGAATGTCTCAAGGGGAAATCACCCATCGATCCTAGGACACACACGTTCCAGGACCAATCCCTTACCTAAGATCAGCCTCTGCCTCAAATTCCTGCTTGTGCTTTAATGTTTAAATTATTAAATGCATTAATGTATTTACATTATTCAAGTCTTATGTGCATTTTTCTAAGATAATTTATGTATAAGAGTTTGAATGTCCATGACTGTTAATGTCTACAACCCTTCCTGTTCATTATTGATTCTGGAAGAGAAAAAAAAAGCCAGAGTTTTAATGCCTTATTTTTAATGTATTAAGAGTCTGAATAAGTGCATTCTCTTTTTTCTTTTGTAATTTCATAATTTAAGTAGTGCATTTATTAAACTGACACAGTATGAATTGTGGTGAAGCCTGGCACGGCTCCATGCTGCCGGAGCAGCCAGCTGGAGGAGCGCACCCGCCTCTCTGTGACCCAGGCAGCCGTTCGGCTTTCTTGAAGCTTTCTTCCCACCACTCCGAACAGTGGTCGGCAGGCAGCTGGAGCAGGAGGCACGAGCCAAATATAGGCTTCTCTAAGTCGATGTCTTCTTTTTTAGAGTTCTTGCTCAGATTCCACAAACCCTCTCTCCTTGCTAACTGGTTTCTGGAATACTATTAACACGTCTCTTTTTTTTTTTTTTTTTTTTAAGGGGGGCAGTTTTCTGTTAGGAGGACGTCCTCATGTATTTTTGTTCAAGGCAAAATCCAAACACAGCTTGCAATTTACAAGAAGAAATAAACAAGAAGCTTTAATTTAGCAAAAACAATCAAATAAACTACTTCTGGAGAGGGATCTAAAAATCCAGGCAGATAGCTCAAACAGAACTTCAAACTTCTTTCTTCCAGAAAACTTCAGAAAAACTTCTTTCTCTGGAAAGCCAGTTTTCCCAGCAGAAAAATCCTCTTTCAACTACAGGCAGTAGAGCGAGAGTGACACCCAATGGCCTACTGGTTCAACCCCAACTGAGCATTTCCCAATGGCTTTCCCTAAAGATGAGCTCAAAGTCTCCTATGTAAACACGGAAGCTTCATCAAAAATCAGATCTCAACAGCTCATCAGCCACACAACTAATGGATAAATTTCCTACCAACACACAGCACACACAGACACTGAAGCTGCACATATGTGCACTAACCACATGTCAGCACAGTAACTTTCTGGTGGAGGTGACATATCCACATGCAAAAGCAGATGGACAAATGCACATATAATAAATACAGGGATTGGGGAACACTGCACAAGTCAACCTGAAGTGGGAGAAACAATGACAGAAGTTGCTAACTGCTATTTTAGGCTCTGTCATCTCAAGTATATATAAATTTTATATATTTTTTTTATTATTATTGTAATATTTCCCCTTGGTTTTCCTACTTTTTCCCCCTTCTTTTCTTTTTTGGCTACTCATTACCATTCTTTAACTGTTACAATTTATATCAGCATATAATGTTAAATAATTACAGGGAGCGGAGCTCACTCTAGTGAGGATATAAACGCGCTGTGGGAATCTACAGATTTAAACAAATAACACTCACAGCAGGGGGTGAGCGGATGAATTAGCATTAATATCCTGCCTGGGAGATCCCAGTGCACTGGTACTGCTTAAATACAGATCTTTTCTGTAACAGTCAATATGACAGCTCCCGGCAATATGGCCCCTTTTCTTTTTCCCAGTCAATATAGCAGCCAGTGAAAATAGAAACGTCCCTATAGCAATCAATATAGCAGCCAGCTAAAATAAACCCTTCCCTTTTAAGGGCTATATAATAGTCAGCTAAATGGAAGAATTGGCACCCCTGCTGGATAGCTCAGCAGAGGAGCCAAGGAAGGAACAGGCCGTGAGCACTGGATGGTCCTTCTGCTCCTGAAAGAGGCCCTGCCCAGGAAAGGAGAACACAACCAGAGGCAGGGAACAAGAGGAACCTTCAAGGGACAATGGGCAGGCTGCTCCCAATGCCCAGGAGAAAGTGTCCAGGTCAAACGCAGCCATAGCTCACCCACTCCCCTATTGAGGCTTAAGTTAAATGGTCAGAAACCCTAAAATCCTTATTTAAATCAATAGCTGGGACAAGGGAACATCTGTCTCCAGTGGGGAGGAGAGAATCTTGGTTTGCACCCCCTCACTCCATACCCTGCTTCCACCCCAATTCCAGAAAGAAAAGGTATTAACAGCCTGTGGTTTTCTAGCAGTAGGAATAGCAGTTGTGCCAGAATTAGACATTCAACCAAGTGATGAAACAGTATACTATGTTAAATGTTACCCAATATGTATGTGTGCATATGCATGTATATATAACTCATTTTAAAAACTTACAGACATCAACCTATTAAGTATGCACTATGTATCATATTTTCCCCACTCAGAACCCAGAAAATACTCTGCTTCCTCAGAGATGACAGCGGTTTCACTGTAACAGAGTTCAGAGGACAGCGTGCCTTGGAGACTAAAATGCACCAAAAAACCTTAACACAAGAAGGAGGGAAAAAAATCCACAAGAAACATTTGATTTCAAGAGGTTCCTGCGCTGTGAACATACTGTTCTTTTTTATTACAAAGAGCCACTTCTAAAATCAGTGCAGCTGAGTAAAGGGATTGGGCTAATGTGGAAGAGAACCACCACCAGAGCAGCTTTCCCACCACCGCTCCTGGGGTTAGTGTTGGAATTCTGTTATGCGCCACAAAGCACAAGAACAGCAGGGCCCCACCCTGCCTTCATTAAAATTCCACAATCTGTCTGCCATCCTTCGAGTAAATCCACAGAGGGCCCTTGCTTCCCTGACCAGGTGTTTAACACCCAGTGATGCTCATGTCATCAATCAGGTGACTTAGCCAAGTGCCATGGTGTCAGGTAGCAGGGAAAAAGATCTTGTTTGAAATCTCAAGTCCTTAAAAATTTAGATCTCAACACTCTACCTAAGTTGTAAGACAGAGCCCGTGAAATTTCATGTAGGGAACATCTTGGGACAGAAAAGGGTTAACATGTTCCATGCCCTCTGTAATAAACAACTTTAAGATGGACACCAAGCACTCCCAGGTTCTAAGATCCATAATAAAATGGCCCCATGACGAGCCTAGAGCTTTTAATCCTACTGTGGTTGTGACAGTCATTCGAGTGAAGAAAATGGGTATGGTGGGGGGCCCTAGGATGTACCCACTCACTATCATGCAAGATGGAGTATTCTCAAAAGGAGTTCCTGTTATGATTTGACCTGGCACTTAGCTTCTATCACTGAATCCAATAAGCACTTTATAAACTCTGATGAGCATGTACATTTCCATTTCTTGACCACACACAAAAATTCAGGGGAGTATGCTCTCAGTCAGAGAGCATTAAAGCTGCAAGAACACACCATGATGTTAGCAAAACCTACTTCAACTACAGATGCCTTTATGGTCCTCAAAGGTTGGGAGAGGCAGGAAAGGAGAGAGAGAGAGAGAAAGAGAGAGTAATGAAAGAGAAAATAAGTATGAAAGGGAAGAGGGGAAAGCATGATAGAAAAGATTAGAGATAACAAGAGAGGTAGCAAAATAAAAAAGATGAAAACCTCACTTTGGCATTTACTGTTTAAAGCTTTCAGGGCATTTTATGAAACGACAGTTGCAATAAAATAAACAGAACGGTGAGTCATCTGGTTTCCAACTTCTGAGTCAAAAGTGGCTGTTTGTAGACAAACTGAGAAGCTCTGCTCTGCTGACTGCACACTTAACGATGACTATCGATGCACCACAGCTACCGAACAGGATGTGGAGAGAGAGAATGAGGAGGTGGGAGTGAGCATTGTCTTTACTGGTCCCAGTGTCACTGCAAATAAAGACTGTCAAGATTTAAACCATAATGATGGAAAGGCTATAAAGGTCTCAGTTACGTTTGCTTTGATGTTCCCGTTCATTAAATACCCTCTTTACATTGTCTACCTGGCAATAATATACTAAATATCACTGGATGTATGCACCAGTGGGAATGCTGCACCCTAAATTCCTAGTGGGAGGAAAAGCAGCAACTGTGTAATCCAGCTCCTTGGTTCATCAACATCATATATGAGCATGCACACGCACACAGGCATGCATGTAGGTACACACACGTCCATTCCACAAAAAAGGACTGAGTGCCAACACTGGGCCAGAACCTGAGTAATAAGGTATTATGTATGCATCTATCCTACAGAGTTAGGAAGCCCCCATGGGCTAACATCCTCCAATTTTTTTTTCTTGGAAAGAAGTTCATGACCAATTATAGGGATTCCTCTAAAAGACCAGTAGTTTGAACCCACTAGATGCTCCACAAGAAAAAAAGATGTAGCAGTCAGCTTTCTTAAACAGTGATAGGCTTGGAAACTCTATAAGGTTGCTATGAATTGGAACTGACTTGACAGCAACAGGTTTGGTGGAGTTTTTGCCATACTTCAATACCTAAAAACCTTAAACAAGCATCTGGCAGTCTAGCAATGAAATGCAACTGTTCCTTTTACAGAGCCAGAACAAAAACAGGTAAGTTAGAATACATATCATACAAGTGCTCAAAAAGATGGTTCACTTGGGTATCCATAAAGATATGACCTTAGTGAGATTAAGCAGATAGAAAAGGACAAATAACTACTGGTTTTTCATTAACTGTCACCTCATCACCCAACCATTCCAGGCCATTAGACAACTACCAAGAAAAACATAAACAAAACTTCCCCAAGTTAATACTTTATACCAGGGTTTCAAACAAGACCAAAGAGATTCAGTCATGGTCAATAACACAAAATCAGAACAAACTCGACTATTATTCATTTATTCATTCATTCATTCATTCATTCATTCATTCAACATTTAGGTAAAGAGGAACAATGGCCAGCATGAGAAAAATTACTGGCTAAAACTCTGAAAAGGAAGACTTAGAAAAGGCACAGTAAGCCCTTTTGGAGCCAGATACAGGAAACTGGACTATTGGCTGGGTTGTGGAGAGTGACACATTCAAAACTGCACCATTTTTGAGCAGTGCACCACTGTTCCTTCAGCCATGAAAGAAAATTGGTTGTGTTTTGGGGTGTGTGTGTGTGTGTGTGTGTGTGTGTGTGTGTCATCAAATCGGATCTGATTGACACAGGAGACTGCCCGTCCTTCTCCAGCAGAGCATCTGGTGGATTTGAACTGTAAGCCTCGGGGATTGCAGTGCAGCTTCTTGCCACTAGGCCAGCAGAGCTCCCTGAAAATTGGTTTCTATGCAATACCCTTGCTTCTAGAAGAATGTCAGCTGGTAATTTTTCCCATTCCAGCTATCATTTTGGTTTACCTGGAGCTCTGGCAGTGTAGTCGTAAGCAGTTGCACTGTTAACTCAGAAACTGCACCTCTCTGGCAGGTGAAATTCACAGAGACTCCACAGGAGTAAGACCGGCAACAGCCTCCTGTGCAACTTAAGAGTCTTGGAAACCCATTACAGGATCATCTATGAGTTCATTCCAACTTGATGGCACTGAGTCAAGTTACTGTTGGGTTTGGTTTACCCACATTTTACAAAGCTAAATTCTTTCTAGAGTTTCGCTGGCCATCACTGAACCAGGAAGAATGAGTTCAAAGCCCTACTTTACACAAATAGGTGCTCTAACACGTATCTGCCACTTTGTTGTATTGTGACAGCCGATGTGTTGCTATGATTACTGGAAGCTATGCAAAGCCAGTATTTCGAGTACCAACAGGATCATGAATAGTGAACAAGATCTAGTGGAACTTGCAGACTCAGACAGAGTAGGAAGAAAGGCCAGGATCTATTTTTGAAAACTGATCAGTGAAAACCTTATGGGTTCAAATAGACTACTGTCCAATAGAGTACTGAGAGATGAGCTCCCTAGAAGAAGCAACAATGAACTCGAATATGCTGAAAATTATGAAGCTAGGGCAGGAGCAGGCTGAAAATCATGAAGCTGGGGCAGGAATGGGCTGAAAATCATGAAGCTGGGGCAGGAATGGGCTGAAAATCATAAAGCTGGGGTAAGAATGGGCTGAAAACCATAAAGCTGAAGCAGGGCAGTATTTCATTCTGCTGCACATGTGGTTGCCAGGAGCTGGTCACCCACTAACAACATACATGACAGAGGAGCATAAACGACGTTAAGACAACAGAGACACAAGAACCACATGTACAACAAAATGAAGTTGAAAGCTCTAAGTCAGAGAGCATGCTCAATATAATTAGGGAAGTCAAGGTACAAAATGAGTAATGGGTCTACCTAGTCACCACCAACCTACAGTGGCAGATACAGACCGATGGCTCAGGATGGCTAGTGGGTAGTCAGTGCCAACCACAAACCATCACAACAGGCTGCCCTTCCCTGCTGATCTATAATTGGCAAGTCTGTGATAGAGCTACCAATTATCTTGAGGCCCCCTGTATTTAATTCACAGACAAAGGGAAGCAGGAGAGACCAGTTAGTAATGAGTAAGTAATGGCCACTAAAATACATTGTATTTTATAGGGCTGCTTCAGCAGGAAAAGCCATTCGGAAAATAAAAAGTGAAAGAATAAAATAAGCTAGAGAAACTCAATTTTCTTCTCCCTTCCTCCCAAAGCCACACTTAGGATAAAATGAGGTTTGTGCAGGTTAATCCTTATGAGGTAAGAAAAAAATGATTAAATACATTAAAAAAATCAATTGTACATTAAACCAAATCCAGGAACTGCAAAAACAAACACGGCAGTTCTTATGCAGTCGGTATTAGCTCTGCCAGTCTGGGTCAGCAGGGGATACCCCCCACCTGACGGAGCCCTCTTAGGTAATGGAAGGGAAGAGAGGAAGGGGGGAAAGGAACTGGAGTGGGAGGAGGGCTGAGGTGGAGCTACAGATCTAGATTTCACTGGAAATAGTTATTTCTAGACATTACAGAGGGAGAAATGAAATGTCTTCTCAATGAGGCTCTGGAGACCAGACTGAATTCTTCAAAAATCCAGTGGAAGTAACAATGATCATAATAATCATTTGATAAACAGAAGTTATAAACTGCTTCACTGTCAAACAATTTGCCACTAGTTCTAGTTACTTCCCCGTTCATTAACAGATCCTATTAACTGCCATTTTTCAGAGACACAACAGAGAACTGGAGAGGTGAGGTTAAAAGCACACCTTTGTCTCTGCACTCTTGGAGCTGCAGCAGAAATGCCTATCTCTTCCCCTTCTGTGAACCCCGCAGGTGTAAGCCTGGGACTATCGATAACCTGGTTGTCTGTTCCTCCCAGAGTGAACCTGGGACTAAGAAGCCTAGCTAATTCTAAATAGACGTCACCTGCCTGATATGCCACAGCTAGCTTTCTCCTCTGTGTGGATTACAACCACGTGGTGGTTCCTTCCCCACTGGCTCCAGCCACTAATTGAGGAGCATCGACAGCAGGCCCCAGGCACTAGGGGATTAGGGCGAGGGTGGAGGGAGCTCTTATTCCAGACAAGTTGACCAGCATCATTCTTGAGCTCCAGCATCTTGTTCTTGTTGTTGTTGTTAGGTGCCATCAAGTCGAGCATGACTCATAGAGACGCTATGAATAAAAGACTTGAACCCAGTCCTGTCCTACACCATCCTCACACTCCCTGACACACAAGAGCCCATTGCAGCAGTCACCATGACAAGTCCCCTGGTTGAGAAGGGTATTCCTTTCCTTCGCCAACCCTCCACCCTTCCCAACATCCTGTCCCTCTCCGAGGAGGACCTCCTATCAACATGCCCAAAGCATGTGAGGTGAAACCTCATCATTCTTGCCTCCAAAGAGCACTCCGGCTGCACAATCTCCAAGACATTTCTGTTCGTTCTCTTGGCCGTCCATCGGACGTTCAGTGCTCTTCTCCAACACCACAGCTCAAAGGCATCAATTCATTTTCTGTCATCCTTATTCATTGTTCAGATCTCAGATGCATAGGTAGTTATTAGAAAGACCATGGCCTGAATCAGATGCACCTTAGTCCTCAAACTGACATCACTACTTCTCAATAATTTGGAAAGGTTCCCTAGCTGCAGATTTTCCCCAGTGCAATGAATCTACTTATTTCCTGACTGCTGGCACCAAGGGTGTTAATTGTGGATCCAATCAAGATGAAGCTTTTGACAGTTTCAATCTCCTCTTCATCCATCATGACACTGCCTTTATGTCCAGTAGTAAGAATTTTTGTTTTCTTGACATTGAGATGCAATCCATACTGAAGGCTGCATTCCTCAATCTTCTCCAACAAGTGCTTCAAGTCCTCCTCAGGTTGTGTCATCAGCATAACAAAGGTTGTTATTGATGAGTGTCCCTCCAATTCTGATGCCACAATCCTCCTCATACAGTCCAGCTTCTCAGATCATTTGCTCAGCATATAGCCTGAACAGCAGGTTTGGAGAGAGAATACAAACCCTGACACACTCACTTCCCAATTCCAAAGCCTGTAGTGTTCCCCTGCTCCATTTACACAAAAGCCTCCTGACCAAGATATAGGTTCTGCATAAGCACAATCAAGTGCTGTTGGGATTACCATTCTTCTCAATGTCAGTCACAACTTGTCTTGATCCACAAAGTCAAATGCCTTTGCATAGTCAATAAAGCACAGACATTCTTCTGGTATGCCTTAATTTCAGCCAGGATCCATCTGACATCAGCAATGATATCTCTGGTGCCACAGCCTCTTCTAAATCTTGTCTGAACTTCTGGCAGCTCCTTATCTATGCACCGTCCCAGTTGCTTTTTAATTAATTAATTAATTAATCAATCAATCAATCAATCAATCTTCAGCAGTATTTTGCTTGCACGTGATATCACTTATATTGTCCGATAATTTCCACATTCAGTTGGATCACCTCCCTTGGGAATGGAAACAAATATGGGCCTCTTCCAATCCACTGACCAGACAGCCATCCTCCAAATTTCCTGACAAGTTTCCCTATTAGTGTAAATCCGAAAGGAACAATTCAGAACTAAGGAAAAGTCCGTAAGGACTACTGGGAAAGGGGGCGGGTCAGAAATGGGTAGGGGTGACAATGAGAAGAGCAGGTAATCAACCACATGATGTTGGTGTTCCCAACAGAATAAAGCCATGGGCCCAAAGGGTAAGGTTTCAAAATATCTAAACATAGTAGGATGTCTCATCCACTGACTGCCACTAAGTCAATTCAGACTCCTAGCAACCTGCTCTCAGGTCTTCACTAGTTAGCAACACACTCTACAACACATTACGCCACCAGAACCCTTTTGTCAATCTCTAGTTGTTGGCAACAGAGATTTTAAACAAACAGATGCAACTTGGAAGTGCTCATTCACCTATGCAAGAAATTGGGAAGATATTTATCTGGTTAACTGACTGGTATAGCTCTGCCCAGCACAAGGAAAGGTCATCCAGTAAAATGTGGCAATTACTGAACAATATCATTAATATTACATCAATATAAACTCCTGCTGAAGATTATTCAAAACTAGCTAGAACAGTACAGAAGAAAGAACTCCCAGAAACTTAAGCCAGATTCAGAAGACAAGTGCAAAAGGAGTATCATTGCCAGTCAGAAGATCTTGGCTGGAAGTAAGAGAACACCAGAAAGATATTTACCTGTTATTTATCGACTATGCAAAGGCATTCAACTACGTGGATCATAATAAACTATAGATGTTGTTTGTTGTATACCAGAGTTGGAACTGAACCATAGCTGACCTCGTGGGTTTTAGAGGCAGTTAACTGCCGGGTCTCCCTTCTCCATGGAGCAGCTGATGGCCTCCAGCCGTGTGCCTTTGGAACTGCAACGCACAGCTTCCTGTCACTAGGACACCAGAGTTTATCCAAACTATGGAAAACACTGCAAAAAATGAGAATTCCTGGACACTTAATTGTGCCCACGTGGAACTTATGCATAAACCAGAGGCAGTGGTTCCAACGAGAAGCTATGTCATGGTTTAAAATCAAGATAGGCATACATCAAGGTTGTATCCTTTCACCATATTCAATACGTATGCTGAGCAACTAATTCAAGAACCTTGACCACACTCAGAAGAATGACGGAGGTATCAGTATTGGAAGAATCATCATCCACAACCTGTGACATGCAGATGAAACCACCTAACTTACTGCAAACGAAGAGGACATGAAGCACTTGCTGATGAAGATCAAAGACTACAACCTTCCAGAATGAATTAATTATATCTCAACATAAATAAAATAAAAATCCTCACAACTGAACCAATATGCAACCTCACGGTAGAGAAAATATTGAAGTTGTCAAAGATTTCCATTTACTTGAATCCACAACCAACACTCACTGAAGTCGCAATGAAGAAATCAAACAATATATTATTGCACTGAGCAAATGCGCTACAGAGGACCCTCTGAAATGTTAAAAAGTGAAAACAGCACTTTGAGGACTAAGATGTACTTGACCCAAGTCATGTGTTTTCAATAACCTTATAAGCATATGAAAGCTAGACAATGAAAATACTGAAGAAAACGGATCCATCTGAATTATGGGGTTGCAAAAAATAATGAATATACCATGACTGCCAGAGAATGAACAAGTCTGTCTCAGACGGCCAGAAGCCTCTCTACGAGCGAGGAGGGTGAGAGTTCTCGCATATTCTGGACATGTTACGAAGAGGGATCAGTCCCTAAGAAGGGACACCATGATTCATAAAGTACAGAGTAAATGAATAAAAGGACAACAAGACAGACTGGCACAGTGGCTGTAACAAAGGGCTCAATCGTAACAATAATCATGAGCACGGCTCAACACCAGGCCATGTTTCCTTCTGCCGTACACAAAGGCTTGTCATGAGTCACAACAGATCTGACAGCACCTAACAAGACGAGGTGTTAGCAGTAAATAAGATGTGGCAAAAAGAAATTTTACTATCTAAGAGACATCTCTCTTCTCTTATCTTGAAAGCAAGTGAACTTTGCTGCCCTGACAATGAAGAATTTGTGAATGTTTATGTGATACAGATAAAGTACTGACCTGAAGTAACTGAGAAAGTAGAACTGAAAGATCCTGAGTACTGTATTTTCTTTACTTGTGTGGATTCAGGTGATTCCCTAAAGGCCTACATGGCAGCACTTAAAAGAACAAGTGAGTCCAGAGCAAATTGTTAAATTGCCCAATGTTCCCTCTGCCAGTAGCAGATAGAATAACAAGCAGCTGCTGCCCCCTAGGAGCTATCAGGGACATAGCATCTAGCTACAGAGCTGTAAGCTGAAAAGACCCTATTATCTTGCCTCTACCCCATAAGGTGTCATTAGTGAGGTACATGGGTACAGACGCCTCCTCCAAACACAAGGAGGCACACATCACCTATGATAAATTAATAGGTGCCTTTCCCACCACAAAGATGCGTACAGAAATGCGCTCAGGCAGCAGCTCAGGAGTCATCTAGAACCACCAGGCAGCACTGAATGTGCACCAAAGCCATTGTGCAGTGGGTTCCTCACACATTAGTGCACTCACCACCAAGAGCACGCTGTCCACCCTGTTACCCTCAGTCAGCTCAAGTTTGACAAAGAGGGAGTGGAGCAAAACAGAGCTAGGCACCATAAAAAGTGAGTTCAAATCTCAGGCAAGCCACTTACTAATTACAGGAAATTGACTGCACTGGGCTTCCGTTTCCTCACCGAATTAGGAAATCTGTGCCTTTTTGTAGATTTGTCAGAATTTTAAAAGATAATAAGAGGGAAAAAAAGATAAGAATAAAGAAGCCACTCCTGAATCCAGAGTGTGTATGAAAAAGCCCTCCAGACCTCTGTAGGAAGAACCAGTAACTGGTCCAATAATGTATCAGCAACTCTGGGGGAGAAAGATGGGCAATCTCCTCAGGTGTGATTTATTATTGTTGTTATTGTGTACCCTCATGTTGGAATCAACACAGAGCTGACCCTCCAGTGGGTTTTCAGAGGCAAAGGAGGACATTGCCTATCTGTCTTCTGTGAAACAGCTGGTGGATTTGAACCATGTGCCTCTAGGATGACAGTGGAGCTCCTTACCATTAGGCCACCTGAGGTCCCTCAGATGTGACTTATAACCTCTGAAAACCCACTGGAAAGTCAGCTATGAATATCTCCCACTTGATGATAATGAATGAGGATCAAAAAATCACCAAAAGTGGGAATCACTAAAATGAGGTCTGCTCTGCATACCTTAAACATTTTATATTAATGTAAAACCTACAAGCAAGTTTACAGTCATCTGCTAGTCTTTTGATGTAGAGCCAAGACCTTTTCTTTGAGTGTAGGCCCACAGACTGAAGTTCCCAGACGTTTTCCTTGTATAAACTCCACCTACAAGGCACCCACTATGGTATCTAAAGCCAAGTGAGAAATTAAAAGACATTCATAAAGCAATCTAAGTACAGAATCTTTTAGGTGTGTATTATTTTCCCCTAGACCTTAACTGGCCTCTCACTTACTCCTAATTTGGCAGCAATCTTTCTAGCAATTAATATTCAGGGGGTTTTCACAGAACTTTCTTTACACATTTATATTTCTAGAACACATTATACTTGTAGAACCCTCTCTTCACATTCCTATTTCACCTGTTTGTACCATATTTAATAAAAATGCCCCAATTTCAATAACAAATTCAACTTACATGCACAGCTTAGGAAGAGGCCTTACTGTCGGCGTGCAGAATAAAACATGGCTGTGGCTAGTGGAGGGCCTGCCTCTGCAGAGGCCACGGGCCAGGTGAGCAGGTCCCACAGCACCAGGACAGCCAGGCAGCCAGCAGTAGGAGTGTCTAATGGAAGTTCTTGACATTGTTTTAAAAATAGACATTTATTGATATTCTCACTTCATTTTCATAAGTGATCTGAAAGGATGCACCAGAGTTGACACAACCTAAAAGAATATGCTGTTGTTATGTGCTGTCCAGCTGGCATCAACACATAACTGACCCTCTGGGGGTGGGGGTTTCAGAGGCCGTAAATCGCACAGGGACTGTCCATCTTTCTCCCTCAGAGCTGCTGGTGGATTTGAACCACCTGTGTTTGAGTTGGTGATACAACTCCCAATGCACTAGGCCACCAAAGAGGGGAACTATGGAGAAGAATGTTTCCTAAATTATAGTTTTCCTTTTCAATTAAGTGCGGAAAAATGAAACCACTCAGGAAAAGAATTAGCTTGTGTGCTTCATTTGGTTGGCAGATCTTCCCCACCACAAGGCTGGAAAAGGGGGCTTCTGCCCCGAAAGACCCTTTTCTTGGCTGCCTGGCCATAACCAGGCCTCGGGCTAACTGCCTGTCAGCTGGCATTGCCAAGTGAAGGATGTGACTACTGACTTGAATCCCAACCCACAGACCCAATGAACACGAACAGGAGAGTTGTGCCATGAGGGCTCCCACTAAGGCAGGAGGCCACAAAGGTGCAGCTTGTCTTTGCCTTGACAAGGTAATTTATGCAGGCCCCGCTCCGCTGGGGGCTATGCGTTAACGCCTCTTTGACTCAGAGTGTCAGGAAGTGCCCCTGGATAGATTTACCTCGAGAATCACTCTCAGTGTCGTCCCCATCTCTTAGACTGTTCAGACAAACTCATAATGGCAGAGAGAAGATTTGTGGAGCAACAAGCATAAATCTTGATTATAACTACAAACTATAAAAGAAAGGAGAGCTGGGAGGGAAGGAGGAAGGGCTGTGAACACGTCCTTCTCCAAAGCACCACTTTATCTTTCTGCCATTTCTCATAGCACAGAAGTAGGATTAGCTACAAGATCATATTTTCGAACCAAAATGGGTATGCAGGGTTTGGCAATTGCCTAAAATATTTTCAATTGAGACTGTCCTGGAAATAGCAGGGTACATGGCTGTCCTACATGCAACGCCATAGTCAGTAACACCTAAACTGAAACTCACAGACGGTTTGCTCTGAGCATGCTACACAGAATATCCAACCTTTAGGTCAAAATTTCCACAGAAGAGACTTATAAATGAAAAAATTCTATCAAATGGGATGATGATAACTTTTAAATCAAATAAAAATATTGTCAAAGACTCTCTCTGCCCAAATACTACCACACATCTATCAGTTTGTTGTACTGCGGTGGCTTTACTTTGTCTCTTATGCTGGACATTGTCCCAGGGGTATAACAAATATCAGCAATTTGTCAATTGTGCTAAATGTATTTCAGCAGAGTTTCCAATCCAAGACTAACAAGATAGGTCTGAAGATTAACTTCCAGAAATCAGCCAATGAAAACCCTATGGATCACAACCCTGTCTACAATTGTGCTGGAAGGTGAGCCGCCAAGATGGGAAGGCACTCAAAATATATATTCACCATAACAAGGGACTCATTTGAACATTAACAACGAATGATCATGACTAACAACTGCCTAGATAGAAGTCTATACATCTCATCTTAATCAAAGAACTGAAGAAACTATTAAAAAGGAGGAAATAGAACTTTGCTCCTTCAAGAATGACACTGGTTGAAGCAAATGGGAAAGATCCAGTGTGAAAAACAATGTATACTAACTTTGTAAACAAACCAGTAATAAAAAAAAAATTACACTGGTGACACAATGAAAGAAGAAATGCCCCCAGTCACAACATGGCTCTGAAAAAACTACAAGTACTCGGCTTCTCACATCTCCAAAATAAGGACACTGCTTAGTTATCTAACAGACAGGGCTTCTGATTACAGGAATGAGAGCAAATAAAAAGTCTTTCCATGAAAGGCAGGAATCTCAAGTATAAACATAGCTGAGTAAGGACTGCAAATTCCATTTCTCTAATTATTCCTCTTCAGAGTTTCGATTCATCTAACAATTATTTGTAAAAGGATACTTTAAAATTGAAAAACAACTTCTTCATTTACGTAGAAGAAGCTTAAAAGACAATGTCTAGAATATTGAAAAAATCTTTTCAGTAAGGACAGAGGTAAAAATAGGCAGTAATTTCAAAATCAGAAGAGAGCTGGGAAATTATATAGAAGCTACCTAGAAATGGAACAAGCCTTTTCTCGAGTTCATTCATCTCCACATTTTGTCCTAACCAGTGTTCCTCCCCAGATCTGACAGGGCACATGGGAATCTCAGGCACTCTCCCAACAAGGAGCGGATAGAGGTGTTAGCATTACATGAAACACTGTCTTTACTAAAGGCTTTACTGTGTTGGTGAAAGGACAGGGAAGGAAGAAAGCCAACTTTTTCTTCTATCTGGAAGGTGCCCAAACATCCGGCCCAGTATCCTGAATCTGTCCAGTGACAATGCTCCCGTTGGAGGTGCACCACGAGCCTGCCCTCTAGCTGTTTCCACCGAATGCTGTGCCCAGCCTGTCACAGAAGCAACTGTGAGGAGTGCCCGTGGGTATGTGTTACTGTTGTTGTTGGGTGCTATAGAGCTAAGTCCCACTCACAACAATCCCAGAACACAGAGAACTGCCCCATAGGGCATTAGGCTGTCATCTTTACAGAAGCAGGCTGTCAGGACTTCTCCCAGAGTCCGAGTTCAAACTAACAGCCTTTTCATTAACAGCCAAGTGCTTAACTGTTGCACCACCTTAACATGTTACTAGGAGCAGTTTTAGGTATTAAAATGTGCAAAGTATTTCCTTTTTAAAAATAAACAGGTAGAGCAGATTCAGAATGATCTCTGTCATGTCACCCAATTGCTGGAATCCACTTGCACATTTCTGAATGGGAAACGATGAGCTGGAAATCGTAGCTGGCCTCAGCAAACCAAACTCTGTGATGGGCCATGGAAACTCTCCACCACATTTTTAAAATAACAGCGTTAAATACCTCAAAAATAGATTTGCCATGATTATTCCATTTTCCTGGAGGAAAGACAAACAACACTGTAAAACGTGTAAATGGCTAGCTTCACTCTTCATGTGCTTAAAAATATTCTCATGATCAAAATATCAAATCAGCTTAATTTCTCCACAAAATGTTTTCATTTTCTCAAATACATAAATATGTATGTGTGTCATATGTGATAGTTAAATACACATATAACACAGATATGTTGTTGTTGTTTTATTAAGTGCCATCAAGTTGTAGATGACTCATAGTTGTAGACAACTCACAGAGACCCTCTGAAGGACCTAAGCATTTTTCATAGTTTCCACAGGCAAGCTATTACAGAAGTGGGCGCCACTCCTGCTTCCAAGCTTGTTTTAATTGGGAAGCTCCAGCAAACACTGTCCACCATTATTGCATTATAACACAGGTATACACAAAGAGAATCTTTGTTTTCTTGATGTTGAGCTTCAATCCGTATTGAAGGCTGCAGTCCTTGACCTTCTGTAGCAAGCGCTTCAGGTCCTCCTCAGCTTCAGCAAGCAGGGTTGTGTCATCTGCGTAACGCAGGTTGTTGATGACTCTTCCACCAATCCTGATGCCACATTCCTCTTCGTACAGCCCAGCGTCTCGGATGATCTGTTCTGCATACAGATTGGAAAGGTATGGAGACAATATACAGCCTTGACAGACCCCCTTCTTGATTTTGAACCACATAGTGTCTCCTTGCTCTGTTCTGACGACTGCCTCTTGGTCCGAGTATAGGTTTAGCATAAGCACAACCAAATGTTCTAGGATTCCCATTCTTCTCAGAGTCAGCCATAGCTTGTTGTGATCCACACAGTCAAAAGCCTTTGCATAGTCAATGAAGTACAGATAAACATTCCTCTGGTATTCTCTGCTTCCTGCAAAGATCCATCTAACATTAGCTATAATATCCCTAGTACCATGACCTCTTCTAAATCCAGCCTGCACATCTGGCAGTTCTCTGTTGCCATACTGCTCCAATCGTTTTTGGATCATTTTCAGCAGAATCTTGCTTGCATGTGATATTGATGATACTGTTCAACAATTTTCACACTCTGTTGGGTCACCTTTCTTTGGAATGGGAACAAATATTGATCTTTTCCAGTCAGTTGGCCAGCTGGCTGTCCTCCAGATTTCTTGGCACAACTTAGTGAGCACATCCAGGGCAGCGTCTCTTTGTTGAAATAAATCAATTGGTATGCTGTCAACTCCTATAGCCTTGTCTTTTGCCAATTCTTTCAGAACAACTTGAACTTCCTCCTTCATCACCACAGGCTCTTGCTCATATGTTATTTCATGAAATTTCTTCTGTGTCAACCAATTTCTTCTTTTTTTAAAAACATCTTTATTATTTTTTTGTGTGTACCATCAAATCAGATCTGACTGGTACAGGAGGAGATTGACCCTCCTTCTCCAGCAGAGCATCTAGTGGATTCACACAGCGTACCTCTGGGATTGCAGTGCAATTTCTTGCCACTAGGCCACAGCCAATTCCTTCTGATACAGTGACTTGACTCTGTGTACTCCTTTTATCTTCATTTAATGCTTCTTGGATCATTTAACATTCTACCCAAAGTATCCTTAAGTATTGCCACAACATCAAGAAAACAAAGATTCTGACCACTGGGCCAACTGGCAGCATCAGTATGGATGGTGAAGAGATTGAAATAGTTAACAGTTTTAGTTTGCTTGGCTCCACAGTCAACACTCTTGGTACCAGCAGCCAGGAAATCAAGAGATTAATTGCATTGGGAAAGTCAGCTGTGAGGGACCTTTCAAGAGTACTGAAGAGCAACGACATCAGGCTGGAAACTAAGGTGTGCCTGATCCAGGCTATGGTCTTTGCAATTACATGCTATGCATCAGAGAGTTGGACAGTGACTAGGGATGATATAAAGATGCCGTTGAGCTGTGGTGTTGGAGAAGAGTGTTGAATATACCATGGACTGCTAGGAGAACAAACAGGTTTGTTCTGGAGAGAGTAAAGCCGCAATACTCCTTGGAGTCAAGGATTCTGAAACTTCATCTGACATACTTTGGGCACGTTGCAAGGAGAGACTGGTCCTTGGGGAGGGACATCATTTTTGGGAGAGTGGAGGGATGGTGCAGGAGAAGAAGACCTTCGGTGAGATGGATCGATTCTGTGATTGGGGTGGTGGGAGTGAGCGTGTTGGAAATGGTGCGGTTGGCACAGGATAAAACAGGGTTTAGGGCTCTTGTACTTAGGGTCGCTATGAGTCACAAGCATAACAACAACATACACAAAGAATACACTGAGTATGAGAATGTCACCTTCCAGAAATGTTTTGATAAGGGGAAAAAAAATTGAGAATCATTATTGCCATCATGCTTGGAAAGGTGGAGGCTCAGAAGAAGACACTGGAGGAGATGGACTGACACAGTGACTGTAGCAATGGAGTCAGGTATGTGAGAGATGGTGAGACTGGCTCAGGTTAGGCCAACAGTCAGAGCCTTTGTTCATAGGGTTGCTATGAGTCCTAGTTGACTGAATGGCACATAACAACAACAACAACAGTAATCCACTGGGCTCAAGCCAGAAGCAATTGTGAGGAAGGCATAGAACTGAGCATGGTTTCGTTCTGTTGTACAAAACATATCTACAAACCACAGCCAACTTAATAATACCTAACAGCAAAAATTACCACAATGAACCCACAAGTGTATCAATATACACCCACTCCTCACTATCAAAATGACGAGAGTCAAATGACCTAGACCTGATACAAAAATTGACATTATTAAAAAATGGACAATGACCACATCAATTCACAAAATGGAGGATTACAACATCATTACTTAACTAATCAAACTACTGAGAATCATGGCCCAGAGTCAAGGTGACACATAATGTTACCCATATCAGTCACCTCACACCTCAGTGTTCATTTGTCCCATTTACTTTGCTAAAGCACAAAACAGATGGATAGATTTTTCATTGCAATTGTAAATGTGAAATAGCAGATGAGACAGTTGATAAATAAGGAAGAGTTGTACTATAACAAAAATAACAAAAGATGAAAACACATGGGAGACTGCTAATGTTGTTACTGTTATGTGTTGTTGTGTCTACTATGACTCAGAGCAACCCTATGAACAATGGTCTGAACCCTGCCCTATCCTGTGCCATCCTTCTCATCACTTATTACTTGAGCATGGGAGATGGCAAGGTAAACCCACGCCAGAAGTGTGTGACACAAAACTAGCTATACAAATTGCCATCTTCTCCCCTCTAAAAATATCCATTGTGAGCCAATTCCAGGACACAGTGTCTATATGTCTCTAGTCAGAGCAGAGCTGCTCCAAAGGAATTCCAAGTTGTTAGTATTTATGGATTAGACCATCATATCTTTCTCCTATAATGGTGGAACCAGATGATCTTTTGGTTCATGGCAGGCACGAACCTTAACTAACTAAAAGTCCAAGAAAGGCTCATAAAGACTAACTCTGAATTCATCAAGATATTCATGACTTTCGAGGATCAGCCTCTTGGAAACCGGATTAAAAACCAAAAAGATAATCTTGAGTTTCCGAGGTGTAAATGGATGAGCCACCTCACAAGATCAAATATCAGATAGAGAAGCTCATCGACAAGGTTTTTCTAAGGATACAGGAGAATGCTGCACTTGGAGGGCAAAATTACATAAACGCTCCCTGGGCCTCTCACTGCTGAGCATCTTTATTTTTAAAGATTCAATAAACTAAAAAGACTAATTCTAAGGAATAAATGATAAAGTATAAATATCCATCATGACTTATAAAAATACATTTTGTTGTCATTTGGGATTTATGAATAGTTTCAGGGAAGTGATAGAAAGAAAATAATCTAGAATCTATACCTGGTAAAAGGAAGAGAGATGACAGAAGATAGATATGTTAGAAGGAAGTTGACATCAAAGGGAAAAAGCTGAAATTCTAGTTTAGCCAAAACCCATGAACAATGGGTGAATTAAGTACGCAATAAACATTGCTGAATATTGAGGAACTGAGTTGAAACCAATGAGTAAATATGTAAATGAGCCAGGTATTGCTTACTTCAAATAGCCTAGGATCATATGACTAAAGGTAAGAACTCAAAAAGTTACTTAAGTCCAGTTTCAATATTCAAGCACAATTGAAGTGAAGTGACTCCACGAGACACATGTCCACCCAGCCTTTCTCGTCTTTTTAAATTATACACTATACTTAAATAAGAGGAAGGCCCTCAACAAAACGGACTGGCACAGTGACTGCAACAGTGGGTTTATAAAGGTAGCACAGGATCAGGTAAGCTTTCTATATGTATAGAGGATCACCTAGAGTCAGCATCTAATAACATAACAGTGATAAAAACACATAAGATTGACCATTTTAAGTTATCATACTTAAGTATACATATTAGTGGCATTAATTACATGAACATTATGGTGCAACCAACACCACTGTCTACTTCCAAAACTTTCTCATCACTTCAAACAGAAACTCTGTACCCATTAAGCAAGAACTCTCCAACCCCAACGGCTCTAATGCTTAGTTTAGTAACATCTGCTCTGCTTTCTGTCTCTATGCATTTCCTTATTCTAGCCATTTTATCTAAGTGGAATCATATATTTTTGTTATTTCTAAAGAGGAGCAGAAAACGGAACACTGAGCCACAGGGCCATAAGCATCTTTCTGAAAGGGCAAGAGAGAGTGAAAATAAAACAACCCCTCACTGCCCCAGAACAGAAAGCAGATAAAGAACCAGTAGCTAAGCCCCATGGTCCCTGTAGAGCTCCACCAGCAGCAAGCGTTTATTCATTGCTGACATACAGACTCACAGTTATTGTACCAATAATGGGGTTTATTAAGGGAGGAAGTTGGAGAATGGGGAAGGCAAAGAATATCAATGCAAATCCAAGTTTTAGCCCAAGTTCCAAGGCACAATTCCTCAATTAGTCCAGGCTCTGGTTTCAACAGTTCAGATTCTACTGAAGATTATCCAAAAACGACTGGAACAGTACATCAGCAGAGAACTGCCAGAAGTCCAGGCTGGGTTTAGAAGGGGTCGTGGTACTAGGGATATTGTTGCTGATGTTAGATGGATCTTGGCTGAAAGCAGAGAATACCAGAAGAATGTCTATCTGTGTTTCATTGACTATGCAAAGGCATTAGACTGTGTGGATCACAACAAATTGTAGCTAACCTTGAGGAAAATGGGAATCCCAGAACACTTGATTGTGCTTATGTGAAACCTATACTTGGACCAGGAAGCAGTCCTCAGAACAGAGCAGGGAAACACTGCATGGTTCAAAATCAGTAAAAGGGTACATTAGGGATGCATCCTGTCTCCATACCCTTCAATCTGTATGCAGAACAAATCATTCAGGAAGCAGGGCTTTATGAGGAGGAATGTGGCATCAAGGTTGGAGGAAGACTCATCAACAACCTACAATATGTAGATGACACAATCTTGCTTGATGAAACTGAAGAAGACCTGTAGCACTTGCTACAGAAGGTCAAGTACTATAGTCTTCAATATGGATTGAAATTCAACATCAAGAAGATAAAGATTCTCACTACTGGGCCAATCTGCAGCACCATGATGGATGAAGAAGAGATTGAGGTTGTTAACAATTACAGCTTGCTCGGCTCCACAATCAACACTCTTAACACCAACAGTCAAGAAATCAAAAGATGGATTGGAAAAATCTGCTGTCAGAGACCTCTCCAGAGTGCTAAAAAGCAGCAATGTCTTTTCTAGGGACTAAGGTACACCTAATCCAGGCCATAGTCTCCACAATTACTTGTTATGTTTCAGATAGCTGGACAATGACTAAGGATGACAGAAGAATGGATGCCTTCAAATTGTGGTGCTGGAGAAAAGTCTTGACTGCCAAAAAAACAAATAGGTCTGTCTTGGAAAGGGTGAAACCAAGTTTCTCCTTGGAGGTTAGGATTTTGAAACTCCATCTCACACAGTTTGTACATGTGGCCAGGAGAGATCGATCCTTGGAGTAGGACATCATGCTTGTAAGGGTAGAGGGACAGTGCAGGAGAGGAAGATCCCAGATGAGACGGATTGATACAGTAACTAGGGCAATGAGGCTTGGTGTGTCGAAGTCAGTGAGATTGGCTCGGGACAGAGCAGGGTTCACAGCTGCTATACACAGGGCTGCTAAGGGTCGCAGGCAACTCAAGGGCACATAACAACAACGACAACAATCTTCCATAGTTTTGGTAAGAGCCAGTCAGTGTGAATTTAGGTGTCACTACAGTACCCAACTAGTCTAAGGGACCTGATCATGCCAGGGTAGTACAGGAAGCCAGATGGAGAGAAGGTATGAGTCTGAGAAGGTGCCAGATGAGTGAATAGAGTACCCAGGTCTGCAGGAAATCCACAAAGTTGTAAACAAGTTTGGAAGAAGCTGGTGGAAGTCCTGGCTGGTACAAACAACTAAGTACTAGGTGTTTAAACAGAAACTTGGCAGCCTGAATCTGAATCAAATGAGCCTTAGAAGAAAGGTCTGGCAATCTATCTCTGAAAAATCCAAACTTGAAAATCTCTGTGGGGTATAGTTTACTCTGACCCAGAGACTGGCCAGGAGTCAGAATCAGCTGACAGTGACTACTATTCAGGTTTTAGAAGCTAGAGGGTAAGGGCTATCTCAAAAGTCTTAACCCAAACAAGCAAAGCTCAAAGAAGAGATTATAAAGAG
The DNA here is from genome assembly GCF_000299155.1 of Elephantulus edwardii. Classification (NCBI taxonomy): domain Eukaryota; kingdom Metazoa; phylum Chordata; class Mammalia; order Macroscelidea; family Macroscelididae; genus Elephantulus; species Elephantulus edwardii. The sequence goes on from NW_006399795.1 coordinate 2,868,969, forward strand.
GAGAAAGTAGTCAGGTTTTTTTAACTTTAACAAAAAGGGTTTTGTATTAACAATCAGAGGATTTTGAGAATTAATGTTCCAAGAGGGTTTCCAGAATTAATCAAGATTGGTCTGTTCACTAATACGGCTGGGCTGCTGGGTTTTGTTTAAGGTTTGTTGCTGTTGTTCTTGTTTATGGTAAACGTAGAGCAACAAGAGAAAGAAATAATAGGGTCACTAATTGGCTAGAATCAAGACAAGGGGAGTTTATAAACACAACTGTGTCATTTATATACTAGAAGATTATACATTCCACCACAAAATTACAAGTTAGTGTCTACAATCTAGAGAGGGCAGAGATGAAAATCAGGCTTTCCTTCACTAGCAGAACCACCACACACAGACACCCAAACACATCCAACTACACGCTACCCCTTGCCTACACTGCACTGATTAACGAATCGAGCCTCTTCTTGCCTTATTTTTTCAATTAAGGGGATATTTTATTTCAAGTGATCATATAGTTCTGGGGACAAAGAATGAGATAAGATCACTTGCCCTCAGCATCTCATGTCCAGTCTTTTTAAATGTACAGAACAGGCAGCTTCCATTAAGGAATTGTGTCGAAAATGTACACTTGGAGGGAACAGCTTGACCCTGTGTTTCTGCAACTCTGGAATACTATATTCTTCAATATTCAATATTCCCCAGAACACTAGCATGGAACCTGTCACCCTCTAACTGAGGTTCTCTTCAACTCTCCACTAGGCCACTTGGCACTACATTATATACAGCCTTGTGCTATTTGCTAAAATGATACATGGCCAGAAAGCTCTAGTGGTCCAGTGGTAAGAAGTTGTGCTGTCAACCCTGAGGAATGTGGTTCTAATCCAACAGCTGCTCCTTGGGAGAGAAATTCCATGAGATTTAAAGCCTCTGAAAACCCTCTGGAGAGTCAGCTGTGTCAGTTCTGATCTGACAGCACACCACAACAAGAATGCTTTTGATACTTCACATGTACAAATGTCTTTTCCGCCAAATAAAATCTACAGTGACTGGAGAAAGTGGTTTAGCTCTGTTCTTCACGTCTGTACGCCAGCCACCAGCCAGTGCGGAGTGGCCAGCAGAGAGCTAGCACACACTGCAGGTCTGGCTCTCACTGAGACGCCACTCCACACTGGCTGGCAGTCCCAAGTTGTAGAGCTTCCTGTGAGGAGGACTATCACCTCTCTCACTTCCCTAGCATGCTGTGACTGTCACCTAGCCTGCTACCAGCTCAGAACGGCCCAGGCACCCTTCTGCTTATCCTGCACCCCCACACTGCCACACGAGCCCTCGCTAGCCCTGAGCAGACCCCTCCACCGGGCTCCCTCCCACAGCCTCTCTCAAGGGGAAGAAGTAGTTCACACAAGACTGTACAACTCTGTTGGTGCCCTCATTTAATCAGACTTCTGCAAATAGCTAGCCAAAAGCAATAAGGGCATGACTGAGAGACTGTGGGAGTTTAATATAAAAAAATTATTAAAAAAAAAGGGGGGTAAGGAGAAAGGGTCTACCTTTTAATAGGGCCCTAATTACCCAACTCACAGGATCAGCCCAAATGAGATGGGAGTTTATTTCGGGGTGTTTTTTTTAATTATTGCTTTTTTTATATATATATAAATTGCTGCTATGAGTTTTCTTTCCTCTGAGCAATTATGCAGCAAGTACGTAAAGAGGGGAAAAAATATTAATTAAATATAAGATAATTGTAGAGTTGGCCTGGAGAGAATGAGTCTGAACTCTGGACGATCACAGACTACCAGAGTTTGAAGACTGCTCAGGGCCTCCCAGCATAGAAAGAAATAAAAATACAACCAACCAACCAACCAGCAGATGCACAGTGCAGCAGAAAAGAGCCATGCACAGAAACACGAGCAGAGCAAAGGGCCCGAGGGGCTCACATGTCCAAAAATCAGTGAGAACGCCCATGGCTTAGTGCCACTGCTAGAAAGAGCCTTCCTAGAAAGGGTCCTCATTTCCACCCTCTGCTCAAAGAGCTTATCCAGCCAAGCCTCAAAAGAAGGACCTGCCTTTACTCATCTGGTGATCAATCCTGAAATCACTATTTTATTTTTTAATTTTTTTTATGCTGCGAAATAAAGGACGGAAGAGGCCAATCATGTTTACTTGGTACTTTGGTCCAAAACTAACCAGGGCCTGAGGGGTGCTGAGGTAGACCCCGCAGGAGCTATGCAGTTCCTCTCTATGAGACTGGCTTTTACCCCACTGTGACTCTAGGGAGTAACCCAGGTGATACAAAGAGTGCGGTAAAGCCACCAGGCAGAGCGCTGAGTCAACTGGCTCAGCTGGGCACAGTGCCCAGACCTGGGAACAGCAGGTGTCGTGAATATCACCACCGTTTCCTGAGAACAGTCCCAGAGTGTTTTTATCACCTGGGTCTTTCTACAACTCAGCCAAAGCCAAACTTGCCTCGTGCCTTGGAATACATCAGGCCTAGAATGCAGACTTATTCAAAACAGCTAAGAACCTCATGTCACTTCATCTCACTACTGCCAGAAGGAGAGTGAAGAAAAGCAAAACTGTCCTTAGAACTTAAAAGGCTGCTTCCCAAAATGTTAGTCAGGAGTCACCAGGTGATGCAGTTAATTGCTTAGTCGCCAATTAAAAGGTTGAAGGTTCAAAACTACCTACCTGGAGGCACCTCAGAAAAAAGGCCTGGTGATCTACTACTAAAGATGTTATGAATATAATTCTACTCTGACATGTTAGGAGGTCACTGCGAATCACAGCCAACTTGACAGCATCTGGTTTAATGTTAGCAATAAATACCATAAACTGCCACAGACAATGTGGCCTAGTGTTAAGGAACTGCACTGCCAACTTGAAGATATGTGGTTCAAATCCACCAGCTGCTGCATAGGAGAAAATTGGGCAACCACCTCCTCTGCAATTTACTACCTGCTAGAGTGTCAGCTACGGGTCAGATCTGACTCAACATTACATAACAACAACATAGACAACCAGGCAAACACTGAACTCTCTCCTTGACCTGTTCTTCAAGGAGAGCTGAAGGCACAACGGTTAAAGCATTCAGTTATTAACCAAAAGGTCAGTGATTTTGAACCAATCAGTTCTCTGCAGGAGAAAGATGAGGCAGCCTACTTTCATAAAGATTTGTTTTTGTTGTTGTTGTTGTTGTTATATACCATTGAGTCACATGTGACTCATAGCAACCCTATGTACAGCAGCTCTGAAGCCTGCCCTGTCCTGAGCCAGTCTCACTGACTCTGACACACCTACCCTCATCGCCCCAGTTACTATTATCAATTCATCTCATCCGAGTCTTCCTCTCCTGTGCTGTCCATCCACAGTGAGCATGGGTCCTTCTCAAAGGATTGGACCCTTCTGGCCATCTGCCCAAAGTATGTGAGACGGAGCTTCAAATTCCTAGGCTCCAAGGAGAAAACTGATTTTACCCTCTCCAAGACAGACCTGTTTGTTCTCTTGGTGGTCCATGGTATGTATGTTCAAGACTCTTCACCAGACCACAACTCGAAAGCATCGATTCTTGTTCTGTCATCCTTAGTAAGTGTCCAGCAAGTAATTACAAAGACCATGGCCTGAATCCGGCGCACATTAGTCTCTAGACTGACATATTTGCTTTGCTTCTCAGTACTCTGAGAGGTCCCTGACCACCTTGGAAACCCCACACAGTAGTTATACCCTGTTCACAATAGGGTTACAATGAGTCAAACTGGATTTGATGACAGAGAGTTTGGGTTTGGTTTAAAAGCACTCCCACTCAGAGGGGAAGAGAATGGCTAAATTAGGCAATAAAGCAGCTGCTTGGTTAGGCCCACAGCCTCAGCAACCTCACTCCGGCTCAGCCTCCACTGGATTCGATCATCTCAGTACTTATTACTGGTGTGCTTCAGTTCCAGCAAAAGCCAGGCTTGATTAAGGAGAGAGCTCCTTCGTCCCTGACCCTTACTCAGAAGAGAAAACAAAGGTGATGGATGGCATTACTACTTTTAAAGGGACAGTATGGATGTAAAATCACAGAAGTTTTCTTTAAATACACATAGAATTTATTAGGAAATTTATTCTCAGTATCTTGGAAACTTACCAATGGCTCTCGAGGCAGCACATTTTCGCTTCCTGGAGTTGAGCTTGGCTGTCAAAAAAATAAAACAACAAAAATAAGATCACAGTGCCACCCAATGGACGTCTAAAAAACGAAAACTCAAGTAACACACCAATACAGCCACAAACTCTTGCTTTCTCACATGTACACTAGTTTTTCTTAACTGTAGGTCACTCTGGAGTGCACTATCTGTAGGAAATAACCCAGCGCCTGGATTCACCATTGATCATGAAGAAATTGTCTCTGGGTTCCTGTCATAGCACCTAAGAACAAAAAGTCTTGGTTTCACGTAGGAGAGCCCAAGGAACCAACTGGGTGGCAGCTAAGGTCTATCACAAAATCCATGGAAATAACAAAGTCTAGAAAAGGTTTAAGAGGGAGAAATGCCTCTCATTGCTACCTCCCCAGTTCCAGATGACTAGAAACCAGAGCAAGAGTGGAGAGCTAAATCCTGCCACAAGGGGGCCCCAATGACCCACACTCAAAATTTTCTCTGAGCATCTAGTTAGAATCAGTGAACTTAAATAACAGCGTGACATATTGTTTACCATGCGTCACTGAGATCATTCACAGTAGTAATAGAAGCCCCAATCTTAAACTCTTTTAGGAGTACACAAGTAACCAATAAAGAGACCAAACTACAGGCAGGCTGGCAGCACTATAATGCTTCCTGCTACCATTGCCAACTCACTTGGCTTTCAAGTGTGTCCTGCTCTAGACTGGTCTGCCTTCATTTCTTGGCCAAAACTGGAGGAAGAGAAAGCCAGAGATAGAGACAACTCCACGTTGAGGAAATTTACAAATCTCCAAAAGAATAAAGCTATTTGAACCAGTTATGATTAGTTTACTGTTACTGATGTTCATGTCAATTTCCAATCACTGGCAGATAATATCCAGACAAGCAGAGCTAATTCTATGTGTCTCAGAAGCCATTCTCCATCCTCCTTGAAAGTTCAAATAGCAAGTCCCAAGCGTACTAGGAGGAAGGATAGGGAGAAGAAAAGAAAAGAAAAATACTACACAGAATGCAGACGCAATGATTTTTGTAAGTTACTACCTAACTTGGGAGGGAATGGAGAGCATTATGCTGAATGAACAAGCTCAGTTCCACAGGATAAACACTATGTAAAAACATTATTGTAGAATAAGTATGAGGATACAAGGGGAGGGGGAGGGTGGAAGCAGAGGGGTGATGATGGGTGTGTAGAGGGGGTTGTTAATCTTAGGGTTGCACCATTCTGTGGGGGAGGGTGAAGAAAATGGCAATGTATTCAAACTCTTTAAATAAATCAGTATAAATTTCTTTCATTGTTATACAATCCCCGGTAGTCCACTTTACCATGCAACTTTTATTCTGGACTCTTGTCATGCAAATAATGTCTAATCATTGACCCTCCATTTTTCCAAGCATGATGTCCCTCTCTAACAACAGGCTCAAAGTATATGAGGTGAAGCTTTGTCATCTTTGCCTACAAGGAGAAATCCAACTGTACCTTTATAGGGTCAGCATGAGTTGTTGTCATCTCGATGGCACATAATAACTATAACCTTCTCCAACACCTATCTGTACTTTTGGCCGTCCTTGGGATGTTTAATATTCTTCTCCAACACCACAACTCAAAGGCATCAAATTCATCTTATCTTTATTCACTGCCCAGCTCTCAGACACAGAGCAAGTGATTGAAAAGATCATGGCCTGAATCAGGCACACCTCAGTCTCCAAACTAATATCACTGCTCCTCAGTAATTTGGAGAGTTCCCTGACTGCAGACTTTTCCACCTTTTTTTTATATCTCCGAGTCTTCTGACGACGACAATGACGATGACTGCTACTGCTGCTACTACTGCTGCTACTACCACTACCACCAAGGGGGTTGACTGTGCATCCAAGTAAGATAAAGTCATTAATAATTTTCATTTTTTTCCCTATCTATACTGATGTTGTGTATCAGTCCAGTGGTAAGAATTGTTATTTTCTTGACATTGAGATGTAATCCTTATTGAAGGCTGAAATCTTTGATCTTCTACAGCAAGTACTTCAAGTCTTCACTTTCAGCAAGCAAGGTTGTGTCATATGTATAGCACCAAAACTCAAAAGCATTGATTCTTCTTCTGTCATCCCTATTCATTGTTCAGCTCTCTGATGCATTCTTCTGTTTTAAGTACCATCGAGTCGCTTGCGACTCATAGATGTACAACAGCCCTAAACCTGCTCTATCCTGTGCCAATTTTACTGTCTCTGACACACCTACCCACATTACCCCTGTCACTGTATCAATCCATCCCATCAATGGTCTTCCTCTCTTTCTCCATCCCTCCACCCTTCCAATCATGATGTCCCTCTCCAAGGACCGGTCTCTCATTGCAACATGCCCAAAATATGTCAGACGAAACCTCAGAATCTTTGCCTCCAAGAGCAGCTTGGTTTCAACCTCTCTAGGACAAATCTGTTTGTTCTCCTGGCAGTTCATGGTATACTCAATACTCTTCTCCAGCACCACAGCTCAAAGGCATCAAATCTCTTTCTATCATCCCTAGCCATTGTCCAGGTCTCTGATGCATAGTAAGCAATTGCAAAGATGATGGCCTGGATCAGGCGTACCTTAGTATCCAGACTGACAGCGTTGCTCTTCAGTACTCTGAAAAGGTCCCTGACAGCTGACTTTCCCAGTGCAATAGATTTCTTAATTTCCTAGTTGCTGGTTGATTGTGTTGATCTTTGTTCTCTTGATGCTGAGCTTCAGTCCATATTGAAGTCTGTAGTCCTTGATCTTATGCAGTAAGTGTTTCAGGTCCTCCTCAGTTTCAGCAAGCAGGCTTTTGTCATCTGCATAACACAGGTTGTTGATGAGTCTTCCTCCAATCCTGATGCTACATTCCTCATAAAGCCCAGCATACCGGATGATATGTTCTGCATATAGATTGAAAAAGTATGGAAACAGAATATATCCTTCCTGATTTTGAACCATGCATTGTCTCCTTGTTCTGTAGCATGTGATTTAAAAGACCACTGCCTGAATCAGGAGCCATCACATTGATTCCAAATTTGTGACAGTTCCAGAGGGTTTTCTAGACTCTTAATTTTTATGGAAGCAGAATACCAGGTATTCTCTCCCAGGGAAATAAATACTCAGTGAGTCTGAACAATCAACTACTTTGTGTTAGTAGCCAAGCCCATAACCACTGCACCATCAAGGCAGCATGAGAAGCTTGTAATATGAGCTTATCTCCACAAAGGAACTTGAAGCAGCAATGCTCTCCAAATTCCTCACATCATAGCTCCCATAGCCTTCTGAAGTCTCGGCATACTGAAATTAGACCTCTAAACTCAATCTCAGGGCTGTTCAGAACAAAGCAAACACTCCTTCAAACTGTACTCCAATTCACCACGTCCTCTAAAAGATCAGGCCACTGGCCTTATCAGTGAGCTCAGAGAGGATTCTTCACCAACATGGAATTACCCAATCTATGTGTATTCTGGATTAATTCTCCAACTCATGATGAAATTTCAGCAGTCTAAAGTGGACTTTACCCCATTTCCTGTCTCAGTGTCCTTGAGAAGTATCTTGGCAACCTAGTCCAAAATAGTTCCCAGGCCAGTGGGCACCAGTTCTGACTTCTCAGCACTGTGTTGGAGAAGAGTATGGAATATCCCATGGGTTGCAAAAGAACAAAGATAAATCTTGAAGAAGGTGCAGCCCGAGTGCTCCTTGGAGGCAAGAATAGAGAAGCTGCATTTCACATACTTTGGGCATGTTGCTTTGGGCTATTTCTTGGACAGGGACATCACGTTAGGAAAGGTGAAGGGTCAGTAAAAGAGAAGATGACATCAACAAGATGGAATGACACAGTGACTGAAGTAATGAGTTCAAGTATGTGAGACATGATGAGGAAGGCTCAGATTAGGACAGAGTTCAGGTCTGTTGTTCATAAGGTCGCAATGAGCCATACTTGACTCAATAGCACATAACAAGTAAAACAAATGTGGCCTGAGGCCCTGCTGTTCTAAAATATGTTTAGCAAAAAGGGAAGAAAAGAGGACACATCAAAGAGTGTTTGGAAGACACAGCATCCCGCTGTGTCTGAAGCCTCGCCAGACTCCCAAAGCTAAGAAGGAACAGAAAGCTCCAGTGAACACAGAGCTTGCAGGAGTGGGAGTAGAAATCTTGAGGTGCCTCCACGCAGGAAGATCTGACTCGCCATAGGAGGAAGGTGATGTGGTTAAACCGTGAGTCCTACAGACACATCACTCATTGCCATTAAGTGGGAACCAACCTGTAGCTGACTCTCCAAGTAGATTTTCTGAAATTGTGAATTGCATGGGAGGAGACCATCACTTTCTCCTGCAGAGCTGCTGATGGATTCCAACTGTTAGGCAGGCATGGTCTTTCATTAGCATAGCAACTCTCTAGGTCTATTTCATGAGAGCACACAGGCCGGCTTTAACCAGCTCTGTCTACTCCAAGTCTCCTTCTTCGCAAAGGACTTATCCAGAACCAGGATCATTAAAATGGCAGGTACATCAGCAAATGTGAACTATATTTCCAAGATCATATTTTCTAAAGGGGAGAGGGCTAAAGACAAATGGATGGTCTGAAAACAAGGGTGGAAATGATCCATTTTTATATACAGCCAATTTTTGTATAAGAACCTCCTCTTTGTAATCTAACTATATCAGTAATAATAAGTAGGTATACTTAATCACTATATACTTAATTAAAACCTTTTTAATTTAAAAGATTAAGATAATCATTCTGTACGCAATCAGAGGGCCTTGGCTGAATAATTCTGGGAAACATTTCACCTACAACCTAGCCCACACTTGGCCTTATCCCCAGAGCAGTATGACCTCCAGGGAACATGAAGAAATGTGTGGAGGTGATTCTGGTGACCACAATGACTACAGAGTTCCCACTAGCATGAGAGGGCAGAGGCAAGGAAGCTAAATGTTCTGCAAAAGGCACAATGAAGAACTGTTCCACCCAAAAGGCCAATTAGAGAGGCCTGGCCATTCTGCTTCTTTGTTCTGAGGAGGTGGGGAAGACTCCCCCAGCCTTCACCACTGAGATGCTCACTCAAAGGAGGACAAAGGTCTGAAGAGCTAACTAGTCAGGAGAAGCTGTATTTCCAAGTTCATGTAAATTCCCTATTTTCACCAGTCCAGTTTTTACAACATCTCAAGACCTCATAAATCCTTGTCTGTTCTGCAACTCCTTTAAAGTGGTCAAGTCTTTCTGCTTCAAAATAAATCCCTACAAGTTAAATTCCACCTTAATGCTTAAAACCTTCAAAACAGCAAGCAACAAATGCTGGTGAGATTGTGGAGAAACTGGAACTCTTTTTCACTGTTGGTGGATGTGTAAAATGGTACAACCACTGTGGAAGGCGGTATGTCGCTTTCTCAAAAAGTTGCAAATAGAGATACCATTCTACTACTGGGAATATA
>NW_006399795.1:2881610-2888149 GCF_000299155.1 Elephantulus edwardii
GTAATATTTTGCTTTGTCATCCCGTGCTGCCTTTTGAAATCTTCTGTTCAGCTCTTTAGTATCTTGAATTCTTCCTTGTGCTTTGGCTTCTCTGTGCTCCAGTGCAATTTTCAGAGTCTCTTCTGACATCCATTTTAGAGCAACTAGTGGATTCAAAATGCCAACTCTTCAGTTAGCAGCCCAATCCATAACACACTACACCACCAAAATTCCTAGAAATTACCAGGAAAGGTTTATTGTAAAGGTATAAAAAGTAGACTTCAAAGAATCACACATTCAGGATCCTCAGGGGCCAAGAATGGGGAGAGCAGGAAGGAAAGAAAGGCATTAAAGCCACTTCAAAACAAGCAGAGAGCTTGCTTCACATCATGTATACTTGGAACACTACAGAGATCCATGGCCCCTGTGCAAGGATGCCATGTAAATTCATGAAGTGTTCCATATTTTTTTGGTGACTGATTTTATAAAACACAGTGTATGGGAATGACTGCATGAAACAAAATGTGAATGAAGAAATGTGTGGAACAATGTATATGAATGAAACACCACGTATAAAAAAATTCTTTTAATCTTTTTTATTTTATTATTTTGTGTGTGTATACTGTCAAATCAGATCTGACTGGTAAAGAAGGAGATTGCCCTTCCTTCTCCGGCAGAGCCATGTATACAAATTTTGTATGTAAACCAATATAAAAGAAAAATAAATTTTAAAAAGTATTACAACTGCTCCCACAAAGTGGTTAAAATACCACATGAAAAATTAGAAAAGAAAAAAAACAAGCAAAGACCAGCCACAGCAACAGAGAAATGCTTTTTTTTTTTTACAGAGATAGACATACTCTTGCTACTGCTGCCAAAGCAGTGACCTTCTTTCTCTCAGTGAGGTGGTGTTCCCAGGGCTGACCTCGCTACACAGCAAAAGGCCAATCTCACAAAGAGCCTACAGGCTTGAGTGACTGCAGAATCTCCAGATCTGAGAGTACTAATCTGTTTTGTTTTGTTGTTGTTATGTGTCATCAAGTTGCCTGCGACCCATAGTGACCCTATGTACAACAGCCATAAACCCTGCTCTATACTGTGCCAATCTTATTGTCTCTGACACACCTACTCCCATTACCTCAGTGAATCAATCCATCTCATAGAGGGTCTTCCTCTCTTGCACTGTCCCTCTACCCTTCCAAGCATGATGTCCCTCTCCAAGGACTGATCCTGCTTTGCAACATGTCCAAAGTATGTCAGACAAAACTGCAGAATCTTTGTCTTCAAGGAGCAGCCTGGTCTTACCTTCTCTAAGACAAACTTGTTTGTTCTCTTCACCACCACAGCTCAAAGGCATCAATTCTCCTTCTATCATCCTAGTCATTGTTCAGCTTTCTGATGCACAGCAAATAATTACAAAGACCATGGTCGAGACCAGGCATACCTTAGTCTCCAGAATGACATCACTGATCTTCAGTACTTTGGAAAGGTCTCTGACAGAGGACTTTCCTAATGCAATTCGTCTTTTTTATTTCCTGGCTGCTGGTATCAAGAATTTTGATTGTAGAGCCAACCAAACTAAAGCTATTAACAATCTCAATCTCTTCACCATCCATTTTGATGATGTCAATCGGCCCAGTGGTGAGAATCTTTGTTTTCCCGATGTTGAGTTTCAATCCATATTGAAAGCTGCAGTTCTTGACATTCTGCAGCAAGTGCTTCAGGTCCTCCTCAGTTTAAGCAAGCAGGCTTATGTCATCTGCATAACGTGGATTGTTGATGAGTCTACCTCCAATACTGATATCACATTTCTCCTCATAGAGGCCAGCCTCCCAGATGATCTGTTCTGCATATACATGGAAAAGGTATGAAGATAGGACACGTACACCTTTCCCAATTCTGAACCATGCAGTCTTTCCTTGCTCTGTTCTGATGACTGCCTCCTGGTGTAAGTGTGGGCTTCACATAATCACAATCAAGTGTTCTGGAATTCCCATTCTTCTCAGAGTCAACCAAAATCTGTTTTAAATAAGTTTTCTTAGTTATCTCTCCTCCACTTGGTTAATGTGTTTCATGTTTCAAAAGAGACAGACTTAAAATACAACTTAATGCTGCATATGATATCTTGCCTCAAGAATATAACTACCTCTTCTCCCACCTCATTAATATTCACAGAGGTTAGGACTTGCAACACAAGGATATCAGATCACAAAATAGAGATAAATTACATAACACTGACCAGACTGACATGTATTTTTTGGGGGCTGGGGTATTCATCAATCCACAGTCAAGGTTGTGTCTACATACAGCTAGAACACTACATATAAAGAGAACTATCAGACATTCAAGCTAGATTTACAAGACGCCATAACACCAGAGATATCATTGATGATGTTAGATGGATCCTGGACAAATGCAAATACCAGAAGAATGTCTGTTTATTATTTCTTGATTATGCAAAGGCACCTACCTGACTGTGTGGATCATAACAAATTATGGCTAATACTGAGAGGAATGGTAATCCCAGAACATTTCATTTTGCTCATGCAAAATTTATACCTAGATTGTATGAATAAACCAAAGGAACACTACATGCTTTAAAAACAGATCTCGTTTGCTCAAAGTGAGGAGGACTTAAAGCACTTGCTGCAGAAGGTTAAACACTGCAGCCTTCATATGGACTGTATTTCAATGTTAAGAAAACAAAAATTTTCACGATAGGTCTTTTCAATCATTTGATATGCATCTGAGAGCTGCACAATGGATATGGATAACAGAAGAATTGATGCTTTGAACTGTAGTGTTGGGGAAGAGTACTGAGTATCCCATGGACTGCCAAAAGAACAAATAAATGTTTTGGAAAAGGTGCAGCCAGGGTGCTTCTTGGAGGCAAAGATGATATCATCAAGAGAACATAATGACATTACAAAGATACAAGAGAAAGAAAAAATGAATGTCAAATTATGAAGATTGCATTAGTGTGTTAAGAAGCCAAACAAAGAGATACTAAAGCAAAAAAGCTGAACTGAAGATTTCAAAGGGCAGCTCAAGAACACAAAGCAAGTTTAAAATGAAATGTGCAAAGAGCTAGAGTCAGAAAATAAAAAGGAAAGAATCTGCTCAGTATTTCTTAAGATGAAAGAACCGAAAAACAAATTCAAGCTTTGAGTTGCAATACTGAAAGATGTCATAGGCAAAATCTTGAATGATCCAGGAAATATCTGAAGAAGATGGGAGAAATACAAAGTTGTTGCTGATGTTGTTGTTATGCCACTGCAACGATTACTAGATTACTATTCATAACGACCCCACAAACATAGCCCTGAACCCTGCCCTATCCTGAGCCAATCTCACCATCTCTGCCACATCTACCCCCATTACTCCAGTGACTGTACAATCTCTCTCATGCAGTGACTTCTTTTATTGTGTTGACACGCCGCCCTTCCAAACACGATGTCCTTCTCCAAGGACTGGTCCCTCTTGGGAACATGCTCAAAGTATTTGAGACAGAGTTTCAAAATCCTTGCCTCACCTGAGCAACCTGATTTTACCCTCTCCAGAAGGTTTGTTTTTTTGGCAATCTATGTTATGTTAGGAATGAGTTATTGCACTTTGATCATCCAAATAATAATCCTAACATACGCCACCAAAGTCGATGAGTCCATTTCAACTCACTGAGACAATATCTGACAGAGTAAAATGGCCTCATGTATTTCATTGGGCTGTGAATCTTTACAAAAGCAGACTGTCTTATCAGTCTCCTGTGAAGAGGACACTGGATTCAAACTACCAACCTTCTGGTCAGCCGCTCAGTGCTAGCCTATAGTACCACCAGGTTACTGTTGCCAAGAAACAGCAATGTATGACTCACAACAATAAGAAAATTCAAATCAAATTAGCAGATAAGGACATTTAAAAAAATGTTATATGTATATTCAAATGTTCAAGTGAAGACAACAAACACAGTGAGGAGAGAAATATTAACTATAAATAAGTAAGGTTTCCATCAGCAGCAAACCCCATCCGTGTGATCTCGATATCACGTTCAGGGCATTTAAAAAGATAGATAGATAGATAGATAGATAGATAGATAGATAGATAGATAGATAGATAGATAGATGATAGATAGAGATAATAAATAGACAGATACAGATAAATCGAAAGATAGATAAATCCCCTTTTTTCATAGGCGTAAGTGCTCCAAATATCTGATAAGAAAGATTGTCAGTCCACAGAGGAGGGTGCTGGTAGCCCTCCTGTTGCAGAGGTTTCCTTCTGCAAAGATCTCAAAAGAATATAATCCTTTTAAGGAAGAGGAGGACGATGAAGAGAAGGAAGTGGTGAGGAATGCTTTCCCAACCCAGATGGTCCAGTGCCCAAGTCTTCACTGAGGAACATGAATATCTCCCTCTGAGGCCCTCAAGCCCTCCCTTTTCTGGTAAGCCCTTAGAGGAGCCTGCCTGCACCGACCCCTTTAAGATGGACAGTGATGGCAGGCCAGAGGGTAAGAAGCCTATAGGATAGGAGCTCCTCCTCTAATGATGGACAACATCAAGACATACAGCTTCTTCAGTGTCAAGCATGCAGCTGCCTGAATGAGGAGGAGGTGCTGCTGGAGAACCTGTGAAGCTAAAGTGTACTCTGACCAAGCAGAAGGGGAGCACTGACTGACCAGGGGCCGTGGAGGCAAGGTGATACCTGCATATTAGAGGATGAAGTCAGGTATTCTATGCTATGTGTTTTGAGATATTTCCACAACAATAATGGAAATCAGAACAGGAAATAATTACCATTCACACAAAAAATAGAGCTTCTAGAAATGCAATCTACACTAGCTAAAGCATCAAATTTTCATGGAATGGAAATTATAGACCCTTAAATGGTAAATACACCTGAAGGCACTGTAATAGGAGTTAGCCAAAATGAAGGCTACAAAGAGAGAAAACAGACTGCCACAAAATACCCTTGGTACCAGGAGATGCATAGCATTGGTAAAGTCTGCAGTTAGGGACCTCTCCAAATAACTGAAAAGTAATGATGTCAGTTTTAAGAACTAAGATGCATCTGATTCAGGCCATAGTCTTTCCAATCACTTGCTATGCATCTGAAGGCTAGACAATGAATAAGGTTGACAGAAGAAGAATTGGTGCCTTTGGCGTCATGATGGAGAAGAGCACTGAACAGCCCATGGGCTGTCAAAAGTACAAATAAATATATCTTGAAGAGGGTGCAGCCAGAGAGCTCTCTGGAGGCAAGGATTATGAGGCTTAGCCTCACATACTTTGGGCATGTTGCTAGTAGGGGTATTCCTTGAAGAAGGACATGATGTTCGGAAAGGGAAAGGATCAGCGAAAGAAAGGAAAAACTTCGATTAGGCAGACTGACATAGAGACTGCAACAATGGGCTCTACTGTGTCAGGAAGTATGAAGACGGCACAGGATAGAATGGGGTTCAGATCCACTCTTCACAGGATCACTAGGAGTGGTACTCAACTCAAGGAGACCTAACAACAACAGTATAATGAATGAGAGGAAATAAAAGCTTGGTAAGGTTAAGATGACATTAAATTCCAAGTGCACCAAATAAAGAGATCTTCAAGACAGATGAAACAAAATAGGACAAAGGTAAAAAGATCAATAGACAAATACAAAAATAGTAACTTTAATACTACTTTGTCCTTAATGAAAAAGTCAGTTAGGATATAAAATATTTAAATAGCATTATCAACCATGTGTTTTCTTGATTATGGAAAGGTGTTTGCCTATGTGGATCATAATAAATAACGAATTACATTGAGAATGGGAATCCCAGAACATATAGGACCAGGAAGCAGTCATCAGAATAGAGCAAGGAAACAATGCATGGCTCAAAATCAGGAAGGGTGTACACCAGGGATGTATCCTGGTTTCACACATTTTCAATCTATATGCATATCAGGACGTCAGGGAGGCTGGGCTGTATGAGGAGGAACGTGGCATCAGGAGGAAGACTCATCAACAATCAGCATTATGCAGATGACACAACTCTGCTTGCTGAAACGGAGGAGGACTGGAAGTGCTTGCTGGAGGTCAAGGACTGTAGCCTTAAACATGGATTGAAGCTCAGTATCAAGAAAAAGATTCTCACCACTATAACTAGGTCAACTAGCCTAGCATTATGACAGATGGTGAAGAAACTGAGATTGTTAACAGCTTTAGTTTGCTTAGCTCCACAATCAACACTCTTGATACCAGCAGCCAGGAAATCAAGAGACAAACTACACTGGGGAAACTAGACTGTCAGGGACTTCCCCAGGGTACTGAAGAGCAACAAACGTCAGTATGGAGACTAAGGTGTGTCTGATCTAGGCCATAGTCTTCACAGTTACTTGCTATGCGTCAGAAAGCTGGACAATGACTAGGAATGACAGAAAGATAACCGATTACTTTGAGCTGTAGTGCTGGAGAAGAGTATTGAATATACCATGAACTGCCAGGAGAATGAACAGGTTCATCTTAGAGAGTGTGAAACCAGGCTGCTCCTTGGAGGCAAGGATTCTGAGGCTTCGTCTGACATACTC
>NW_006399795.1:2891570-2892127 GCF_000299155.1 Elephantulus edwardii
CCTTTGCAGAGTCAATAAAACACACATAAGCATTCCTCTGGTACTCCCTGCTTTCAGCCAAGATGCATTTAACATTAGGTATAATATCCCTGGTATCATGGCCTCTTCCAAACCCAGCCTGCACATCTGGCAGTTCTCTGCTGATGTCATTTTTTAATAATTTTCAGCAAAATCTTGCTTGCATGTGTTATTAATAATACTGTTAGATAATTTCCACACCTTTCTTTGGACCAGTCAATTGGTCAAGTGGTTGTCCTACAGATTGCTTGGCACAACTTGGAGAGTGCATCCAGAGCAGCATCTGTTTGTTGAAATATGTCAATTGCTAGGTCAACGGTTCCTGGGGCCTTGTTTTTTGCTATTTCTTTCAGAGCAGCTTGAACTTCTTGCTTCAGCACCACAGGCTCTTGCTCAGACGTTGTTTCATGAAATTCTTCTGTGTCAGCTAATTCCTTTTAGCACAGTGACTCTGTATACTCATCTTCTTTTAATGTTTCCTGGATCATTCACTAATCTGACCAAAAGCATCCTAAATTATTGCAACTCGAGGCTTGAAT
>NW_006399795.1:2894712-2895939 GCF_000299155.1 Elephantulus edwardii
GTACTGTTCCAGTCGTTTTTGGATAATCTTCAGTAGAATCTTGCTTGCATGTGAAATCAATGATATTGTTCTGTAGTTTCCACACTCAGTTGGGTCGCCCTTCTTTGGGATGGGAACAAATATTGACCTCTTCCAGTCAGTTGGCCAAGTGGTCGTTCTCCAAAAGACATGTTGCATTGGGAAAATCTGTAGTCAAGGACTTCTCCAAAGTATTAAAGAGTAAGAATGTCAGTTTAAAGACTAAGGTGAGCCTGATTGAAGCCTTGGTCTTTTCAATTACTTGCTATGCATATGAAAGTTGGACAATGATTAAATGACAGGAGAAAAATCGATGGCTTTGAATTGTGGTGTTAGACAAGAGTATTTAATATATTGTGGACTGCCAAAAGAACAAGCAAGTCTGTCCTGGAGGAAATGCAACCAGAGGACTCCTTAGAAGCAAAGATGATGAAACTTCATCTCATATATTTTAGGCATGCTGTTAAAAGAAAAGTTGCTGGAAAACAATATCATGCTGGAAAAGGTGGAAAGTCAGAGGAAGAGAAGACCCTAAACACTATGGACTGACACAGGTGACTCTAACAAATTGCTTAAGTATATCAGAGATGATTAGGATGGTGCAGGTTAAGGCAAGGTGCACCATCTGTTTTTCACAAAGTCACTTTAAGTGGTAATAGACTCAAGGGCACCTAGTAACATCAAAGGAAGCTCTGACAGCTTGGTGAGTAGGAAGCTGTACTGATAAGTCAAAGATGGTGCCTGTCTGGTGATTCATATTCACCAGCAACTCCTCAGAAACAAGACAGGTAATCTCCTATGTGATTTACAGCCTCAGAGATCCAAAAGATAGTCAGTTATGAGTCAGTTCTGGCAATTAGTGACTGACAGAACTTAACCTAAACTCTGTAGCATAATGCATAAAGTGTAGGCTGCTAACCACAGGTTGCCAGTTCAAATCCACCAGCCATCTTATAAGAGAAAGATGAGTAATCTTTTCCCATAACAATTTACTGTTTCACAAAGGACTGTTAAGAGTCTATTGAAATTAATAATAATTTTGTTGTTGTTGTTATGTGCCGTCGAGTCGCTTGCGACTCATAGCGACCCTATGTACAACAGCCCGAAACTCCGCTCTGTCCTGTGCCAATCACACTGTCTCTGACACTCCCATCCCAATTATCCCAGTCACTGAATCAATCCACCTCATAGAGGGCCTTCCTCTCCTGC
>NW_006399795.1:2897534-2902110 GCF_000299155.1 Elephantulus edwardii
TTTTAATAATATTGCATGAGTTCCTTGTTTTTCAATGCAGCATAGTATTCCATTGTGTGAATATACCACAGCTTCTCTATCCATTTGTTTGTTGATGGTAGGTTGTTTCCAACTCCTTGCTATTGTGAACAAAGCCATGATAAACATGGGTGTGCATATATCTGCTTGGATGTCAGTTATGGTCTCTTTGGGGTATATTCCCAGTAGTGCAATTGCTGGGTAAGATGGTATCTCTATTTGTAACTTTTTGAAAAAGCGCCCATACCGCCTTCCACAGTGGGTGCACCATTTTACACTCCCACCAACAGTGAATAAGGGTTCCAGTTTCGCCACAACCTCACCAGCATTTGTTGCTAGATGCTCTGTTAAATTTTTCTATTCTGACTGGGGTGAGATGATATCTCATAGTTGTTTTAATGAACATCTTTCTGAAAGGGCCACAGGGAGGTCAGCACAGTCCCTCAATGCTCCAGAGCAGAAAGCAGATAAAGAGCCTGTAGCCCAGCCCCATGCACCTCTAGAGCCATAAAAACAGCAAGAGGTTTGTTTATTCATTGTTGACTCACAAAAATCATAGTTGTGATTATCAAGAATGAGGTTTATTAGGGAAGTAAGATGGAGAGTAGGGGAGGCAAAGAATATAACCCAGTGCAAATCCAATTTTTAACCCAGTGGTCCTATGCCACAATTCCTCAATTAGTTCAGGCTCCAGTTTCAGTTCAGCAAGCAGCTTTTTCTTCCATCATCACAGGCAAGAACAGAAAAACCTTTAACTGTGGCCAGCACAAATGCAAGAGCCTCAGGTCACACCTTGTCACAGTTTCTCCACAGTAATGCCACAGTCTCTCTACCAACATCACAAGGGTCTTGCCAACAGAGACCTGCTGTCAACAGAGACTTGTTCCCACAAGTCTCGCTACTCAGTGTGGGAAGCACTCTACTATCCTAGTCCCACAGTTGTTGATAATTTTTTTTTAAGATCATGTGTCTGCAACTAATGTAACTAGAGACCAGAGGGCACTTAACATAGTGGCTAAAACAAAAAGTCAACTTTTAGGCTAATACTGCAGCATCCAACTGTAAAATACACATTTTTCAAACAGCTCAAGAAAAATTCACCAAGATAGACTATAAAACAAACCCAAATTTAGAAGGTTTGAAATCAAACAATATATTCTCTGACAAGATAATTAAAGCAGAAATCAGTAACCAGGAAAAGAAAAAATTCCAATGTTCAGATGTT
Source organism: Elephantulus edwardii (assembly GCF_000299155.1). Lineage (NCBI taxonomy): Eukaryota > Metazoa > Chordata > Mammalia > Macroscelidea > Macroscelididae > Elephantulus > Elephantulus edwardii. Next base: position 2,898,778 of record NW_006399795.1, read on the forward strand.
AAGAGACTTAAATAACCTATGGGTCAAGAATAAAATATGTTAATAAAAATTAAATACAAAATAACTATACTTGTGGAATGTAACTAAAGTGGTATTTAAAGAAAAATTTATTCAGTTACGAACACTGAATTCAGAAAGGAAGTCCAAAATCAGTTCTTTAAATTTCTACTTTAAGAAACAAGAAAAAAGGGAGCTCTGTGCTGTAATCCCTAAGGCATGCAATTCTAATCCACCAGATGTTTCCACTAGAGAAGGAGAGGCAATCTCCTCCTGTGCCAGTCGGATTCAATTCAATGGCACACAACAACAACAACAAAAAAGAAACAAGAACAGCAAATGAAAACGCAAGTAAACATAAAATAGTAAACAACACAGGAAATCAACTAATATAAAAGCTGTCTGTTTAGGAATATTAAAACTCTAAACCTTTCACTGGATGGATTTAAAAAGAGAGAGAAGACACTAATTTTAAGTATCAGTAATACAAAAAAGTGGAAATCATTACAGATCTTGTTGTTATGTGCCATCGAGTTGCCTGTGACCCATAGTGGCCCTATGTACAGCAGCTCTGAAGCCTGCCCTGTCTCACTCACTCCAACACAGCAACCCTCACTGCCCCAGTTACTGTATCAACCCATCTCATTCAAGGTCTTTCTCTCCTACACCATCTCTCCACCTTTTGAGCATGAGGTCCTTCTCCAAGGATTGGTCTCTCCTGAACATCTGCCCAAAATATGTGAGGGGGAGCATCAAAATCCTAGCCTCCAAGGAGAAACTTGGTTTCACCCTCTCCAAACAGACCTATTTGTTTTCTTGGTAGTCCACGGTATGTTCAAGACTCTTCTCCAGCACCACAACTCAAAGGCATCAATACTTCTGTCATCTTTAGTCACTGTACAGCTCTCTGGTGCATGGCAAGTAAGTGCAAAGACCATGGTCTGGATCAGGGCACCTTTGTCTCTAGACTGACACTACTGCATTTCAGTACTCTAGAGAGGTCTCTAACAGCAGATTTTTTCCAGTGTGATTCATTTTTTTTTCTATTTCCTGACTGCTAGTGCCAAGAGTGTTGATTGGGAGTCAAGTAACCTGTAATTGTTAACAACATCAATCTTCTCCATCTATCATCGTGTTGCCAATTGGCCCAGTGGTGAGAATCTTTGTCCTCTAGATGTTTAGCTTTAATCCATATTGAAGACTATGATCCTTGACCTTCTGCACCAAGAACACTTCAGGTCCTCTTCACTTTCAGCAAAGTTATGTCATGTGCATAATGCAGAGTGATGATGAGTCTTCAACCAATCCTGATGCCACAATCCTCCTCATAAAGTCCAGTCTCTCAAATGATCTGCTCTGCATATAGACTGAAAAGGTAGAGGGATGTATCCCTGACACACTTCTTTCCTGATTTTGAACCATGTAGTGTTTCCCTGCTCTGTTCTGAGGACTGCTTCCTGGTCCAAGTATAGGTTTCTCATAAGCACAACCAAGTGTTCTGGGATTCCCATTTTCCTCAAGGTTAGCCACAATTTGTTGTGATCCACATAGTCAAATGCCTTTCCATAGTCAATTAAACACAGATAGACATTCCCCTGGTACTTTCTGCTTTCCGCCAAGATCTATTTAAAAAATAAGAGAATATTATTAATAACTTTAAACTAATAAACTCAATAACTGAAATGATAGCCATGTTGTTTGGTTTGGTTTTTTTTTAATGTGTGTACTGTCAAATTGGATCTGACTGGTTCAGGAGGTGATTGTTCCTCCTTCTTCAGCAGAGCATCTGGTGGATTTGAACCGTGCACCTCAGGGATTGTAGTGCAGTTTTCTGCCATTAGGGCCATGTTGTTATTTACCATCAAGTCATCTATGACTCATGGCAACCCTATGAACAAGAGGTCTGAACCCTAACCTATCCTGAAACAACCTCACTATCCCCAACACACCTGATCCCATCATGATGTCAATTCATCTCATGCAGGGCCTTCCTATCTTATGCTGATCCTTCATCCTTCCAAGAATAATGTCCTTCTCCAAGGACTGATCTCTCCTAACAACATGCTCAAAGTATGTGAGACAGAGTTTCAAAATCTTTGCCTCCAAGGAACAAACTGTTTCACTGTCTATAGGACAGATCTGTTTGTTTTCTTGGTAGTCCATATTATGTTCAATACTCTTCTCCAATACAACTCAAAAGCACTGATTCATCTTCTGTCATCTTTAGTCACTGTCTAGCTCTCTGATGCATAGCAAGCAACTGAGAAGAACATGACTTGGATCAGGAACACCTTAGTCTTTAGACTGACACTGTTGCTCTTTAGTACTCTAGAGAGGTCACTGACAGTAGATTTCCCCAATGCAACACATATGTTGACATCCTGACTGCTGGTGCCAATATTAATGACTATGGATCCAAGCAAGATTAAGCCATTAAGGACTTTATAATCTTTTCTCTATCTATCATAATGCTTCCTACAGAACAGTGGTGAGAATTTTTGTTTTCTTCATGTTGAGATATAATTTATATTGAAGGCTACAGTTCCTGATCATCTGCAATAAGCACTTCAAGTCCTCCTCAAGTTCAGTAGGCAAGGTTTTGTCATCTGCATAACGATAAAGCTGCTGAGTCTTCCTCCAATCCAGATACCACATTCTTCTTTATAAAGTCCAGCCTCTCAAATGATCTGTTTAGCATATAGATTGAAAAGGTATAGTGATGGATACATCCCTGATGTACTCCTTTCTTGATTTTGAACAAAGCCATGTTCCCTTGAACAAGGTCATTTATCTGTCATTGTACTGTATTGGAGAAGTGTTTCTGCATGTTGTTGCTATTAATACTTAGACACGTTTATGTTTACTTGTCTAGCATCTGTTCCTCTTGGCGCAGCACTTGTCTGTCTGATGCTGTTCTAAAGTGGAGCTCCCAGATTAAGAAAGACTAGAAGGAGAGGTCTTGGAAAACCCTATGAACAACAGCATACTTAAGACTATTAGATACAGATAAAGGCCTGGAAAAACATTAAATAGAACTGATTTATGAAGAAACAGAAAATTTCACAGTCTTATACCTATGAAAGAAATTAAGATGCGTACTGCATTTTTTTTCCCTTCTCTTTTTTTTTTTATTGGGAAAAACATACTGGGGGTACAAAGAGGTGAGGGTTGGGGGCAGAAGGGTGAGGATGGGCCAGGATGCAGCTGCAGAGCTGCACAGTTTGGTCGGTGGGGGGAGCAGGTGAAGGAAATGATGAGGGCCCAGTAGGGACCAGATGCTACAGAGGAGTGACAAGCATTTTCCAATGGTAATTAAACCAACTGTCTTATTGATTT
>NW_006399795.1:2905250-2910460 GCF_000299155.1 Elephantulus edwardii
TGTGTTCATTGAAACTAATAAAATTTAATAATAAAAAAAAAGCAAAACAAAGATATTTTTCCCCTCTTTCTCTCCACACACACACACACACACACACACACACACACACCAGAACAGTATCTCTCAAGAGCATGCAAAAACCCTTAACTGAACATGACAAATAAAGTCATGACATTCAAACTCATTCTGTCAAGTTGATTCCAAATCATAGTGACACACCATCAGGTTTCCAAGGCTGTAAATAATATTGTTGGAAGAAATTATTCATTCTTCTCTCAAAGAACCGGTGGGTTTGAACTGTCAAAGAGTTGCAGCCCTTTTGGTTAGGACTGCAAGCTGCTGCACACTATACCATAATAATTCTCTAATCAAAACTTTAAAACTTTCTGCTATAGGTCTAGCTGGTAGACTTGAATTACCTGCCTTTGGGATGGCAACACAACTCCTTAGCCTGTAGGCCACCCAAGCTCCCCTTACTAAAACTAAGCAATCTAAAAAGAGATAATGCATTATGCTCAAATGGAATTTATCCAATGAGAAGTTTAATATTTGAAATATCAATCAACATTACCATCCTATTAACAGAGCAACTACATGATCATCTCAAGGGACCAAAACTCCCTTTACAAAATTGAAAACACACTAGTTTAAAAAAATAAAACAGCAAAACCTCAGCAATCTACAAACCAAAGCTTAATTCCCTTAGCTCCTCTGGGAAAAGATGGGCAGTCTCTTTTTAAGCAAGTAACAGCCTTGGAAATCATATGGAAAGTCAGCTGAGTCAATTCTGACTCCATGGTAATGAGTTTCCTAACAGACACTTACAAAAATTAGTATCTATGTAATAACACTCTTGGCACCAGCATTCAGGAAACCAAAAGACAAACTGCATTGGGAAAATCAGCTGTCAGGGACCTCTCCAGAGTACTGAGAAGCAATGATGTCAGCCTAGAGACTAAAGTGTTCCTGATACAGGCCATGATCTTCACAATCACTTGCTACGCATCAGAGAGCTGGACAATGACTAAGAATGACAGGAAAAGAATCGATGTTTTTAAGTTGTGGTGCTGGAGAAGAGTCTTGAACATACATACCACAGACCATCAAGAAAGCAGTCTGTCTTGTGGGGAGGGTGAAACCAAGCTTCCCCTTGGAGGCTAGGATTTTTAAGCTCCCCCTCACATATTTAGGGCATGTGGCCAGGAAGGACCAGTCACTGGAGAAGAACATCATGCTCAGAAGGATGGAGGGACAGTGCAGGAGAGAAAGACCCTGGATGAGATGGATTGATACAGTAACTGGGACAATGAGGGTAGGAGTGTCAAGAATCTGTGAGACTAAAAAAAAAAAAAAAAAAAAAAAAAGAATCTGTGAGACTGGCTCAGGACCAGGCAGGCCTCAGAGTTGTTGCACATAGGGTCGCTGTGAGTCACAGGTGACTGGATGGCACATAACAACATGTAACATCAAGGACAAAGCAAGAATATATATTCCTCTCCACTGTTTTTAATATTTTATGAGATGTTTTAGAGCAATAAATCCAGAAAAATAAAGGGTACATATATTGAAGTAAAAGTTTGCAAAAGATGCAATCCCCTATGGAAAAAAAAAAGTCACAAAGAATCCACAAAAGTCCCTATACTAAATGAATTTATCAAGGAAGCAATATTGAAGCTCAATACATAAAATTTTATTTCTGTATTTTTAACAAACTCAATTCAATGCCATCCTGTCAGAACCAACTCACAGTTGACCCTCCTGGGTATTTTCAGAAGCTATAAAGCAGCTGATGAACCTGAAACACTTGCCTTTGGGTAGGCAGCACAACTCTTTACCCCACTACACCACCAGAGCTCTTTTCCTATATAGTGGTGTTATGTACCATCAAATTGGAACCAACCCACAGCTGACTCTCCAGCAGGTTTTCAGAAGCAGTAAATCACATGAATCATACGAGAGGAGACTGTCCATCTTTCTCTGGCACAGGAGCTGCTGAATTCTAATTGCGTGCCTTCAAGTCAGCAGCACAGCTCCTTAATGCTAGGCCTTTTCTGTATACCAGTAATTGACAATAAGAAAAAAAGGAAAAAATAAAAAATATAAAACAGCACTCTTAAAATGCTTAGAGATAAATTTAACAAAATGTATACAGGATCTACACACTTCAAAGAATTTTTTTTTCAATTTTTTTATTTTATTTCATTATTTTTTGAGTGTTCTGTCAAATCAGATCTGACTGATACAGGAGGAGATTGTTCCTCCTTCTCCAGCAGAGCATCTGGTGGATTCAAACCGTGCACCTCTGAGATTGCAGTGCAGCTTCTTGTCACCAGGCCACCAGAGCTCGCCAAAGAATATTTTAATAAAGGGAGTGATATATAATGTCAATGAACTGGAAGATAAACTTTGAAATGTAAATCAGATTGCATACAATCCTAATTTTAAAAATTCCAATACACTGTTTTGGTTGTTGTGGGGTTTTGTTTTGTTTTGGTTTTTTTCAAATGATAAACTGTAAATTTTACATGGAAGTACAAAAAACCGAAGGGCCAAGAATAGTCAAAACAATTCTGAAAAGGAATAAATCAGAAAATTTATATTGCTTGATGTCAAGATCTATTATAAAAGAACAGCAATCAACACTGTTATTGTTACTATGTGCCATCTAGTGGAGTAAGATACATTGTTACCCTATGAACAACAGGTCATATGAACCCTGGCCTATCCTGTATTATCCTTGTCATCTCTGACACACTTGAGTCCACTGCGGGAGTCACTGTGTCAATCCATCTCACTGAGGGTCTTCCTCACTTTCGCTGACCTTCCACCTTTCTAAGCATGGTTTCTTCTTTTGGCAAGGAGTATTAAGTACTCTTATCCAATACCACAACTCAAAGGCACCAATAAGTCTTCTGTCATCCGTATTCATCACCAGCTCTCAGATGTAAATCAAGTGATTGGGAAAAAACATGGCAAATGAAGCAGTGCACCTTAGTCTTTAAACTGACATCATTATTCCATAGTAACTTGGAGAGGTCCCGGACAGCAGACTTGCCTAATGCTATTGCTCCAATGCTTATTGCCCAATGTAATCAAGATAGTGGTACTAAGACAGATACTGGCACTAAGATAGACATATAGATCAACAGAATAAAGTCACAGTACAAAATCAGAATAACACACGTAACATGATTTTTCACAAAGGTGGCAGAAAATGGAGAAAAGATAAAAACCTTTTAACACATAATGATGGAATTCATATGGAAAAAACAAATCTATCAATGTTGTTGCTGTTGTTGTTGATCGCCTTCTACTTAAGCACAACTCATAGCAACCCCATGATCAGAAGATCTGAAGACCCACTACAATAAGCACCCGAAAAAATGCTCAATATCATTTGTCATCACAGACATTCAAGTTAAAACCACAATGAAATAACACAATAAAATCATAGTCAAACAAGTGTTAGTGTGGATATGGAGCAAATTCATACCCTTCATTGTTGTAGCTGTTAGGTGCCAACAAGTCAACTACAACTCTCAGTAACCCTATGAACAACAGATCAGAACTCTGTCCCATCCAGCACCATCCTCATGACCTCCAACACGCTCGAGTCCATTCTTACAGTCAGTGTGTCAATCTACATCCTTGAGGGTTGTCCTCTCTTTCATTGACCCTCTACCTTTGTTATTATTGTTATAGGCTGTTGAGTCACCCATGACTCATAGTGATTCTTTGTACAACAGGAGCCTGCCCTGTCCTAAGCCACCCTCACTGACTCAGCAAAACCTTTCCCCATTGCCCCAGTCACGCTAGCAATCCATCTCAACCAAGGTCTTCCTCTCCTGTGCTGTCCCTCCATCCATCTAAGCATGATGTCCTTCTCCAACGACAGGTCCCTCTTGGCCAGGTGCCATAAGTTTGTGAAACAGAGCTTCAAAATCCTAGCCTACAGGGAGAAACTTGGTTTCAACCTCTTCAAGACAGACCTATTTGTTTTCTTGCCAGTCCAAGGTATGTTCAAGTCTCTTCTCCAGCACCACAACTCAAAGGCATCAATTTTCTGTCATCTTTAGACATTGTCCAGAATGAAAAATAATACCACCACTTTGCAAAAAAGCCTAGTTTTTTATAAAGTTAAATGTAACCTTGAGCTCTGGTGGCCTAGTGGCAAGAAGTTGTACTGCAATCCCAAAGACACACCAACTGCTCCAAGGGAGAAGGATGGGCAATCTCCTCTCATGCAACTGAAACCAGGCCTCTGAAAACACATCATAAGGTCAGCTATGGGTCAGTTCCATCTCTATGGTACACAACAACAAGAATAACCTTACCATGTGATCCTGAAAGTCTACTCATAGGTATGTACAAAGAGAATCTAAGCATGTCCTCACATGTACATGAAAATTCATTGTTGTTGTTAGGTGTCATCAAGTCAATCATGATTCATAGTGACCCTATGAACCCCGCGCTATCCTGTACCTTCCTTTCCATCTCAGATATACTCATGGCCATTGCTACAGCCACTTTGTCAATGTATCTTTTGAGGGCCTTCCTCTCTTTCACTGACCCTCCACCTTTCCTAGCATGATGTCCTTTCCAAGGACGGGTCTCTCAGAGCAACACACCCAAAGTATGTGAGACGAAGTTTCATCTTCCTTGCCTAGGGAGAACACTGACTGCACTCTCTCCAAGACATATTTGTTTGTTCTTTTGACAGTCCATCAGATATTCAGCACTCTTCTCCAACATCACAACCTGAAGTCATCAACTAGTCTTCTGTCTTCTTTATTCACTCTCCAACTTTCAAATGAAAACAAGTAATTGAAAAGACCATGGATTGGATCAGGCACACCTCAGTCTTTAAACTGGTATTATTGCTCCTTAGAAGTCCTTGACAATAAATTTTCCCAACATGCTATGTCTTTTGATTTCATGCACGTTCATAACAAGGGTGTAACAATTTCAATCTTTTCTCCATCTACCAAATGAGGATTTTTGGTGGTCAGGATTTTCGTTTTCTTGAAGTTGAGATGTTGTTGTTGTTAGGTGCTGTCCAGTCACAAATGACCCATACCGAGCCTATGAACACACCCATCCCGATTACCCAAGTCACCAAATCAATCCATCTCATAGAGGGTCTTCCCCTCCTGCGCTGTCCCTCCACCCTCCCAAGCATGATGTCCCTCTCCAAGGACCCGTCCCTCCTG
>NW_006399795.1:2914100-2930739 GCF_000299155.1 Elephantulus edwardii
AGGGAGGATAGAAGGAGAATTGACGCCTTTGAACTGTGGTGCTGGAGAAGAGTACTGAATGTACCATGGACTGCCAAGAAAACAAATAGATTCATCCTAGAGAGGGTTAAACCAGGCTGCTCCTTGGAGGCAAGGATTCTGGGGCTTCGTCTGACATACTTTGGACATGTTGTTCAAATGTAGAGACTTGAAAAAAGAAACTAAAAATTACCAGGTACTTTATTATGTGCTAAAGACCCTTGGCTGTCAGAAATGGCTTGTTCTCAGCTATTAACCAAAAGGTTTAAATCCACTCAGTGGCATTACAGAACCTGGCAATCTATCTCTATAAGACTGCTGCTGCTAGGTGCCATCAACTTGACTACAACAAATCTCAACCTTCCCAATCGTGCACCATCCTCACAATTTCTATCATGCTCAAATTCACTATTATAATCACTGTGTCAATTTGTCTCTGAGAGTCTTCCTCTCCTTCTCTGACCCTCCACCTTTCCTTCTCTGATTCTCCACTTTTCAAAAAAATGCTCTTTTTCAAGGACTGGCTCTTCCTAACAACATACTTTAAGTACGTAAGACAAAGTTACAGCACTCTTGGTTCTAAGGAACACCCTAGCTGCACTTCCTCCATGACAGATTTGTTTGTTCCTTTGTCAGTGCACAGTATATTTCAGCCTCTTTGCCCACACAACAGTTTGAAAGCATCCATTCTTCTTCAGCCTTTCTTATTCACTGTCCAATTTTCACATGTATATGAAGTAACTGAAAAATACCCTGGCCTGGATCAGGAACACCTTAGTCCTTAAACTGACATCCTTGCTCTTGAGCAATTTAAAGATGTCCTGAACAGCACACATTTGCTCAATTCAATACATCTTTTGATTTCTTGACTGCTGTAACTATGGGTGCTGATTGTGGATCCAAGTAAAATTAAATCTTTGACATTTTCGATCTTTCTCCATGTTACTGAAAATTCGATGGCATATAGTTTTACTATGAAGTGCATGTTGTCATTGTTGTTGTTGCTATGTGTCATCGAGTCGCCCACAACTCATAGAGACTCTATATACAAAAACTCAGAATCCTGGGGAGCTCTGGCAGCTTAGTGGCAAGGAGCTGCAACTACAATCCCAGAGGTGCACGGTTTGAATCCACCAGATGCTCTGCCGGGGAAGGAGGGACAATCTCCTCCTGTACCAGTCAGATCTGATTTGATGGTACACTCACACAAAAAAATAAAATTTTTTTAAAAAAATTTTAAAAAAAAACTCAGAATCCTGCTCTATCTCAAGCTGCTCTCATCGTCTCTGACAGACCTAATCCCATTTCTCCAGTCACTGAGTCAATCCATCTCATCGAAGGTCATCTTCTGTGCTGTCCTTCCACCCATTCAAGCATGATGTCCTTCCCCAAGGACTGATCCATACTGTCCATGTGCCCAAAGTATATGAGACAGAGCTTCAAAATCCTGTTTCCAGGGAGCAATGTGGTTTCACCCTCCTCAAGACTGACCTGTTTGCTCTCCTAGTAGTGCATGGTATGTTCAACACTCTTCTCTGGCAGCTCAACTCAAGGGCATTGATTCTTCTTCTATCACCCTTAGTCACTGCCCAGCTCTCTGACATGCAGCAAGTAATTGTAAAGACCAGAGCCTGTGTCAGAGGCATCTTAGTCTCCGGTCTGACATTATTGCTCTTCAGTGCACTAGAAAGGTCTCTGACAGAAGACTTTCCTACTGCAAATTCATTTTTCTTAAAAATTAATTTAAATGAAAGTTTATAGAGACTTAGGGTTTCCATTCATTGTTACACTTTTTCCTTTGCACACCTTCCTCACCAATTCACTCTTCTCCTTGAAAAGAAAAAGAAAACCTCTTTCATTGTTATGCAATCTCTCCCCTCAAGTTCATTTCACTATGCAGCCTTCACTCTGGAATTCTGTAATGGCAAGAATACCCATTCATATATGCCTTTTAAACAGTTCTCTCCCTCATCTGTTTCAACGCAATATATATCATTCCTCCCCTCCTTTTGTCTTCCCTCAACCCTGATGTCAGTCCCATTTTACAACAGTGGTCCTATGCTCAGTCCTTTTGTGACTGAGATATTTCACTCAGCATGTCCTTCAGGGTCACCCATTGTGTATAATATTTCATTAATTCCTTGTTTTTCAAGGCTGCATCATAATCCATTGTGTGAGTATACCAGAGCTTCTCTATGCATTCGTTTGTTGATGGGCACTTGGGTTGTTTCTAGCTCTTTGCAATTGCAAACAATGCCACAATAAACATGGATATGCATATATCTGCCTCAGTGGCAGTTATGGGTTCTTTAGGATAAATTCCCAGTAGTGGAACTGCTGGGTCAAATGGTATTTCCATTTGCAACTTTTTGAGAAAGCACCATATAGCCTTCCATAGTGGTTGCACCATTTTACACTCCCACCAACAGTGAATAAGGGTTCCAGTTTCTCCATAACCTCGCCAGCATTTGATGTTGGCTGTTCTGTTAATTTTTGCTATTCTTACTGGGGTGAGATGGTATCTCACAGTTGTTTTGCAATTCATCTTTTAACTTCCTGGCTGCTGGTACCAAGAGTGTTGATTGTGGGGCCAAGCAAGAACATTTAACAATTTCAATCTCTTCTCTGTCTATCATGAAGCTGCCAACCAACAAGCTCAATGGTGAGAATCTGTTTTCTTGATGTTGAATAGGAATCAAAATAGTAGCGATGAATTTAGATTTGTTTTTTGGGTTTTTTCCAATTTCATGCCAGCTGCTCTTTAAATCTGTAATTTCAATCAATCTTCTGGAGTAATTATTATCACTCCAATTTTGTTGTGATTATTAGTTGCAGAGTAGAACTTTTGCTGCATTGGTTTCAAGACTATCAGGAGCAGACTGCCAGGTCTATTACCTGAGGCACCTGTGGTGGGCTTGAAGAACCAACCTTTTCAGATAGATAGACGAGCTCTTAACCATTTGCACCACCCAGTGAGTCCTACTCACATTTTACAAGGAAAAAATCGATGCTCAGGATGGCACAGAAACAAGTCCAACAGGTGGTGAGTAGTAGGAGTGCAAACCAAAGTCTGTGTGGATACAAAGTAGTGTCTTCCAGTCTCTTATCATTTCACTATGTTCTTCTTTTCATGCCTCATCATTCTCTCAATCCAAAATTTATTATACCTGGTGTACCCCAACATACTGAAAATCTGTTTTGTAATAATATTCAATATTCAACAACTGTTAAATAATCACATTCATCATAACTCTGCCCTTCAATGTAGACAGAAAAATAAGTGGAATAGTATAGAAATAAGGGAAATATTTTCCCTTTCCACTGGTCTGACTAGACTAGAAGGGGCCTTGATAAGAGATTAGCTGTTCAGAATAGAGCAATGTGAGAAAACAAGAAAAAAGATATGAAGCAATAAATGTAATAACTCAAACTGTTTTGAGGAATAAATAAAATTTTAAAAAAGAGAACAGTTTATTTACCATTAGGAAAAAGTATTTCACTGAAATCTAAAAGTCACAAAGGACAACTGGGATAAATCTCAACATTCAGGCTGTTTCTCTAAATTTCAAGTAAGTTATTTCAGTACAAATAAAAGAACAGGTTTATTGGACTACTGGTGTAGATATGAAAAATCACAGCCTACATGATCAACCAACCAAGATCTTAAAAAGGCGGCAGTAGTCCAAGGATAAGTCTCAGAAAAAAGGAAAGAGTAGGTATATTAATAGATACAAGAATCACAGGGAGCTCATGGAAGAATACGGATACATTTAGGGTATCATAATTAGTGCCATACAACAAAACGTTTATGAGTAATTAAATGGAAAATCAATCTGCTCTTCACTTTCATTCAAAATACAATTTTTTAAAAAGAAAGAAACATCACATCCCAAAAGATGTTACAATGTAGCTTGAGTTAAGGTTTAGATGCATTTTGTGAATGAAAAAATCCAGTCTACTGAATAATACCAGTTGCTGTTGAGTCAACCCTGACTCCTGGTGAGCTCATTTATGTCACAGCAGAATTGTGGTTCACAGGACTTGACCAGTTGAAATTTTGGAAGCAGAATGCCCTAGGTAGACCTGAACTTTCTAACCTTTCTGTTAGTAATTTTATCTCCCCGGAATAATTACTGAATAATATTCTCACTCTGTGTCAGGCACTGTTTGAAGTACTTTTAATAAATTCACTCATTGTTCCTCAAAGTAACGCTGTGAAACAGGTGTCACTACCATTCCCTTTACATGTGGAAAAATTAAGATCAAAGAAGTAATTTGTCCAAGATGATACATCTGGTAAGCAGTGGAACTAGACACTAAACTAAGGAGTCTGGCTTCAGAGACCATGCTCTGCATTTCACCCTTAATCTTTTGAAACCAGAGACTGATGCCACAAGGCCAATAAGCTTCCTATGAGACAGAATACTACTTTCTCAGTTCCACAGGTCTGACCTATACAGCTCTTCTCATGTACAAACTAGGTTTAGCAGTTAATTATTCAAATAATTATTTCAATCCCATTTTGCTTTGACTGGAGAACTGGAAAACCAGGATGATGAGGATCTGAAAATAAAATAAACAATTGCTAAGGAGAGAGTTGGTTCACTTGGTTCACTTTGTGGCACATAATACATAATAGTGGGGGAGGGGCACTGAATAACAGCTTTGCAGGCACTATGTGACAAGTCTACTTGTCTTATAGGGTTGCTATGAGTCAAAGCTACACCAATGGGGTCTTTTTTGGGTGGTAGAAGAGAGGTGAATTTAAATTAACTGTTTCCTAGGTGGGGGAAAAAACTCTAGGCCATGGTCTTCACAATTACTTGCTATGTAGCAGAAAGCTGGACAGTGACTAGGGATGACAGAAGAATTGATGCCTTTGAGTTGTGGTGCTGGAGAAAAGTATTGAATATACCATGGATAGCTAGGAGAATAAATAGGTTCATCCTAGAGAGGGTGAAACCAGAATACTCTTTGGAGGCAAGGATTCTGAAGCTCTATCTGACACACTCTGGGCATGTTACAAGGAGGGACCAATCCTTGGAGAGGGTCATCAGAAACAATGAGCTTTGCTCAAGATAGAGCAGGTTTCAGAGCTGTTGTACATATAGGGTTGCTACGAGTCAAAAGTGACCCGATGGCACATAACAACAAGTGGAACACATTCTATCAAGGCCTTTGTTTTAAGACATAAATAGAACAGACAGGTCATTCCAGAACAAGGAAACCATCAGCATGACGCTGGAAGTGTTTCACTGAATCACTGCCATGGCTTTCATTTCTACCATTTGGAAACAGAATCATCCAATCATAATCGGTGACAGAGAGAATTCATCATTGTTGCAGGCAGAAACTGGCAAGGGACTATGACTGAGACTGGAAAACAACAGCAGACTTTAAAAGCTTACAGGATTGGTTTTGGGGCTTCAGCCACTAGGATACTGTGGTGGCTGAACCATGACTTATGACTGATTATTTTAGGTAAATCATTAGGATTAGGCAAATTTCCTGGTGCTCCACAAAAGTCCAGAGGGCAATACGCCCCTTGCCAGGCCCATGTGGCAGCTGTAATCTACTTTAAACTGAACTCTTCCTGAGGGAAAAACACCAGAAGACTAGTTTACTGATTAGAAAGAACTCAAAAGGCATCTGAATTACACCAAGAATCAAAAAGGAGCTAATGCTCTACTACAACTTTGGCCTTCCACAAACCAAGCACTGCAGAATTTAAGTTTAAATACACAATAGTAGAATACCTTGGAAAATGATAGGATAACAGTGGCACACAAAAAACCCCCCAAAACCTAATCAACATCACTGAAGGGTAAATGTGTAAATTGTTATATGGACAGTATAAATCGGCAGATATTTTGGTGTGCATAAATTTTTCTCCACAATATATTTTTTTAAGCATCCTTTTGCAAGTTTAGGCACAGACAGAATTTCAATGGAGAACTCAAGAGGGCAAGTGTCGCTCCCAGCTTATTCTAATGCAATACCATCTCTACCAGCTTTGGAAAGGAGAAGCAAAACTGAAAACTAAGTAAGTGCTGACCAAGCCCCCTTAAAGGGACTTAGCTCCTTCTCCATCTGAACGAAGACAAAACTGCCAGACTCCTTGGCACTGCAATGGTTCCAAGTGGCAAGACTTTTAGTGGCTTTCATAGCACCGGCAAATTAAATTTCCTGAAAATACTCGATTCCAACCTGTGGTTGTTTCTTATCAACAGGCCTGAGAAGCCCAGACCCTGAAAACCCTCAGCATTTCAGCAAACTCAGGGGGATTAAAGCAGGAAAAGGGGGTCCCATGGTTCCCAAATTCCAGACCTTATGACAGTGAAAGGGCCAACCCTAGTTAATCCTCCTACTGCCGGACATAACTGATGCCTTTAAATGCAGTTCCTCTAAAAGACTCATGAGGAAGAATAAACAGTAAGAAACACTGGCTGGTGGTGTTCAGTCTCGAAGAAAGTGATATGCCATTAAGCTGCAGGAAACTCTGAAAGGTGTTTCAAGGAAGTGAAAGATGATGAGGTGTCTGGCTGAAACCATTTTCTTCTTCCTCTGTTTAAATCTAACTATAAACATAAACATTATGGCTAGGTGCCATTCCAGACTCAATTGGGTGTATGATTTTAGGCATGTGACAGAACCTTAAAATGCATTTGTCTACAAAATGAGAGTTAATCATCTCTCTGCATAAAAGTTACAATGAGCTTTAAAGAAGTCACAAACCTAAACTGCGCACAGCAGGCTATACATATACTCAGGAAGGAGAAGGTGCGTTTAACTCCTTTCACACCTCCTCACTTCACTCCACCCCACCTTTGGACTACAAATCCCTTCAGAGGCCTTATCGTCCACTGCTTTCCAACAGCAGACGCACAAGCGTGAACCCTGGTCTACACTGGCGCGCGACTGAGCTCACTGATTCTGTGGGTCAAAGGCTAGAGGAGAACTCTCGGCCGAGAAAGCCAAACCCAATGAAACAAGGTTGGATACTCAGCCAAAGGCTTGATAGCGTGTGCTGTTTACTTACAGAGTGTCCCCTTCCTCTCAACCTAGAGAGGGTCCAAGTGCACTCCCCACCTTCCAACTTGGCGAAAGGAGCCAAAACTGACCAAACACAAGGAGATTAGCAACAGAGCAACCACGCGACGCAAAGATGTAGGGGAGAGGGCATCTTGAAGGAGTCAGGCTCCTCCCCGGGGGGGAAGAAGAAACGAGCAAGCCTCTCACCCTCGCAGCTCAAGCAAGAGCCCTCGCAGCTCAAGGTTGAGGGCTCCTCAACATCCTGCGCCTTGAGTATGGCTGGAGGGAGCAGCAGGCGGGAAGCTGGGGCCCGCCAGACACGAGCAAGCCCCCTAACTAAAGCTGTGGAATGTGGTCAAAGAGGGGTCACAGGGGGAGGGGCCGAGCGAGGAGGACCCGGGGATGGGCGGGGCTCGAGAGGGGACAAGAGGTCGGGGTCCCCAGCTTCGAAAGTTCGGGGTCTCCACCTGCTTTACAGCAGTGCGCCGAAAGCCCCCTCCAGCAGGGGTCCCCGCCGCTACAGCAGGAGAGTCCGACTCTCCTTACCTGGCTTGGTTGCTCTGCTTGCTCCGAGGACGCCATCTTTCTGAGGCCTGACTAATCCATCGCCGCGGGGCGAGGCTTCTCCCAAACTCCTTCACGCTCGCTCTCCAGCCCAGACTAAAGTAGTTGGACCTGAGCGGGTCGATGGGGAGCGGGAACCCGCGGATATAGGTGTACCGGTAACCTCACACAATTTTCGCTAGATCTCTGCTTTAGAGGAAGATCGAAAGTCTGTCCTTAGGGGAGCTCTGGTGGCCTAGTGGCAAGGAGCTGCAACTACAATCTCAGAGGCACACGGTTCGAATCCACCAGATGCTCTGCCGGGGAAGGAGGGACAGTCTCCTCCTGTACCAGTCAGATCTGATTTTGACGGTACACTCACACAAAAATAATAAAATAAAAATTTAAAAAAAAAAAAGAAAGTCTGTCCTTTCATGTGTGTGTAGTTATATATATAGTCTTTGTTATTGTTACTGTTATTGTTATGTGGCATTGAATCAGAACCAAACCATAGCTGACCCTCTGGGGGGTTTTCAGAGCTAGGCAGTCCCAAAGGAGGAGATTGCCCATCCTTTACCTGCGGAGTAGCTGGTGGCTTCAAACCGCGTGTCTTCGAGTTTGCGGCACAACTTCTTGCCATTAGGCCACCAGAGAAAGAGAGAGAATGTTGCTATTATATGAGAGATTGTTGTTGTTATGTGCCATGGAGTTGCCTGCAACTTGTAGTGACCCTATCTATGTACAACAGCTCTGAACCCTGCCATATCTACTGAGCCAGTTTCATTGATTCTGACAAGTTCACTGACAGACGATGGGTTCCATCGCTCCAGTTGTCATGGCAATCCATCTCATCCAAGGTCTTCCTCTACTGTCCTGTCCCTCTACCCTTCCAAGCATGATGTCCTTTTCCAAAGACCATCCCTCCTGGCCACGTACCCACCGTGTGTGAGACAAAGATTCAAAAAAATCCTAACCTCCAAGGAGAAACTTGGTTTCACCCTCTCCAAGACAGACCTATTTGTTCTCCTGGCTGTCCAAAGTATGTTTAGTACTCTTCTCCAGCACCACAATTCAAAGGCATCAATTCTTCTGAAGACTAACATCATTGCTCCTCAGCACTCTGGAGAGGTCCTTAACAGCAGATTTCCTCAATACAATTTGCTTTTTTATTTCCTGATAGCTCATACCAAGAGTGTTATCATGGAGATGAGCAAGCTGAAATTGTTAACAACCTCAATCTCTTCATTCGTCATGGTGCTGCCAGTTGGCCCATTGGTGAGAATCTTTGTCTTCTTAATGTTTAACTCCAGTCTATATTGAAGACTATATAGGCCTTAATAGTATATCTATATAGTTGTTTACCATCAAGTCAGAACAGACCCATAGCTGACCCTCCAGTGGCTTTTCAGAGGCAGTTAATCACATGGGGAGTTATTGCCCATCCTTCTCCTATGGAGCAGTGGGTGGATTTGAACCACATGCCTTTGGGATTGAAGCGCAGCTTCTTGCCACTAGACCACCAGAGCTCCATATTAGCAAGCTTTCTCACTTGTATTCCAATCAACAGAGAGATGCAACCTTAAATGATCAGTGCAACTCATTATGGACTAACTAGGCCGCTCTAGCTATAAATCCACAAACAACTTCACTGGCACTTAACAACAATAACATTAAGAAAATGGGATATGTAAGACACTGCACTGCAATCCCAGAAGTATGCGGTTCAAATCCACCAGATGCTCTGCTGGAGAAGGAGGGGGCAGTCTCCTCCTGTACCAGTCAGATCTGATTTGACGGTACACGTAAAGATAATACAATAAAAATTTAAAAATTAAAAAAATAAAAAGAAAATGGGATATGGATCAGAGGGGTTCCTCTTAACATATTGCCATGAGCAGATGACACATCTCGCTTGCCAAAAAAACCCAAAATGAAGCACTGATGAAGGTCAGTGCTGCATCCTTTAATATGAATTACACTTTGATGAGAAGAAAATTAAAACACTCACACAAAGACCTATAAACCGTTTTCTAGGTGGTGCCCATGAACAAACACTTGACTTCTAGGCAAAAGGCTGACAGTTCAAACTCATCCAGCAGTATCTTGGAAGACAAATCTGGCCATTTGCTTCCAAATCATCACAACCTTGAAAACTTTTTAAAGCTGTTCTACTCTGCACCTAGAGGGTTACTGAGAGTTGGAATTGACTAGGTTGCAACTATCAGCAATAGATCTGTAAAAAGCATCATAATAAATGAAAAAATAATTCTTACTCATTTCATTCACTTAGTAAAATTGATACAACATCCATGAAAGTGTTGTTGTTGTTATGTGCCGTCGAGTCAGCATATACAGATTACGTTGAACATATATACTGCAAAAAAGATTGCTTTGAAGTTTTAAAAATTAAAAATACTGCTTTAATGAAAAAGCTATGATCTTTTCAGCCCTGTATTCAAGTGAAAGTTAGCCAGTGAGGGAAACAAGACAGAACTGATGCATTAAAACTGCGCTTTTGGCCAAGAATATTGAATACACAGTGGACTACAAGAATAATGAGCAAATCAGTTTTAGAAGAAATACAGCCAGGATCCACTACTAGCTGGTTAGATAGGCCACTGATATTTCAAATACCAGCAAGATCACTGTTAGTGCAAAGATTTCAGCAGCATATCCAGACTAAGACACTCTTGGAAACAGGACTGGCTATTCACTTCTGAAAAAAACAGGCACTCAAAATCCCTATGTTACATTGCAGTATTGCTCAGGATGGTGCCAGATAAACCACTCAGATTGGAAGGCACACAAAATGCAACTGGAGAAGAGGTGGCCAATGATGGATGAAGTAAAGCTTTCACCCTGGGAGACACCTTCATTTGCTGATGTGGCAAGACTCAAAATGAAGTAAAAGAGTTGCAATCATCCATTAATAATTGGAATGTGGAGTGTATAAAGTATGAATCCAGGAAATTGGAAGTTGTAAAAAATAAAATGGAATGCATAAAGATCAACATCCTAGGCATGGTTGTTGTTGTGTACCATCAAGTCAGAACCGACCCATAGCTGACCCTCTGGTGGGTTTTCAGAGGCAGTTAATCACATTAAAGGATTGCTCTTCTTTCCACCTCAGAGAAGCTGGTGAATTTGAACTGAGTACCTTTGGTATTGCAGCACAGCTTCTTGCCACTAAGCCACCAGAGCTCCCTTCCTAGCCACTAGTGAGCTGAAATATACTGGTATAGGTAATTTTGAATCACACAATCATATGATCTGGGAATGATAAATTTATATGATGTAGAATTCATAGTTTAAAAGAACATTGTGGGAGCTCTGGTGGCCTAGTGGCAAGATGCTGCACTGCAATCCCAGAGGTACCAGATGCTCTGCTGGAGAAGGAGGGGGCAATCTCCTCCTGTACCAGTCAGATCTGATTTGATGGTACACGTAAAAATAATACAATAAAAATTTAAAAAGCGGGAAAAAAGAACATTGTGAAATCTATCCTGATATATAATTTGTGATAGAGTAGTATCCATATCAATACAAAGAAGACTTGCTAATAAAGCTATTATGCAAATATAAATGCCAACCACTTATGCCAAAGATAAAGAAACTGAGAGTTTCTACTTCTGCAGTCAGTCAGAAATAATCAAACATACACTCAAGATACATTAATAATAATTGGTGACTGGAACACAAAAGTTGGAAATAAAAAGAAGCATAGGTGGTTGGAAAATATGACCTTAGTGGCAGAAATGAGGCTGGAGATCATGTGATAGAATTTTGTACAATGAATTCTTTATTTACTGCAAATACTTTTTAAAATATATATATAAATGACAACCATACGTGTGGACTTCACAAAGGAACCAAATGACAACATCTGTGGAAAGAGACAGTGGAGAAGTTCAATATCAGTAGTCAAAACAAGACAAGGGGCTGACTGTGGAACATACCATCAGTTTATTCATATGCAAGTTCAAATTGTCTGAAGAAAACTAAAACAAGTTCACCAGAGCCAAAATATAACCTTGAGTTTATTGTTCGTTATTAGAGGCTGTCAAGTCGAATATGACTCATACCAGCACTATAAACAGTGGATCTGAACCCTGTTCTATCCTGTGCATACTCACACTTCCTGACATGCAAGAGCCCATTATCATGTCAATCCACTTTGTTGAGGTCTTCCTTTCCTTCTCTGACCCTCAACCCTTCCCAGCATCATGTTTTTCTCCAAGGAATAGTCCCTTCTAGCAACATGCCCAAAGTATATGAGGCAAAGCCTTATCAGTCTTGTCTCCAAAGAGCCCTCCAGCTGCACCTTCTTCAAAATATATGTTTTTTTCTCTTGGCTGTCCATGGGATGTTCAGTTCTCTTCTCCAACACAACAGCTCAAAGGCATCTATTTTTCTGTCATCCTTATCCACATGAATTTAAAAACATTTCAAGAATAGATCTGATTCATTGAACACTAATGATCAAAGACCAGATAAGTCATGGAATAGAGGACATCATCCATGGAGAAATCAAAAGATCATGAGAAAGACAAAGAAAAAAAAATAAAAGACCAAAATGGATATGAGAAGAGACTCAGACTTGCTCTTCAATATAGTGAAGCTAAAGCAAAAGCCAGACATGATGAAATAAGGAAGCTGAACAAAAGACAATTCAAGACCACAAAACAAAGTATTATAACGAAATGTACAAAGACCTGAAGTTAGAAAAACAAGAAGAAAGGACATGCTTGACATTTCTCAAACTAAAAGAACTGAAGAACAAATTCAAGCTTTGAGTTGTAATATTGAAGAAGACAGTGGCAAAATAGTGAATGATACAAGAAGCATTAAAGAAGATAGAATACACAGAGTCACTGTACCAAAAAGAATTGGTTGAAACTGAACCATTTCAGGAAGTAGCATATGATCAAGAACCAATAGTACTGAAGGAAAATATTCACACTCTACTGAAGGCATTGGCAAAGAATAAGACTTCACGAATTGACTGAATACCACTTAAAGATTTTCAGCAAACAGATACAGTCCTGAATGTGTTCACTTGTCTATATGAACAAATTTGGAAGACAGCTACCTGATCAACTGATTGGGAACAATACATGTTTATGTCCATTCCAAAATAAGGTGATCTGATAAAGTGGAGAAATTATCAAGGTGATCTGATAAAGTGGAGAAATTATCAAACAATATCATTACTATTACACACAAAATCTTGCTGAAAATTATTCAAAGACAGATGATGTGGTACATTTACAATCAACAGCCAGAAATTCAAAGCAGATTCAGAAAAGGCTGTGTAGCAAGAAATATATGGATGATGTCAAATGGCTTTTAGCTGAAAGCACAGACTGCTGGAAAGATGCTTTATTATGCACAACATTGAGAGGGGAAATGGGAATTTCAAAACATCTAGTTGTGCTCAGCTGAAACCAATACATAGACCAACAAGCAGTCATCTTCATCTCAACAGAACAAGAGGATACAACATGGCTTGAAATCAGAAAAGGTGTGTGACAGCATTATATGTTCATACCTATTCAATGTGAATGCTGAGCAAATAATTCTAGAAGCTTCACTATAGAGGAATATATTCCTCAGGATTGGAGGAAGAATCATCAACAGCCTGTGGTAGATAGATGACACAACCTTGCTTACTGAAAGTAAGGAGGACTAGAAGTGTTTGCAGTAGAAGATCAAAGACTATAGCCTTCGATATGGATCTCAACCCTAAGAAAGGAAGAATTATCACTATTGGACCAATAGGCAACATCATGATAGATGGAAAAAAAATACTGAAATTGTCAATAATTTCATTTTACTCGAATCCAAAATTAACACCCAGGGTAGCAGCAGACAAGAAATCATAAGACATGCTGCATTATGCAAATCTGTTGTCAAGGACCTCTTTAAAATGTTAAAAAACAAGGATGTCCATTTAGAGATTAAAGTGCACTAATTTGAACCACAGAATTTCAATTGCTTTATATGTAGCTGGAAGATGGACAATCAATAGGTACGACAGAAAGGAGATGCCTTTGAATTGTGGTATTGAACAAGAGTACTGAATAGACTATAATCTGCCAAAAGAACAAATAAGTCTGTCCTGGAGGAAGTACAGCCAGAGTGCTCATTAGAGGCAAAGATGGTGAAACTTCGTCTTACATGCTTTGGACAAAGTGTCAGAAAGGGATAGTCCTTGAAAAAGAAATAAATGCTTGGAAATGTAGAGGGTCTGTGAAAGAGATAAACCCCTCAATGAGAAGGACAGCCACAATAAGCTTGAGTATATTGAGATTGTGAGGATGGAGCGGGTCAGATCAACATTTAGTTCTTCTGTTCAAAGGTGCTATGAGCCAAAGTTAACTTGAAGGCACTTGTAAATGAGGATAATGAGACTTCATCTTATTTACATTGGACATGTCATTGTTGTTTTTATGTGCCATCAACATGTAATTGTCATTATTATTGTTGTTAGGTGCCCCATTGAGTCGAGTGTGACTCATAGCAACCCTATGGACAAAAGATTTGAACCCTCTTCTATCCTATGCCGTCCTGACATTTCCTGATACACAAGAGCCCACAGCAGCAGTCACCATGCCAGTCCATCTAATTGACGGTCTTCCTTTCCTTTGCCAGCCCTCCACCCTTCCCAACATCATATCCCTCTCCAAGGAATAACCTCTCCTAGCAACATGCCCAAAGTATGTGAGGCAAAATCTCATCAATCCTGCCTCCAAAGAACACTCTGGTTGTACCCTCTCTTTTTATTCTCTTGGCCATCCATGGGATGTTCAGTGCTCTTCTCCAACACCATAGCGCAAAGGTATCAATTCTTTTTCTGTCATCCTTATTCATTGTCCAGCTCTCAGATGCATAGCAAGTAACTGGAAAGACTATGGCCTGACTCAGACGCACCATAGTCCTCAGACTGACATTATTACCCATCAATAGTTTGGAGAGGTCCCTAACTGCAGATTTCCCCAGTGTAATGAGGAATGTCTGTCTGTGCTTCATTGGTTATGCAAAGGTGTTTGATTGTGTGGACCATAACAAACAGTGGCTGACTCTGAGAAGAATGAGAATCCCAGAACACTTGATTGTGCTAAGGCGAAACTTATATTTGAACCAATAGGCAGTCTTCAGAACAGAGCATGGTTCAAAATTGTGAAGGACGTACACCAGGGATGTGTCCTGTCTCCATACCTTTTCAACCTGTATGTGGAACAGATCATCCAGGAGGCTGGGCTCTATGAGGAGAAATGTGGCATCAGGATTGGTGGAAGATCTATAAACAATCTGCGTTATGCAGATGACACAACCCTTCTTGCTGAAACTGAGGAGGACCTGAGGTGCTTGCTGCTGAGGGTCAGGGACTGCAGCCTTCAATATGGATTGAGGCTCAATGTCAAGAAGACAAATATCCTCACCACTGGACCAATTGGCAGCATCAGGATGGATAGTGAAGAAATTGAGATTGTTCAAAGCTATAGTCTGCTTGGCTCCACAATCAACACTCTTGGCACCAGCAGCCAGGAAATTAAAAGACATATTGCGATGGGAAAGTCTGCTGTTAGGGACCTCTCTAAAGTACTCAAGAGCAACGGTGTGTCTCTGGAGACTAAGGTGCGTCTGGTATAGGCCATCGTCTTTGCAATCACTTATTATGTGTCAGAGAGCTGGACAATGACAATGACCAGGGAGGATAGAAGGAGAATTGATGCTTTTGAGCTTTGGTGTTGGAGAAGAGTGCTGAGGGTGCCATGGACTGCTAAGAAAACAAACAGATTCATCCTGGAGAGGGTTAAACCGGGCTGCTCCTTGGAGGCAAGGATTCTGAGGCTTCGTCTGACATACTTTGGTCATGTTGTAAGGAGGAATCGGTCCTTGGAGAGGGACATCATGCTTGGGAGGGTGGAGGGCAGGTGCAGGAGGGGAAGACCCTCTGGGAGATGGATTGATTTGGTGACTGGGGCAATCGGGATGAGTGTGTCGGAGACAGTGAGATTGGCACAGGACAGAGCAGAGTTTAGAGCTGTTGTACATAGGGTCGCTATGAGTCGCAAGCATATGAGGCACATAAGAACAACAATGACATTGACATGTCATTAAGAGGGACCAATAAGTGGAAAAGGACATTATAGTCAGTAAAGTAGAGGGTCAGGAAAACTGAAAGAAGCCCTTGGTATGTCCTTTTAAAGATACTAAAAGCTTATCAATGATATTGTATTAAGTTTTATCACTGTTGATATTTAGATCAGATAATTCTGTTATGGGCCCTGTCATTTGATTTGTAAGATATTGAGAAACATCTTAGGTCACTACCCACTAGATATCTTTAGCCTTCTGAACTCAATATAATGACAGAAATTATCTCAAGGTATTGCCTAATGCCAAGGATGTGTCCAGTCTCCATACCTTTACAATTTACATGCCTCCATCCTTGAGGCTTGGATTTATAGCTTGACACAGAGAATAAGACAGTACAACAGAACAGTATGTAGGAAGCCAAATATCAAATTTAATATTAATAATAAACCAAATGCTTTATCAAAATATGTTGTTGTTGTTGTTGTTGTTGTTGTTATGTGCCATCGAGTTGCTTGCAACTCATAGTGACCCTGTGTACAAGAGCTCTATATGCTCTTCTATCCTGTGCCAACATAGCCATCTCAAACGCACTTATTCCTACCTCTCCAGTGACAGAATCGATCCATCTCATCAAAGGTCTTCCTCTCCTTCGCCGCTTCTCCACTCTGCCAAACATGATGTCCCTCTCCAAGGACCAGTCTCTCCTTGCAACATGCCCAAAATATGTCAGACGAAGCCTCAGAATCCTTGACTCCAGAGAACATTGTGGTTTCACCCTCTCCAGGACAAACCTGTTTGTTCTCCTAGCAGTCCATGGTATATACAACAGTCTTCTCCGGCACCACAGCTCAAAGGCATCAATTCTCTTTCTATCATCCCTAGTCACTGTCCAACTCTCTGATGCATACCATGTAATTGCGAAGACTATAGCCTGGATCAGGTG
>NW_006399795.1:2931279-2953057 GCF_000299155.1 Elephantulus edwardii
GATTCTTCCACCTACCCTGATGCCACATTCCTCTTCGTATAGCCCAGAGTCTTGAATGATCTGTTCTGCATACAGGTTGAAAAGGTATGGAGACAGAATACATCCCTGACGAACCCCCTTCTTGATTTTGAACCATGTAATGTCTCCTTGCTCTGTTCTGACAACTGCCTCTTGGTCCAAGTATAAGTTTCGCATTAGCACAATCAGATGTTCTGGCATTCCCATTCTTCTCAGAGTCAGCCACAGCTTATAGTCACAGCTTATATCCACACAGTCAAAAGCCTTTGCATAGTCAATGAAGCACAGATATACAGTCTTCTGGTATTCTTTGCTTAAGAAATAAGTGCCAAGAGCAGAGTACATCGCCTGGAAGCAAGTTCTTATGCTGAGAAACTCCTTGACACAAAGAAAGCACATGGAGATCTTTAAGAAGACACGAGACCTAAAAAGAGAGAGAGAGAAATAAAACACACACCAGATCTATAGATGTTGAAAGAAGATAAAGACTTTCCTCTGGTGCCTACAGAGAAAAAGCCCTCCCCTTGAGCTCAAACCTAGTACCTTTACATCACTTCTGACTTACAGTGATGCTCCATCAGGTTTCTGAGGCTATAAATATTAACAGGAGGAGACTGCCCGTTGATCTTCTTGGAGCCTCTGTTGGATTCTAAAAGCTGGAAAGGCACAGTCTTTTGGTTAGCAGCACCACTTGCATTGACTGTAGTTGTGGTTGTTGTAAGATGACTTAGAGTTCAAGTACAACTCATAGGAACAGCCAACCTGAACCCTGCCCTATCCTGTGCAATCCTCATCATCTCTGACACACTAGAGCCCATTGCTGAAGTCACTGTGTGAATACATCTCGTCAGGGGTCTTCCTTTCCTTTGCTGACCCTCTATCTTTCCAAGACTAATGTCCCTTCCCAAGGAATAGTCACCACAGACTATGCTGCTCTAAATGTGAATTTTCATGAGAATGGTGAACATTAACATTTCTGCCTGTTCTTCATAGGATCATTATGAGTTGTTCTTGGTTCAGTGTCATCTAACAGCCACAAACTGTTAAGAGAATACATTTCTGCTTGTTGAAGCCATCCATTTGTGATTTATCTGTTGACATCAACACTGCATAATTAAGGCACTAATATTGTTTATGTAGGATGTCTCCGCTTTTAAGTAAGCAATTTTTGGGTGATATTTTTGTTTTGTTTTTATTTGAACAGTGAAAGCTAGTTTCTCAAGGGGAGAAGATAAACCTTCATTTCTAAAAGTTGCAGTATTAGAGCAAAGATGAATAAATACCCATGCAGCATCTGGAGAATCTCAAACAGTACTGTGGTTTGAGTTTCCTTCTGCTCTCTGATGTTTAATCTTCTCATCTAAGCATTTTGTTCAAAGGGCCCAAATCCTATTTTGCACAGCTACATCAGAGAATCCAATACGTGGTTATTTGCAAGTCTCTTAGGTCACTTTTTTGTGTTTCCATGAGACTGAAAATTATACTTATTAATTTTTAAAACAGACTTCCTTCAAGTCAGGGGACAAAGATATAGTAATCAAGGGAGCTCCAGTGGCCTAGTGGCAAGACGCTGCACTGCAATCCCAGAGGTATGTGGTTCAAATCCACCAGATGCTCTGCTGGAGAAGGAGGGGGCAGGCAATCTCCTCCTGTACCAGTCAGATCTGATTTGACGGTACACGTAAAAATAGTACAATTAAAAAAAAAAGATATGATAATCTGCTTCAGTAAAGATTTACAGCCCAAGAAACTATATGGGACAAGATCTACTGTGTCCTACAGGATTGGCACAAGTTGGAATCAATTCAATGGCAATGCATTTGGTCTTTTCCTTGATCTTTCCTCTGTTCTCCAAGTCAGCCTGAAATTTGGAACATCTCACAGATCTTTTCAGCCTGGAAAGGGAAAAATAAAATAATGCAGTGCAATAACCAACTGTCTTAAATTTATGTGTTAATAGCATGTATCTATATGTGCAATGAGGTCTTGTGGGCTAGTGGTAAGGAATTGCATTGCCAATCAAAGGTGGCAGTTAGAGTGCACCAATGTTTAGCAGGAGGAAGAGGGACAATCTCCACTCTGGCATTTACAGCCTCTGAAAGTTGGTTTCAACTTGAAAGCATATAACAACAAAAACAACGACAAATACACACACACACAAATAAGAGTATGCCAAAAGTCTAAAGAGGAGAGTGAGGGAGCTCTGGTGGCCTAGTGGCAAGAAGCTACACTGCAATCCCAGAGACACATGGTTCAAATGCACCAGATGCTCTGCTGGAAAAGGAGGGACAATGTTCTCCTGTACCAGTCAGATCTGATTTGATGGTACACACAAAAAATAATAAAAATAAAAAAAATAAAGAGGAGAGTGGTAGGGGAAAAGGATACTACTCTGAAGCACAACTTTCCTGGTTTTAAATCATGCAGTGTTCCTTGTTCTGCCCAGACAACTGCTTCTTGGTCTATGTACAAGTTTTGCATGAGTTTAAGTAAGTGTTCTGGGATTCCCATTCTTCTCAATGTTAGTCATATTTCTTAAGATCCTCACAGTCAAATGCCTTTGCATAATCAATAAAAATCAATCTGTATGGTGAACAAATCATTGGAGAAGTCAGATTGTATGAGAAAGAATGTGGCATCAGAATGTGAGGAAGAAAAAAAAAAGAATGTGAGGAAGACTTATCAACCTGCATTATGCATTTTAAAAAAGGTATGGAGATAAGACCCATCAAGAACCTGCATTATGCATTTTAAAAAAGGTATGGAGATAAGACCCATCAAGAACCTGCATTATGCATTTTAGAACCTTGGGTGCAGAAGGGACAAAGACTTGAAGCACTTCCTGCAGAAGAGCAAAGACTACAGCCTTTGTTGATGGGCACTTGGATTGCTTTCATCTCTTTGCTATTGTGAATAAAGCAGCAACAAACATAGATGTGCAAAAAAAAAAAACATAGATGTGCATACATCTGTTTGGGTGGCAGCTCTGGAGGACATTATGCTGAGTGAAATATCCTAGTCACAAAAGGACAAATACTGCATAACACCACTGTTAGAAAACAGGACTGACATGGGACTGGGGGAAGGGAACTAAGAAAAGAGGAAATAAATCATGAACACTTCATTGGAACAGTTGAAGGAAAGAACTGTTTAAAAGGAGTATGTTGTTGATTGCCTTCAAGTCGACCATGACCTATTTCAACCTATGAACCTATCAGGACCCTATGAACGAAAGGCCTGAAGTCCCTCTACAACTATCAACATTTATCAAAATTCATAGTTTTCAGAGATATGTTGTTTAGGAAGTGGAGGTTCATAAAAAAAGTGGGCTAGGGGAGGGGTGGGGGGAGGAAATTATACAAAAATGAATGAATATTGGGTTTTGGTTAAAAAGAGAACCAGAGTGAGTAGGGAGGAAAACGTGCAATAAAAAATGAATGAAAATCCAACTTTTCTGTAAACTTTTGTTAAAATCACTATTAAAAATAAAACCAAAGACTACAACCTTCAATATGAGGTACACTTTGATGTAGCAAGAAAACAAAAATCTTTACCATTGAGCCCACAGACAACTTTGTAATAGATGGGGAAAAGACTGAAGTTGTCAGCTTTTTCATTTTACTTGGATCTAAGACCAGCACTCTTGGTAACAGCAGTCAGGAAATTAAAAGACGTGTTGCACTGGGAAAATCTACTGTCAAGGACCTCTCCAAAGTGCGAAAGAGCAATGATGTCGGTTTAAAGACTGAGGTTCAACTGATCTAAGCCTTGGCATTTTCAATTGCTTCCTGTGCATCTAAAAGTCGGACAGTGAATAAGGAACTCTAAAGAAGAATCAATGCCTTTGAATTACAGTAATCACGAAGAGCATTGAATATTCCATGGTCAGCCAAAAGAACAAACAAATCTGTCTTGAAGGAAGTTCAACCAGAGTGATCCTTGGAGTCAAGGATAGTGAAACTTTTTCTTTTCAGAAATATTTTGGGTATATTTTCAGGAGGAACCAGTCTTTGGAGATACCATGCTAGGGAAAATAGAGGGTCAATGAGAGAGAGAGAGAGAGAGAGACCCCACAATGGGTTTGAGCATGACAGAGTTCATGAGGATGACACAGGGCAGGACAAGGTTTAGACCTGGTCATAGGGTCTCTTCATGAGTTACATAATGGTCTTAACGGCACTTAACCACAATAGCAAAAACTCAAATGAGCACACATGCATGTGCTTCATAATGGAAAATAAATAACTTTTAATGTTATTTGCAAATGTTGAAACAAATTCTAATTTGGCTTAATAAAGGTCTTATCATGTGAAGTAGCCTGGATTGGATGGAGACACTACTATTCCCGGTATGCCCCGGGGCGGCACGTGACTAGAGGCTGCTACAACTACAACTCCCGGCATGCCATGGTTCCACGAGTGATTTGCGAGAAGAGAACTACATCTCCCGGCCTGCCGCGGGCTGGGGGTGGCCGCCTCACCCACCTTCTCGGACTTCCGAAGTCTTTCAGGTCCACCTTGAAGACGATGGAGGTGACCGGGGGTGCCGAGGCTCCCGAATCAGAAGAGTTGCGGGCGCTGAAGCCGTGTCTGCTGCGCCGCAACCACAGCCTGGAACAGCACGGCGTGGCGGCCTCCTGCCTGGAGGAGCTGAGGAGCAAAGGTCGGTGCTGGAGCCGGGCCGGGGACCCGAGAGGCGACTCGGGGACACTCTTCACGCCGGGTGGCACCTTGAGAAGCCTAAGTGAAACGACTCACGTGGTTATATAGAACTCGATAGGTTTTGAAGTAGTTTGTAGTCTTTTCACAGCGCCTGAAACTTTACCCCGAGTGCGTTTTTAAAAGGTGGGAGGAAATACTTAGGATAGACCCGGAGTCTTTTGAGTGTCTAAAATCACACTGATTTCAGATCAAATCCAGCCCTGGCTATTTCTGTCACTGTAGATTGCTGATGGGGTGCTGGGGTCTCCAGCTGAGTTTCCACCGTTAGCTCGGCAGGTGTCACCAGAAAGAGGAAGCGGCTTGTCACTGCCCTGGAGGTCCAGAGAAGGGAGCGGTGTTGGGTGTCCTGGATGACTCAGATGACTGTATTCTGAGCCCAAACTCTTACCACTTTATTCTTGCACGAGCACCCTCTACTTTCACTTTTCTCATTGGGAGAAAATATTATGTATTATTTCCAGTGCTTCTCCCCAGGACTGTTAGGACTGTTGTTGTTTTTGTTGTTGTTGTTGTTGTTGTTAGGTGCCATAGAGTCTCTTGCGATTCATAGCGACACTATGTACAAGAGCCCTAAACGCCGTTCTATCCTGTGCCAACCAAGCCATCTCAAACACACTCATTCCCACCACTCCACTCACAGAATCGATCCATCTCATCGAGGGTCTTCCTCTCCTGCGCTGTCCTCCACTCTACCAAACATGATGTCCCTCTCCAAGGACCAGTCCCTCCTTGCAAAATGCCCAAAGTATGTCAGACGAAGCTTCAGAATCCTTGACTCCAAGGAACATTGCGGCTTCACCCTCTCCAGGACAAACCTCTTTGTTCTCCTAGCAGTCCATGGTATATTCAACCACGGATATTGACATAATATACTCAATTACCTTTCAAATATTACTAGTGATTAACATTTTTGTGGTTAAACGAGTAAGCTCATCCTAGGACTGTAGTCACAGTGTGTGTCAATGCGGCACCCCCTCTCAGAGTCTCTTAAGTTCCAACTGATTACTATGTATGTCGTTCAAAGGCTAAGAGCAGTCAGAAACCTATGTATGCTCTAGTGACATGGTGTGGACTTACTTGGTGCAGGACCTTGTGTGTTTGTGTTCTGTGGAGTTTGGTCTGCGAGAGGCTTACTTTCTGTTTGAATGGTAGACACCTGTGCCTAAATTCTGTTTGCTACTTCTGCTTAATTCAGGCTTTTTACGTCACTAAATGGGATGGTACAGGGCTGCCTTGAAAAAAGCCTCTTAAAGAAACAAGCAGACTTACAGCACCAAGCCCAATAACAGCTTGTCTCCACAAAAGAAGAAAAGAAAAGAAAGAAAAAAGCCTCTTGTGTAGTGACAATAAAGATGAAACTAAAAAAAAAGATGAAACTCCACCGATCCAAACTTCAGTTTCTGTTACACATTCCTATAGGTTAGAAAGATGGCAAAGAAAAATTATACAAAGAACAAATTTTCCCACAATCTAACACCAGAGAATTTAAGACGGCCCCTGAGTAAATGAAAGACTACTTACTTATTCATAAGGAATCAAACTAGACTTTGGGATAGTTTTGCTGTTCACTGAAAAATTTTAGTTGACTCTTAACGTATGGTGTGGAAGACCTGTAGAAAACATATTTCCAGGAACAAGATTAGATTTAAATGCCAGCTCTGCCACCACTAACCTCTCTGAGACTTGTTTTTACCCATCAGTAATATGGGCATAATAATAGTACAATTTCTTCATGGATATAAGTTTCCTCTTTGGATCTTGAGTTCTCTAAAAAGCAGAGTTTTTTAACCACTAAATATTTAATGTTTTCTCAGCTTGTGACATTCTGGCCATTGATAAGTCCCTGGCACCAATCACCCTGGTCCTAGCAGAGGATGGCACCATTGTGGATGATGAGGACTACTTCCTATGTCTACCTCCCAACACTAAGTTTGTGGCATTGGCCAGTAATGAGAAATGGAAATACAAAATTTCAGGTAAGAAATACTGAGAGTGTCTAAAATGGCCTGAGACAGCATCTGTCGCCATTAATTTTACTAAGCAGATTGATGTTTGTCTAGCTGTTTAAGGATTTGTGCAGCAAACATTTACTGAGCTCCTTCTGTGTGCTGAAGATGGTATTAAGTCCTAGGGATAAAACTGGGTAAGACTTGGCCCGTTCTCAAGTAATTCACAGATCAATAGCAGCTTACAATGCAGCTTGGAAGAGAGCTCGTTACTGCAGGTTAGAGTCAGGCTGCCTGGGTCTGAATCCGAGCTCATTAGTGCAGGTTAGAGTCAGGCTGCCTGGGTCTGAATCCAAGCTGGTTACTGCAGGTTAGAGTCAGGCTGCCTGGATCTGAATCCGAGCTGGTTGTTGAAGGTTAGAGTCAGGTTACCTGGGTCTGAATCTGAGCTCGTTATTGAAGGTTAGAGTCAGACTGCTTGGGTCTGAATCCTGACTCTGCTGTTTACTGGCCATATGACCTTGAGTCATAAGTACCTTATTGAGATGATAATTGTAGCTCCTTTTGATTGTGGTATGGAAAAGAGTGCTGAATATCCCATGGAGTGCTAAAAGGAAAAAAAGGTATGTTTTGGGAAAGGTACAGCCACACTGCTCCTTGAAGGTAAGAATGACACTTTGTGTATGTTGCTACAAGAGGCTATTCCTTGGAAGAGAACATGTTGCTTGGAAAGGCAGAGGGTCAGTGAAAGAGAGGAAGACCCTCAATGAGATGATTGACACAGTGACTGTGGCAATAGTGTGTCAAGTGTGTCAGAGATGATGAGGATGGCACAGTCTAGGACAGGGTTCAGATATGTTCATAGGGTCACCGTGAGTCATACTCAACTCTACAGCGCCTAAGAAAACCACATCTTCTCATGTTGGTGTGAAGATAGTATCACACATTCTATATAAACCAGGTTGTTCAAATTTGATCCTGTTAATGTTTTGGGCTGGATAAATCTTTTTGTTGTAGAGAGCTGCTCTGTGTATTGTAGCATACTGAGCAGTATCCTTGGCCTCTTCACATTAGACATCAGTAGCACTCTCTTTCCTACTTGTGATAACCAAAAGTGTTTTAACACTTTGCCAAGTGTCTCCTGAGGGTGCAGAATGGCTCTCACTTGAGAAGCACTAATATAAGCCATTTAGATGATACCTGGCACACAATAAGGGATCAGTAAATGTTGTATCGTCAGCATCATTACAGATACAAAGGGGACTAACACTAAAGGATAAATGGCTAACGAGGTGTCCTGAGGGAAATCCCTCTACCCCTAAATTAAGGAAATTACCTTTTGGCAGTGGCTTTGTGGTTCTGGAGAAGAGTATCAAACATACCATGGGCTATTGAAAGAACAAACAGGTCTGTCCTGGAGAGAGTTGAAACCAGGTTGCTCCTTAGAGGCAAAGATTTTGAAACTCTGTTTCACATACTTTGGACATGTCAAGAGGGACTAGTTCTTGAAGAAGGACATCATACTTAGACGTGGTAGAGGATCAGCACAGGAGAGGACGATCCTGGATGAGATGGATTGATACAGTGACACTCAGAGACTGTAAGGTTGGCTCAGGATAGGGCAGAGTTCAGACCTGTTGTTCATAGCATCACCATGAATTGTAGTTGACTTGGTGGTACATAACAACAGTGACTTTATCAGCTACCTTTTTCCTTGGGCCCAAGGGACAGCAAACAGTGGCTGTAGCTCCTCCATTTAAGGTTGGGCTCAGTTCCTAAGCATGAGAGAAGCACTGATGAGAATGAATGCTTTTGTAGACAAAAATTGAACAGCCCTAGGTACACAAAAACTAACCAGAAAGGAAGTGTGCTAGGGTCCTGGGCATCCATACTTATTCTTGGGGTTTAATGGCTTCTTCCCACCGAGGAATGCAGAATGGTTTCATGTAGAAATAAATGCAGATGGAAGAAGAAGGGAAATTAAAGTCTTAGGTGGAGATTAGCTGTCACATTAATTCTTGAGAATAGATACTTCTTCCATGACTGGAATCACTCTATGTGGCCAAGGAGAAAGATGTGCTGACATCTGGAAGAAGGTAGAGTGTGTATGGGATGATGGTGAGAGCCACACCAGTAGGTGGTATGATGGTGACTGATGTTTTTCTCCCATTCATCAGATGGAGGTACAGCTTGGCTTTCCCAAGAGTCCTTTGATGTGGATCAGACAGATAGCGGGGCAGGACTGAAATGGAAGAATGTGGCCAGGCAGCTGAAAGAAGATCTTTCCAGCATCATCCTCCTGTCAGAGGAAGACCTCCAGGTACGCAGCCTCCTCAGCCTACAGCAGTGCTCAGCGCCTCACAAGGAGGGGCTTCCCAGGAAACCCACACCTTCTTACTGTCCATGTGTTTTGCACAATAATTTCATTTCTCTTAATTCTTAATTTTTCTATAGTTCTCAAATCACAGCTAAGAAACTTCAATTACAGTTCTTGCTTTCACTTAAAGTGGTAATTTTTAAAGCTGCATCCTATATCAGAATCACCTTTTCAAAACAGAGCGGGGGAGAATATGTACGAAAAAGTGAATGAAAACCAGTTTCTCTATAAACTTTCCTTCAAATCACAGGTGTGTTTTTTTTTTTTAAATGGGGAATGAATTAAAATGCAGATGATCAGGCTCTACCCTAGTCTTAATCAGGTGAACCCTGGGGGTTTGGGGCTATGGAGTGGGCTGTGGATTCAGAGTAGCTGAATTCAGATCTCAGCTTCATCTGTGTAATTAAGAGCCAGTAACCTGACTTCTCTGCTTACATTTCTGCCATTGTACAAACTGGCATTAAAAATAGGGTGTGTGAATTCAAAACACATGTCTTGTAGCCCCACCCAGAGGCTGGCATGGTTCTGTGCTCTGGGGCTATGGTGATGAATGATGCAGACACTGGGAACTCAACTCTACCAGAATCACGTTTGTTGGGACGCTGGCATCAAGCAAGCATTCCAGACAGGTAGCTGTGCAGGGGCTGATGATGAGGGCCCTTCTAGATCAAAGGTTTCTGAGAATATGATTAAATTTTGCTATATTTGTGTGTATGTGGTGTTTATTTTGTTATTGTTGCTTGTGTGTGGTCTTTTTTTTCATTTCAATTTTTGAAAATTTATAAATCATACTGCATTTTCATTCAATTATTTGTAAACATTTTGTTTTATAACATTAAATACAACATCACAAGAGAGGAAGACTCTCAGTGAGATGGATTGATTCAGTAACTGGGATAATGGGGTCAGTATGTCAGAGACAGTAAGATTGGCACAGGATAGAGCAGGGTTTAGGGCTGTTGTAAATAGGGTCGCTATGAGTCACAGGTGACTCAATGGCACATAACAACAACAACAGTGGTGTAGTAAGTTGCACTGCTAACCCAAGCATGGTGTCTCTTGTGGTTCAAATCCCCCAGTGGCTGCAGTCTCCTCCTGTGTGATTTATAGCCTCTGAAAACCTGCTGAGGTGTCAGCTGTGAGTTGGTTCTGATAGCAAGAAGATGAGATGCTGAGGATGTAATTAATTACAATGTCTAATCAAGCTTTTATTTTATATTGCCTTTCCCTTCACCCAACTTATCTATTAATTTCTGCTCCCCTCTCCCACCCTCCTCATCCCTTTTAAACCTTTCTAAATTGATTCTATGTGTAAACCTTTCCTTGCCATTTTATGTTAGTGATTTTATAGCATAATTATTCTTTTATGACTGATTTATGTCACTTCAACATAACCTACTCTAGTTCATCCATGTTGTGAAGTATTTCACAAATTGTTTTTAGTGATACATAATGATCCATTGTATCATAGTTTCTTTAGACATTTTTCCATTGATGGTTACTTTAGTTGTTTCTATCTCTCTGTGATTCAACAATAAACAAGGGGTGTAATGCATGTCAGTTTGTGTCACAGCTCTTATTTACTAGGAAATATACCTAGTAGTGGGATTCCTGGATCAAATGAGATTTAAGTTTCTAAGGAAGCACCAAACTGCTTTCCATAGTGGTTGCACTATTTTACATTCCCACCAGCAGTATGAGAATTCCAATCTCTCCACACCTTTGCCCGCACTTGTTTGATGTCTTAATTGAGTGTTGATGTTTTTGCTGGGTGAGATGATATCTCACTGTTTGATTAGCATCTCTTTAAGAGCTAATGATCTTGAGCATTTCTTCATGTGTTTGTTGGCCATCTGAATGTCTTCTTTGGTGAAGTGTCTGTTCATGTCCTCCTCTCACTTTATAATTAGGTTGTTTGCCTTTTTTCTTATTGATGTTTTGCCATTTTCTATAAGTTTTAGGAGATGAGTTTCTTGTCAGATGTGTCACTGCTAAAATACTTGTTCTCAATCTGTAACTTCTCTTTTTACTCCCTTGGAGAAATCTTTTTATATTTATTTTTCATAGACTTTTTCAAGAGCAATTTTATGTTTTTAGAAAAATTGTGTAAAGTTCTCATATACATTCCCTCAAGTTCTCATATACACGCTTTCCCTCCTTCACTGTTCCTTCTGTAACATCATTGTTATTGACATCTTGAGCTCCTGTAGTCATTTGTTACAGCTGAGCCAATAGTGATACTTGATTCACAGATAAAGTTCCAATTATATTAGGGTTCACTCTTTGGATCATATAAAAATTCAGATTCAATGCTAGTGAAGTTGGAACCAACTCATAGCTCAGAAGCAACTCCAGCAAGTTTACGGAGACTGTAAATCACTTGGGAGAAGGTTGCCCATCTTTCTCCTATGGAGCAATAAAATAGATGGAGTTCAGTTGCCAGAGAGGTGCCACCATTGGGATAGCAGGGCAGCTTCCTAGGGATTATGCTGCTAGAACTCCCTTTGTGTCATATCATCCTGTAGTTTTTCACAAATGCGTATGATAGGGTGTCCACTATTACTGTATCATTCAGATAATTTTCATATTTGTTTTTTAATAAGTAATCTGAGTGCATTTAAATGGTTTATAAATCTAAAAGGTACAAAAGGAGATATAAGTAGCCAAAAAGTGGAAGCCATCCAAACAGCCATTAGTTGGTGACTGGTTAAATAAAATGGTGGTATACATACATCAAAGATTGTATGAAACACAAGGTGAATAAAGAGTAGTGTTAACATAATGTATATAAATTTTGAAAGCAAACCAATACAAAACTTTTAAAAGGTCTTTTTTTCTGGTTTTGGTTTTTGTTTTGTTTTTAAATTACAAGCTAAAAAAACATGTATGAGGATCCAGCATGGAGAGGGTGGGGGCAGAAGGGTGAAGATGGGCATGGGTAGGGGAGGGGGGATTTGCATAATTTTGTGGGTGGAGGGAGGAGGTAAAAGAAATGGGAACGATCCAGTGGGGATCTGGAAAGACAGGGTAATTGTGGGCATAGTTCAATGGTGATTAATGTTATAGAATACAATGATTGAGAATAATGGTGATTATATGATATACATCATGAAAGAATGATATAATGAAACACAATGTATACAAACTTTGTAAGCAAACCAATATTAAATAAATATTTTTTAAAAATTACTCCATGATGGGAAGAAACAAAATGGTAGTTAATATCTACTAAAATATGAAGGAACTTGAAAATGTTAAGCTAGGTGAAAGAAGCCAGCCACAAAAGACCAGAAGATTGTATGATCACACATTTCTGAAATATCCAGGACAGGGAAACCCATTGAGAAAGAAAACAGATTCATGTTTGCTGGGGGCCAGGTTGTGTTAGGAACTGACCCATAGCTGACTCTCCCATGGTTTTTCAGGTAACCCATCTTTCTCCTGTGGAGCAGCTGGCGGATTTGAACTGTGTGCCTTTGGTTTGGCAGCATAGCTCCTGACCACTCAGCTACCAGAGCTACCAGAGCTCCCTACTGGGGACTGGGAGAAAGAAGAAATGGGCAGTGACTTCTTAATAGGTCCAGGGCCCCCTTTTGGAATGAGAAAAATGTTTTGGAGCTGGAGAGAGATGGTAGTCACACATGGTTGTGTGTTTAGAATCACTGCCATCAGTTTCAGCACTTTGGTCTTTCTCTTAGAAAGACTAGAAGCTCTGGTGGTCTAGTGGATAAAGGAGGTGTACTGCCAACCCAAAGGCAGGTGGATCAAATTCACCAGCTGCTTGGAGGAAGAAAGATGAGCAGTCTCCTCCCCTGTGATTTATAGCTTCTGAAAACCCACTGCAGGGTCACCTTTCAGATTTAACAGCAGCAAGTTGTGGTTATAAAGACTATTCTTAAAAAAAAAAAAATTTAAGGGAGCTCTGGTGGCCTAGTGGCAAGAAGCTGCACTTTAATTCCAGAGGTACACTGTTGAAAGGGAGGGCCAATCTCTTCCTATACCAGTCAGATCCAATTTGATGGTACACACAAAAAAAATAATTCAAAAAAAGAAAAAATATTTTAAAAAGGCTATTTTTAATATAAAACTGAATATGCAAAAAAATGAGCTTTTTACAAAATTACTAAAGATTTGTAATTTTACAAAATTACTAAAATAACATTAGGATATAACAAGTGATGTCTTCCATACACCACAGAATGAGTATTTTATTGAAAAATTGGATCTGTGGAATAGAACTTCAAATTCCTTAATAATAAACCCAGACTTACTGGACCAGGTGAGACTGGTAGATACTCGTCCTGAGATACTATCATCCTTGAACAGAAACTAGCTCCTGAGGTCACCTTTTAGCTAAATAACTTTGGCTCACAAAATAAAGAACATCATCTTTGTGTACTATCCTTCTTTTTAAATTCACCATGTGAAACCAAACAGCAACTAATTTAAAACAAAGATGAGAAGGAAAAAAGAAAAAGACCAACCAAAGATGACAGTATAAAGGAAGCAGGGGAACTAGTAGAAGCCGAATCACCAGAAGAGAGTATTATTCCCATATTATAAAGAGCATAGCCATTCATGGAACAAGTTGTGTAGAAATTATTGAATGGCAACCTTCTGCTGTGTAAACTTTCACCAAAAGCACAGTAATATATTTTAAAAAAAAATTATTTAAAAGAACTATGAGATATCATCTCATCCTAGTAAGAACAGCAAAATTTAACAGAGCAGTAAACAACAAATGCTAGCTAGGTTGTGGAGAAACTGGAACCCTTATTCACTGTTGGTAAGAGTGTAAAATGGTGCAACAACTATGGAAGGCAGTATGGCGCTTTCTCAAAAAGTTGCAAATAGAAATACCATTTGACCCAGCAATTCTAGTACTGGGAATATACCTTAAAGAAACCAGAACTGCCTCCCATGCAGATATATGCACACCCATTGTTATTACTGCTTTGTTCACAATAGCAAAGAATTGGAAACAACCCAAGTGCCCATCAACAAATGAATGGATAGAGAAGCTGTGGTATATTCACACAATGGAATATTATGCAGCACTGAAAAACAAAGAACTCATGTAATATTATACAAAATGGGTGACCCTGAAGGACATTATGCTGAGTGAAATATCTCAGTCACAAAAAGACAAATACTGCATAATGCCACTGTTATAAAACAGGATTGACAAGGGGGCTGGGGGGAGATTAAGAAAAGGGGATAAATAATGTACAAGGCATTGAAACAGAGGAGGCAGAGAACTATATAAAAGGAACATATGATTAGGTATTACTGGCATGACAGGAGTTCAGAATAAGAGCTGCATAGTAAAGTGGTCTGGGGCGGGGAGCTACTGTATAACTATGAAAGAACTTTTTTTCCAAAGAAAAAAGCAAACTGAGGGGGAGGGGGATAGGGAGGAAAATGTGCAACAATGAATGGAAATCTAAGTTCTTTATAAACTTTTATTAAAATTGCAATAAAAATTATTTTAAAATTTTCACTTTTGAAAATGAGAACTTTCAAAATGCTTTCAGGTGTGATTTTTCTATTTGTACATGTATAATTAAAAGTGTTTAAGATTATGAGAACTTTTGCTTAAAACCACCTATTGGTTCATTGTATCATATACCTTCTCCTCCTTTATATTCTGTAGGATTGAATTTATAAAATATCAAAGTTGGAGCTTTTTTCCCTTTTAGTTTTCACTAAGGCATCACCAGAGGGCGAGGAGAAAGCACATGCCTCTCTCTGGACTCTCAGCCTGTCATAGCTCTCAAAGCTAACTTTGGGGAAATAGATGAAATGAGCCTCTGAAATAGATGTACTTGATTGAGCTCCACGTGTAGGAAGTACTTTTAGCTTTCTAAGAGTTTGTGTTTCTTTGTTAGGTGCTGATTGATGTCCCCTGTTCAGACCTGGCTCAGGAACTCGGCCAAAGCTGTGCCACGGTCCAGGGGCTCCAGAACACTCTCCAGCAGGTGCTTGACCAGAGGGAGGAAGCCCGCCAGTCCAAGCAACTCCTGGAGCTTTATCTGCGAGCCCTGGAGAAGGAGGGCAGCATCCTGTCAAAGCACGAAGGTAGGGCTTTTTGATGGGGTGGACATTACAGTGAAAACGTTTATAGCGTGTATCCTTGAAAAAAGAACAGAATGTTTACAATGCAATTGAAAACCCCAAAGACCCACAGCAGGCAGGATCTTGAAATGGCATGTTTATCCCTTCCTGATTGATTACTCTGGATGGTTCTTTGTGTACCTGACTGATTATACTGTGTGCTAATCTTGACCTTACGTCTGCTTTTCAGAGACCAGAGCCGGGTTTGTTGCAGAGATGGATACAGTCGACATGGGCATTAGCAGAGAAACAGTCTCTGGAATTGCACTCACAAGCCAGATCCTTTCAGCACTGAAAGAGAAGCCTGCTCCAGAACTGAGCTTATCGAGTCAGGATTTGGAGGTGGGCGAGAATGAGGGACACTGAGCTGCAGAGATGGCTGTCTCTCAGATGTGCAATTATAGTGCAGAGGCTGGTAGGGATTATTTTTCCACCTCTCACATCCTGTTCTTGGCTGCTAACTTTGCCAAAAGTATATACAAACATCTCAGTTAACCTCAGTCCAAATAGCTTTTTCTAGCGGTGCTCTTCCTCAGACCATCAAGCGTTGTCCTCTGCTCTGGTATCAGTGATGACTGAACCTGACAGGCAGGCATAGCTGGACTCAGGCTCCCATTCTGTCAGTGGTTCAAGATGATCCATAGGAAATACTGGGGCACGTAAAGTCACTCCTTTGGGGGTCATCTTGTGCTTGCTGAGACCAGGGTAACGGGAAACCTGATAAAGGGAACCCATTATAGTGGATGTTATTCCTTATTCTTTGTTCTCTTCTCTGTCCCTCAGTACTCTCCTGTTGTCAGTGAACAGGAAGGAAATGTACTTGAGCTTGGTTAAATTTCCTGTAGGTTGAAAACTTCAGAATTGCTCTGAAGGTTTTTGTTGGGTTTTGGCTTCGCCTTGAGGACCCTTTCCTGTTAGTGTTTCATTGTAAAAAAAAGGCACATGACAGTTTCATAGGAAGCAAACTTGGTAGTGGCCTTTTAGCTTAGACATAACATAATTCCATTGCTAAATCCTATTCTCCCGAGGAAGTAGAGCAGCAGATGGGGATAGCGAAGGAGTGGTTACCAATGATTGCTGTTCTTGCTGCAGTTGGTTACCAAGGAAGACCCCAAAGCCTTGGCTGTTGCTTTGAACTGGGACATAGAGAAAACTGGAACTGTTCAACGGGCCTGTGAGCAGGAGCTCAGCCTGCGCCTGCAGCAGATCCAGAGCTTGCACGCTCTCAGGAGTGTTTCAGCAAGGAAGACCTCACTGCCTGGACAGCCGCAGAACCCTAAACGAGCCAAGCGAGAGCCCACCTAGCTGCAGCTGGAAGTGTTATCAGTAAATACCTGCAGCCTGCTTCTTGACTGCTTACACAGGACTCTGCACCCTGCCTTAGGACATGCTCTCCTGGAACAGACTTGAAGGCCGGCATTGTGCTCCTCCAGAAAAGCCATTATGTCTCTTGACATATGTCCTCCCACCTATTTTGAACGATACACCATAGGTACACCTGGCATATCCCATCTTCTCTGAT
Organism: Elephantulus edwardii; assembly: GCF_000299155.1. Lineage (NCBI taxonomy): Eukaryota > Metazoa > Chordata > Mammalia > Macroscelidea > Macroscelididae > Elephantulus > Elephantulus edwardii. The sequence continues at coordinate 2,947,978 of NW_006399795.1, forward strand.
TACATGTTCTCATGCCTGTTTATGGACCCAGCACGCTTCCACTGCACAACTCTGCTACCTGCTTCATGCCTGTTTAAAAGTGACTGTAAAGGCCGTAAAAAGGAATCATCATTCTTTATTGAATTAATGTGTTTGTCTGCTAACCAAAGGGTGGATGTTCAAGTCCACCAAGAGGCACCTCAGAAGAAAGGCCTGGCCTTCTACTTCTGAAAAACCAGCATTGAAAGCCTCAGAGATTGGAATTTTACTGATACACATGGGGTCATCACAAGTTAAAATCCACCCAACAGCAGCTCATGACTTTTTGTCCTCATTCTGATAATAAAACTTTAACATTTTAAACATGAATAACAGCAGAGATGATGATATAATAGTGTTGATTATGGCTGAAAATGTGTTTCTCAAGTTAATGAATTTTTTTGTTTGTTTGTTTAAAGCTGCATATTAAGTTTTCAGACCATAGGGACATACATAGGGCATAACTCACCATTTCTAATATCAAACTCAGTATTGTGAAATTATATCCATTACCACTGTGAAATGCTTTTCAGTTTTCTAATATGTTTATCAGCAGGGGGTATAAAGGTCATTAAGTCCCATTTCCATGTGATGTGACTTCAAGTCTCTCTGGGTAGAATGCAGAGCACTTCTGGCTCACATACCTCCTGTTTCTGTACAGACTTGTTCTTCAGGTCTGTAATCCACAGTCTCCTTATATGGGAAAGGTGGTGATTTATCATTAACACCTTTGACTTTTGTGCTGGCTTTGAAAAAAATAGAATCCTATTCAGAGATACACTGATTGGCTATTAAATAAAGAAATGTAACAGTAAGGCCTTGGACTGGGAGGGCGGATACAGAAGCAAGCAGAACAGAAAGACTGTTTTCTTCTCTACAGTTGTCAAAGAAGCAGCCTTACTAATGTTTCACAACATTGGTTCTTACCCATTAGACTCAATATTTCCTGTTTTAGTATTTTGTAATTTCTTTTTAAGTTTTTTTGTTGTGATTTGGGTAATGTTTACAGAGCAAATTGGTTTTCAGTGCAGTGCACATGTATTTTGATTTGTGCCCCACAATGTAACAGCATTTCCCCACTTCCTCCTTGTGTTTGCTGTTTCCATTTGTTCTTCTTTCCTCTCCCTTCCTTCCTTTGAAGCTTTATCTTTGTGTAAATTCCACATTTTGATCTTGTATAGTTGGGAGTTCTGTGGAGTGCATGCTATACTGGTGGTGTTCACCTTAAGAGCCTGGTATGTTTGGTGAAAATTGAGCCTGGAGGGTATAATTCCTTCTTAATTATCCTTAAATGATCCATTATGTGGATCTCCGTGTGCCACTGTCTGCGCACAGAGAACAGCTACACTAAAAGACCCAGTGAAGTGGTCAGGTGCTTGTGGCTGATTGTGACTCTGACAGGTGCAGATTAGCGTGACTGTACAAGGATTGAGAACTCAACTACCACAAGTAACACTACCCATATCAATAAGATTTTTTCAATATGCTAAAGTTCTGGACAAAGAATACCATATCTTCTTTTCGTTTATAAATGGCTGCACTCCTAGAAAATCAAGAGTATGTGAAACTGCAAAAAGTGCCAGCAAGCACTTGAAAAGATGCTCAGTCACTAGAGAAATGCAGTCAGTACCACAGTGAGATACCACATCACCTGCACTAAGATGGCTTTAATTTTAAAAAAATAGGAAACCATCAAAGTTGAATTGGCAAGTGGTGTGATAGATCTGTTCATAACAACAACAGCTTAAAAATCAAAGAAGTCAATGATAACATAGACTGCTTATGTACAGCCAGACATCTGGCTTCTTGGTTTGGAGATTTGGAGTCACAGTTTCATGGAACATCTTAGTTAATTGACCTAACTTGTTTAGTGCTTCTGTTCTACCTCTTGGTTGATTGTATGGTGTCTAGGGTCTTAAATGCTTGTGAGCAGCCATTCAAAGCAGGACATCTGGTTTCTATTCATCTGGAGTAAGGGGAGTCAGGAAGAGGAGGAGAATATAGAATGTGTGGTCTCTAAACAACGGCCCATTTTGCCATGAGAACAGAACAACTGGATGGTGCCTCACTGCCATTCCCGACCATTTTGATGGAAGATTTTAGAGGAATTTTGACCAAAAGGGGGGAAATGTAGAATTTCAGATTCTTGTGGGTTCTAGACTTTCCAGAGCTAGGGAAGGTGGATGACTATAAGAAACTATTGCCCTCAGATAATCTTATATGATATGATATGATATGTCTTATGTGACAGCGTACCTGCATATATACACATATATGTATGTATACTTTCAAAAGTATTGATATGAGACTCCAGATGTAATATTATAGAACAAACAAAAATAACAGCTAATAAAATCATGTAGATCTCAGTATGTCACTATTAATATTCCCTGAAATCATCTTAAAACTGAACCATTTAGCTTAACTGGTAAAAATGATCAGCTTTAAACATTATACCATTTTAAGGACTATGTAGGATCAAGCTTACAGCTGCAACTACTCAAAGAATTAGATGAGAACCTTAAGGGGTGATCATTGGGGAGTAGCAGCTCAGAAAAGGAATGTCAAAATTTTTGTACAATTTAAAGAGAATGTCATCAATATCACTGACTTGTATGTGTAGTAACTGTTGAATTGGTATATGTTTACCATCCATATTGTCAATAAAATTGAAAAATTAGAAACAAATGTTGGTGAGACTGGAAAAACTAAAACTAATCCATTGCTAGTGGGAGTATAAAATTACTTGTTTTGGGTTGGGATTTGGGGGTTTTTTTCCCTTTGCAAGGCAAATTTTACTTCTGCAGAAAAGGTGCACAACACTACAAAGTCTGGCTGGTAAAATATCCATCATATGGTTTTGTCTTGTGTACTATAGTGAAACTATCATCCCAGTCCCCACCTACTCACTTAGCAGTGCCCTGTAGTCTCTTCTCCCTGCCCGCCCCACCCCCAGTCTTTGAGACAACTAAAATCATCCTTACATACTTTCAAAATTCCTCACTAAGGATTACAGCATTTTGTAGTCGGTACTACAGACTACAAAAGATGGCTGTACCACTTACTGCAAACTGACAAGTGCTGTACTACGTGGAACATTGTTCTCCCCAAACACAATTAACAAGAGGCTTCTAGCCCACAGTTGATTGTTAATGAAATAAAAAAACGACCAAACAGTTTACACCTGACTCAATTAAAACAACCTACCCTCCAGAATCCAACTCCAAACTGGAGACTCTTAGGTAGGACCCCATCAACTTCTAAATACAAAAGTCTGCCCACCAGATCCTGATTGCTTAAGCAAGAGGCTTCCAGCCCACAGCTGATTGTTAATCAAAATAGCCAGTCAGCTTACTCTGAACAAACAGATATGTCTTGGAGAGAGTGCAGCCAGAATGTTCTTTGGAGGCAAGAATGATGAAGCTTCACCTCACATACTTTGGGCATGTTGCTAGGAGGGGCTACTCCTTGGAGAAGGACATGATGCTGGGAAGAGTGGAGGGTCGGCAAAGTAGAGGAAGATCCTCAAATCCTCAACCAGGTGAATTGACATGGTGATTGCTGCAGTGGGCTCTTGTGTGTCAGGAAGTGTATCAATGGCACAAGATAGAATAAGGTTCAGATCTTTTGTTCATAGAGTCACTATGAGTCATACTCAACTCAGTGGTACCTAACAACAACTATGCTTACCATGTTCGTGCTTTATACAATACTGAGTGAGCTTGGCAAAGTATGGCTCATGTCTCTCATTTTAGTCATCAAGGGAGTTGTCTCGTGTCTCAGGTCTACCAAAGGCTCCACAGGCGGTTCTTTCCGTTCTAATTCCAGTGCTTTTCACTGCTGTGTAAGGAGCCTCGATTGGTTTAGTGCACCATGTATTGGGCTACTTATGAAAAACTGGTGATTGGAATCCACCAGCCTCTCTGCAAAGAAAGATGGGCAGTCTCCTCCCAGAAAGATATACAGCCTTAAGACAGGTCAGCCTGGGTTGCAATTTATTTGTTGGCTATAAGCCACCACTTCATGTTTTCTCTTACTTACCTAAACTTGCTCTATTCCACAACCAGGCTACTGTTTGTATCTGTGTGTTTTAAGTAACAGGTTTAATTGCACAGTTACCCTAAAGTGGTATGACAGTTCTGACCATCACAATTTGGTAAAACACTATTAAGACAGGCTGTGGGAATGGGAAGAGAACCAATGGCGGCACCTTCCAATCCTAGTTGCTCTTCAGAGGGAGTGGGCTGGGTTTGGGGTTTTGTTGTTGTTGTTTGTTTTTGAGCCTCATTTTAATATACCAAGGAATTATTCTGATTAATATTGAATCAAAACAAAAGGGACTAAAAAGCAAATAGTACTCTCAGTTGGGGTTCAGTGGGAAGAAAGCATGACTCCTCACAGCAGGAAGGGAGACATTAGAGGAATGAGGCATCTTGTAGCTGTGACCAAGGTAATCGCTCACCTACTTTGTACTTTCAGTGATCTCTGAAAGGTACAGTATTTCTTCCTCTTCTCCTGTGATGGCTTAAAAATGTTCCTAGGTATATGTGCACAACCACCTCAGCTGTCCTCAAAGTTGATCTGCTGCTACTTCATTTCTTCATTGGCTTGTTTTTATGCTTCATTGTAGTCAAGTTGGCATCAACTCCAACTGGAAAACATCCAGTATGCTTACGGTGTAATTGTCAAAGGATTCCTAACCACAGTTGGACCATAAGAACAACAAATAAGCCTCAATGAAAACTGTACCATTTACCATAGTAAAAAAAGTATTCTGAATCCCTCAGAGGAAGACCCGCACAGATGGATTGACATGGTGACTGAAGCAATAAGCTCAACTTTGTCACATCTGATGAGGATGGCACAGGATAGGACAGAGTTCAGGCCTCTTCACAGGGCAGCTATGAGTCGTACTTGACTCAACAGCACCTAACAATAACCTCTATTCACCAATTTTATTGACATCTCCATCTTTGCCTGCTGCAATAAAAATAAAATTTAAAATTGTCAAGTAGGGCCTCATAGTGGCCTTACATCAGTTTCCTGAAACTGTAAACCTTTT
>NW_006399795.1:2955387-2959779 GCF_000299155.1 Elephantulus edwardii
GGCCAATTGGCAGCACCATGATAGATGGAGAAGAAATTTAAGTTATTACCACTTACAGCTTGCTTGGCTCCACAATGAACACTCTTGGCACCAGAAGTCAAAAGAAATCAAAAGACGAAAAACATTGGTAAAACCTGCTGTCAGTGAGCTCTCCACAGCACTGAAAAGCAATTATATCAGTCCAGAGACTAAGGTGTGTCTAATCCAAGTCATAGTCTTCACAATTACTTGTTATGCTTCTGAGAGCTGGACAGTGACAAAGGATGACAGAAGAATTGATGCCTTCAAATTGTAGAGCTGGGGAAGAGTTTTGAACATACCATGAACTGCCAAGAAAACAAATAGGTCTGTCTTGGAGAGAGTGAAACCAAGTTTCTCCTTGGAGACTAGGAGTTTGAAGCTCCGATTCACATACTACAGGCATGTGGCCAGGAGAGACTTCCAGAAGGACATCATGCTCGGAAGGGTGGAGAGACAGGAGAGAAAGACCCCCGATGAGATGGATTGATACAGTAACTGGGGCAGTGGGGATTGGTGTGTTGGAATTAGTGAAACTGACTCAGGACAGAGCAGGGTTCAGAGCTGCTGTATATAGGATCGCAGGCAACTTGATGGCACATAAAACACCAACAGTCGCCCTCAGGGAGCACTTGTGGCCTAACAGCAAGAAGCTGGGTGGCAGTTCCAAAGGCATGCAATTCAAATCCACCAGCTGCTCCACGGGAGAAGGGTGAGCAATCTCCTCCCATGTGACTAACTTTCCCTGAAAACCTGTAAGAGGGTTAGCTATGGGTTGGTTTCATCTCAAGAGTAAACAACAATCTCCCACAGTTGAAAAGATTAAATGAAACAATTTATGAAGATGAGCGTAGTGTCTGGCAAACAAAACATTGTAAAACAAAAGAGGATTCCCTTTCATCTCCCCAGCAGAGGCAGAGAGGTGGAAAGCAGGAACGAAGAAGAACTGGGCCTTGGAAGGTCCTATTCAGAGAGCAAAGACCTTCCTGTACAAACTAGTCTGAATGTGTAAGTGGGAGATCTCAATGGTATTGTGTTACCCATGGTACCACTTACCTGCCCTGCACTGCTGCACCTCCAGGCCTTCTAGAATAATAGAAAGCTACCAGCACAGCAATATATCTAAAAATAGAAGATGGAGAGGGAGCAGGGCACGCCCGTTTGGGGAAGGAGAAAATGTCAGGGAAGGCAGCTGGGACTGATGAACTCTGCATTAGCCGTCTTCCTTTCTTTCAACTTAAGTCAAATGTCGGTCCCCATTAAGCAATTGGCTTTGACAGGAGCTGTGCTAATTACCACTTACCAATCTTTAATTTCTGGGTAAAAGCAAAAGGGGAAAAAACTAATGGATTTTTCATTTTCCAGAGAGAAAGGAATAAAATAATAGTAGTCTGTACCAAAGAAAAAGGAAAAAAGCCTGCTTTAATTACAAGAATTACTAATGTTCCTTTACCAACCTGATTGTTTTAGCTGCTTCATTTCCTAATTATTCTTTTATTCTCATTACCCCCTCCCCATTGCCGTAGGGAATTTTGCTTTTTATTGTATTTGCAAGGTTTTGTCTTAAGTTACTTTGGCTTTATCTTCTTTTACTTGAGGTGTTTAAAGACATTGGAAATGATTGAATCTGAGCCCCTCTCTCCTACCTGAATCCTCAGCAAAGTTCTGACATGGGTGGGCTGCAGACCTCCAGTGGGGCTCACAGCATGAATCCAGCTCCACCTGGAAGTGAATCCAGTCCTCACTGTCCATGTCTATCCTTGATACCAGCTGCTCAAGTGACACATTCACCCTTAAACCGCCAGACACTTATTGTCATTTGCCATTGTATTTTCGGTTGCTATGTCTGTATCTGGAAGTTGGACAATAAATAAAGATGACAGAAAAAACACATAATGACTTTGAATTGGAGAAGAGTGCAGAATATCTCATGGGCTGCAGAAAGAACAAACATATATCTTGGAGGCAGGGTGACTTCCTCCTTAAAGGACACTTCGTCTCCCACACTTTGGACAGGTCGTCACGAGGGTACAGTCCTTGGAGAAGGACATCATTTCGGGAAAGCTGGAGGGCCCAAGAAAGAAAGGGAGACCCACAATAAGATGGATTAACAGAGTGACTAACCATGGCTCAGTGCATTAGTTGTTGTTAGGTGCCGTCGAGTTGAGTATGACTCATAGTGACCCTATGAATAAAAGATCTGAACCCTGTTCTTTGCTGGGCCATCCTCACACTTCCTGACATATGAGAACCCACTGCAGCAGTCACTGTGTCAGTCCACCTAGTTGAGGGTCCTTTGCCAATCCTCCACTCTTCCCAGCATCGTGTCTCTCTTCAAGGAATAGCCCCTCCTAGGGCAAGGTTCATATCTGTTTTCATTGGGTCACTATGAGTTATAGTTAACTTGATGACACCTAACAACCACGACAAAATATACTTATTATAAACATTAAGGATATATAAGAAAAGACAAAGAGGGCATGTATTGGAAGGCATTCCTGTGTGAAACTTCCCTTGTCCCCAGGGAGGTGCCACACTCCTCCCGAGATCACATGCTCTCACCAATCCAGGAAGTCCAGCTACTATGTTCAAAGCCTCTTATGTAACATTGCACAATCATGGCTGGGCCCTGACTGCATAGTCATGATTGAATCGGTAGATATGCTGATTGCTGTTGTTGATTGCCGTTGAGTCAAGCATGACTCACAGAGACCCTATGAACAAAAGGCCTGAAGCCTTTCTGTAAATATCATCATTTATCAAAGTTCATAGAATTTCCAAAGGCATGTTGTTTAGGAAGTGGATGCCACTCCTGCTTCCAAAAAAATATGCTGAAAGATTGTGTAATAACTTTTCTCACTTTCTGACGTTAGCTGCCAGGTGTGGTAGCAGCCCCACTTCTTTGCACACATTATCAGGTCCTGTATGGTGCTTTTACAGGAAAGGAGACTTGCTGACACATTGGTTCAGCCCTTAGCTACTAAGGGAAAGGCTGGCGGTTCAAAGTCACTACCTGCCACATGGGCTAATGATGTGTCACCTTGCTCCCACAGAAATTACAGTAGTTCTACTCTGGGCTCACTGGAGTCAGAATGGAGTCAGTGGCATACAACAGCACTCTTCTGAGTAGGAAGGCCCTGAGCAAGATGGATTGACATAATGCTTGCAACCATGGGCTCAAGTAATGATTGTGGAAAGGTGGAGGGTAAGAGAACGTGAGAAAGACCCTCAACAAGATGGAATGGCATTGATACAACAGTGGGTTTGAGGATAGCAGAGATGAGGATGGCACAGGAGAGGGCTGAGTTCTGATGTTTTGTTCAGAGGCTGGCTAGGAGTCATAGTTAACTGGACGGCACCTAATGGCAGCAAGCGCCTGCATGTGTAGGAGCTAGAACTGATTGCACTGAAATGAACAACGTCTTTCTAGAATCTAAATCAACTTCTTTGTCCCAAAGAGGAGGACAGATTCCGCTTGAGGGCCACTGCATTTGTCAGACTGCAAAACCCCAAAGCTGACTATCTTATCAGAATCAGATGAAACAATAGTAGTGCAGCTACAAGGAGAGGAACCAACAGGTTGATCTTTGATTCTGAATTTTCCCAGTGTCATATTACAGGAACTAGCACCAAAATAAATCTAGGGTTTTTTACGGTAGATAATTATTTTAATAAGGCAAGCACATGGATTATTTATTACTTAACTATAAAAAGGGAGTTCTGGTGGTGTAGGGAATTGCATAGCTAAGCTAAAGGCTTAAAGACTCTCTGGAGGTTCAAATCCACAGAGGCTCCGAGGGAGAAAGATGGGCAGTTTCTTCCCTCTTGATTTATATCCTCAGAAATTCAGTGGAGGGTCAGCTATGAGGTGGTTCCAACTTGGTGGCAATGAGTTTCTTAGTAACTATACATACAAAATCTAAAGTTAATAGATGTAGTTGTTGTTATGTGCCATTGAGTTGCTTGCAACTCATAGAGACCCTATGTACAACAGCCCTAAACCCTGCTCTGTCCTGTGCCAGTCTCACTGTCTCCCAACACACCTACCCTGATTACCCCAGTCACTGAATCAATCTAACTCATAGTGGGCCTTCCTCTCCTGCGCTGTCCCTCCACCCTCTCAAGCATGATGTCCCTCTCCAAGGACCGGTCCCTCCTTACAACATGTCCAAAATATATCAGACGAAGGCTCAGAATCCTTGCCTCCAAGGAGCAGCTCAGTTTAACCCTCTCCAGGATGAATCTGTTTTCTTAGCAGTCCATGGTACACGCAATACTCTTCTCCAGCACCACAGCTCAAAGGCATCAATTCTCCTTCGATCCTCCTTGGTCATTGTCCAACTCTCTGATGCATAACAAGTGATTGCAAAGACC
>NW_006399795.1:2959879-2960493 GCF_000299155.1 Elephantulus edwardii
TCCTGTCATGACAATAATACCTAATCACATATCCCTTTTAAACAGTTTTCTCCCTCATCTGTTTCAATGCAATATACATTATTTATCCCATCTTTGTCAGTCTCTCCCCAACCCCGATGTTAGTCCTGTTTTACAACAGTGGCACTATGCAGTGTTTGTCCTTTTGTGACTGAGATATTTCAGTCAGCTTAGGAGGAGATGACCCATTTTTCTCCCTGGAAGCAGCTAGTGGATTTGAACTAGGTAACTGTTTTGTTAGCAATTAAACACAACTTTTAAAATTGTTTCTATCAAATCAACAGTAGAATTTTAGTTCACTGGACAGGGTGTTGGTCTTCTGTACTTGACGAAGCAAACGTACCAAGTATCTCACCTGCATGAGAGGATGATGAGGGGAGAAAAAGAAAGGGGGGGAAGCGATGGCTTTCATACAAAGCCTGTCCTGGGTCTAACTCATCTGAACTTTAGTCTCATGAAGCCCCACAAATTGATGGAATACCAATTGACATATTTCAACAAACTGATGCTGCCCTGCATGTGCTCGCCAGGTTGTGCCAAGAAATCTGGAGGACAACTACCTGGCCAACTGACTGGCAGAGATCCATATTTATTCC
>NW_006399795.1:2961922-2964375 GCF_000299155.1 Elephantulus edwardii
CTCCAGATTTCTTGGCACAACTTGGTGAGCACATCCAGGGCAGCATTTTTATTAAATTTGTGGAAAGCTAAACTAGTTGCTGATAATTTAAATGGTTTATGTATTTGGTTGCTAACCAAAAGATTAGCAGCTGAGCCCATTCAGAAGCTCTTCAGAAGAAAAGACTTTTGTTATATTTAAAAACAAAAACAAAACAAGAAACCAAACCTGCCCTTTGAAAACTCCATGGAGCACAGTTCTACTCAAATGCAACCTGAGTTTTTGTTTCATGAGAACCTAGAAAGAGAGGCTAGCCATCCCTTTTTATTATGACTTTTTCTTTTCTGAATGTTTGAAATGGAGTCTTTATCTCCACTGAAAGTGTTACTTTTATTAAAATGAGGGTTCTTCCTCCAGTGAGCATACTGATCCAAGTTTCCTAAAGCTTGGAGTGACTTGCTGTCACCCTGGGATACACTATGAATAGGTCACTGTTGAATGTGGATGCCAAGCTCATACTCAACTCTTCCACAGCAGCTAAGGATCTATTCTGGTGCCAAATAATGGGAATAATAGTGAATACAACATGCCTCTGGAAACTCTTTGAACTTTGATAAATGCTGATAGTTATTGAAAGGCTTCAGGCCTTTTGTTTAGGGTTGCTATGAGTCTTGCTCGACTCGACGGCAATCAACAACACTTCGAGTTACTAGGATCCTGATGGACCTCATCTACAAATTTAATTCTATTAAACTACTACATTTTTTTTAAGTCTACCAAAACCCTGATGGTAAGAAATTACTCTTATCTTAGTTAATTATTCATGGGCTTGTTAATCTATCATGCTACCAGTATTGTCAAGTCTCCTGAATTACTGTGTGGTTGTTATGTCAATTCATAGCAACATTATGAACAATGGCTCTGAGCCCTACCCTATCTTGTGCCAACCTTACCGACACACCTGACCCCATAGCCACAGTTAGTATGTCAATCCATCTCATCTAGGGTCTTCCTCTCCTGTGCTGGCTCCCCATCCTTCCAAGAGTGATGTCCTTCTCCAAGGACTGCTCCGTCCTGGCAACATTCTCAAAGTATATGTGATTAAATTTCAAAATCCTTGCCTCCAAGGAGCAAACTGGTTTCACCCTCTCTAGGACAGACCTTTTTTGTTCTCTTGGTAGTCTGTGGTATGTTCAGTACTCTTCTCCAGCACCACAACTCAAGGGCATCAGTTCTTCTTCTGTCATCCTTAGTCATTGTCCAGGATGAAAAATAATACCACCACTTTGTGAAAACACATAGCTTTTTAATAAATTTAAACATAACCTTGAGCTCTGTGCCCTAGTGGCAAGAAGCTGCACTGTAATCCCAAAGGCACAGGATTTGAGGCCCACCAGCTTACTCCGTGGGAGAAGGATGGGCAATCTCCTCCCGTGCAACTAACTGCCTCTGAAAACACATCAGAAGGTCAGCTATGGGTCAGTTCCATCTCTATGGTTCACAAAACAACAAAAATAACTTTACCATGTGGTCTGAAAATTCTAATGATAGGTATGTACAAAGAGAATCCAAACATGTCCTCACAGACAAAATAGAGAATGAAACTTCATTTTTGTTGTTAGATGTCATCAAGTTGATCATGACTCATACTGACTCTATGAACCCCGCCCTATCCTGTACCTTCCTTTCCATCTCAGATATACTCATGCCATTGCTACAGCCACTTTGTCAATGTATCTTTTGAGGGCCTTCCTCTCTCTCACTGACCCTCCACCTTTCCTAGCATGATGTCCTTTCCAAGGACGGGTCTCTCACAGCAACACACCCAAAGTATGTGAGACAAAGTTTCATCTTCCTTGGCTCTAGAGAGAACCCTGACTGCACTATCTCCAAGACATATCTGTTTGTTCTTTTGGCAGTCCATCGGCTATTCAGCACTCTTCTCCAACATCACAACCTGAAGTCATCAATTTGTCTTCTGTCTTCTTTATTCGCTCTCCACCTTTCAAATGCAAAACAAGTAATTGAAAAGGCCATGGATTGGCCTTAGTCTTTAAATTGGTACTACTGCTCCTCAGAACTCTGGAGAAGTCCTTGACAACAAATTTTCCCAACATGCTATGTCTTTTGATTTCCTGCACCTTTATAACAAGGTTGTTGACTGTGGATCCCAGTAAGATGAAGTCATTAACAATTTCAGTCCTTTTTCCATCTATCATGTGAGGATTTTTGGTGGTAAAGATTTTTGTTTTCTTGATGTTAAGATATTGTTGTCATTGTTAGATGCTACTCAGTCGAACACGACTCATGTCAACCCTATGAACAAAAGATCTGAACCCTAATCTATCCTGCACCATCCTCACACTTTCTGACACACAAGAGCCCATTGCAGCAGTCACTATGTCAGTCCACCTCAGTCATTGTCCAGCTCTCAGATGTATAGAAAGCAATTGCAAAGACTATGTTCTGGATCT
>NW_006399795.1:2964870-2967193 GCF_000299155.1 Elephantulus edwardii
TGCTCTGCTGGAGAAGAAGGGGCAGTGTCCTCCTGTACTAATCAGATCTGATTTGACGATACGTACACACAAAAGTAATAAAATTTAACAAAATCATTCATTGTTGCATAATTTCTTCCCTTCCCCTGCAAATCTCCCCCAGTCCACTTTGCCATGCATCTCTTATTGTGGGCTGTGGCCATACAAATAATGCCTTTTACCCATACCTCACACAAAACCAACTCAAAGTGGGTCAAGGACCTAGGAATAAAACCAAAGATTATAAACTTCATCAGAGAAAAGGTTGGTAGAGCACTAGAAGTCCTAATCCACAATATGAACAGTCTTCCAAGCATCTTGACAAACCTACAACCAGAAGAAAAGAAACTAGAGGAATAGGACCTTCTAAGGATGAAATCCCTATGCACATCAAACAACTTCTACAACAGGGTAAAAAGGAAATCCATAGACTGGAAAAACTTATTTGGTAGTGACATATCTGATAAGGGCCTCATATCTAAAATTATAGAATACTCCAGCACCTCAACAAGATAACGGTAAACAATCCAGTTGGAAAATGGGCAGAGGATATGGATAGACACTTCTCCAAAGAAGATATTCAGATGACAAACACGTGAAGAAATGTTCAAAATCCCTCTCAGAGAGATCCACATAAAAACAACTGTGAGATATCATCACACCCTAGTAACAACAGCAAAGTTCAACAGAGCAGCAAACAACAAATGCTGGTGAGGTTGTGGAGAGATTGGAACCCTTATTTACTGCTGGTGGAAGTGTAAAATGGTGCAACCACTATGGAAGGTGGTGTGACACTTTCTCAAAAATTTGGAAATAGAAATGCCATTTGACCCAGCAAGTCTACAACTAGGAATATACCCTAAAGATACCAGAGCCACCACCCAAACAGATATATGTATATTCATGTTTATTGCTGCATTATTGAATGGAGGGAACAAAACAAAACACTGTAGTATACCCACACAATGGAATACTACACTGCACTGAAAAAGGGGAATTCATAAAATATTACAGAACATGGGTGACCCTCGAGGACATGATGCTGAGTGAAATATCTCAGTCATGAAAAGACAAATACAGCATAACACCACTCTTAAAAAACAGATGATGGAAGGTTGCAGCTCTTGACCCTCTGCTGCAAATACTTCAGGTACTCCTCAGTTTTGGGGAACAAAGTTGTGTCATCTGCATGACGCAGATTGATGATGAAATATTTCAATTACAACAGGACAAATACTGCATGGTGCCACTGTTGTAAATCAGGACTTGCATTGGGGTTGGGGGCCGACTAAGATGGGATAAATAATGTATACTGTACTGAAACAGATGAGAGAGAAAACTGTTTAAAACGAATATGTGATTAGGTATTTTTGCCATGACAGAAGTCCAGAATGAAGGCTGCATAATGGTGTGGACCTGGGAGGAGGGACTGTAAAACAATGAAAGATTTTTTTTTTTTCACTTATCAAAGAGAAGAATGTACTGGAGGGAGGAGGGGTGGGCAGGGAGAAAAGTGCAACAATGAATGAATGGAAATGAAAAAAAAAAGTTAGGGCTTGTTACAGAGCCCAAATACACCCAACCCTTCCAGTGCGGGGGGAGGCGGGGGGCGGAAAAAGTGCTCACTGCTAATCTAATGTTGGCCGTTCAAGTGACACCTCAAAAGGAAAGTCTGGAGCGCCAAGGGCCGCACCCCCTTTCTCTGCGGAATCACCATGGCGGCTGGGACCCAGTACACATACCCCGAACACTGGAGGGCCTTCAAGGTCCTCAACGCTGCTCAGTACAGCGGGGCGCAAGTCGGCGTGCTCTCTGCACCACCGCACTTCCATTTCGGTCACACCAACCGCACCCCTGAATTTCTCTGCAAGTTTCCAGCCGATAAGGTTCCAGCTTTTGAGGGTGACGATAGATTCTGTGTGTTTGAGAGCAGTGTCATTGCCTGTTACGTGAGCAATGATGAGCTGCGGGGAAGTACCCCAGAGGCAGCAGCCCAGGTGGTGCAGTGGGTGAGCTTTGCCGACAGCAACATTGTTCCCCCAGCCAGCACTTGGGTGTTGCCCACCTTGGCCATCATGCGCCACAAGCAGGCCTCAGAAAATGCTAAGGAGGAGGTGAGGCGAATTCTGGGCCTCCTGGATCTCCGCTTGAAGACGAGGACTTTCCTGGTGAGTGAACGTGTGAACTTGGCTGAATTCACGGTTGTCTATACCCTGTTTCGGCTCCACCAGCAGGTGCTAGAACCTTCTTTCCGCCAGGCCTTCCCTAATACCAACTGCTGGTTTCTCACCTGCATTAACCAGCC
>NW_006399795.1:2967468-2969923 GCF_000299155.1 Elephantulus edwardii
ACGAATGTGAGCAGCCTCTCGCTGCTCAGCCAAAGGCCAGGACCCCTTTGCTCACCTGCCCAAAACTTACCTTCGTGTTGGATGGGTTTAAGCGTAAATACTCCTTTGAGGACACTCTGTCTGTGGCCCCGCCCCACTTTTGGGAGCATTTTGATAAGGACAGCTGCTGGTCTTTATGGCATGCCGAGTGCCACTTCCCTGGGGAGCTCCGCCAGACCTTCACGAGCTGCAGCCTCCTCACTGGAATGTTCCAGCGACTGGATAAGCTGCGGAAGAACGCCTTTGCCAGTGTCATCCTCTTTGGAACCCACAATAGCAGCTCCATTTCTGGAGTGTGGGTCTTCAGAGATCAAGAGCTTGCCTTCCCCTTGGGTCCAGATTGTCAGATGGACTAGGAGTCCTACACGTGACAGAAACTAGATCCTGGCAGTGAGGAGACCCAGACCCTGGATCGAGAGTACTGCTGGGAGGGGGCCTTCCGGCACTTGGGCAAGATCTTCAAGTGAGCCAACGGCTTGTCACCTCGCTGCCTGCACCACCCCTTGGGGAGAATAGGGGGTCATTAAAGGAAAGTGAACATTGGGGGAAAAAAGAAAAAGAAAAGTCTGACAATCTGCTTCTGAAAGGTCAGCCCTTGAGAACCCTCGGAGCACAGTTAGCATTCTAACACACATGGACTTGAGGGCAACTGGCCATCATTACTGTATTGCTAGTTTCATTCATTACCCATTAGCTGTTAGTTAAAAGTTAAAATTCCCAATCTTAAGGACTTAAGATGCACAGCCTCCATTTAGGCTGAAAACATGTGCAGTTTTTCATGTGGAAAAATCTTAGAAGGCAAAGTTCTGAAGGTAAGCTGGGCTTTCAAGCAGGCGCCTTCCATCAGCATGCTGACCTAGTTACTGGTCTCTTAAAGTTGCTATGTTTGGAAATGTGGATGCTATTAAGGCGCTTCCCTCACATTATACTTTGTTGAGCTAGTGATTATGAACATGAGCTCAGCTTGTGGAAGCTGAATCGAATGGTCAGCAGTCCTGCTCTAAGTCTGCTCCCCAGTGTCCGGGAGTGGGGACCATGACAGTGTGTTCTGCCAGCTTCTGCTCATTTGGCCGATGTTCAGCCTCAATCTTCAGAAACCTCCTGTAACTCGGAGTATGAATTTTAGTTTCATGTTTGTATGAAACGTTTACTGGAAGTTGAGGCAAAACAGGCTACAGGAAGGGAGCCCTGGTGGCCTCGTGGCAAGAAGCAGTTCAAATCCACCAGATATTCTACTGGAGAAGGAGGGACAAGCTCCCCCTGTGTCAGTCCAATCTGATTTGATGGTACACAACAAGGCGGGGGGGAGACCAGTACAGGTTACAGGGGAGTGCAGCAGTATTGTTCTGTCTCTCAGTATTTTTCTAAGGAGCCCTGAGCGGTGTAAAGAGTTCTGTGCTGGCCCAAAGTCTGGCAATGCATACCCACCCAGAAGCACCTCAGTCAACAGCCCTGGCAATCTACTTCCAAAAAGGCCACAGCCTTGGAAACCTATTGAGGCATTCTCCCACCCTGTACACTCAGCTCACCAGGGGTGGAATCTACAGCAACTGACAGTAACAATAGCTTTATGAAGAGACCTCATTCCTCACAGAGGGAGCTGGAAGCTGTGATCAAGGAAAAGAATTGCAACAAATAAACATGAGGTTACCAATCAGAATGGATATTTTTCAGCCAGCAGGTTTGAATGTTGTCCTCTTAAAATGTCAACATGAGGCCCAGAGTCTGTTTAATACTGTAACATTTGTGTTAAAAATAGTTTTTGTGAAAACATAGAGAATAAGCATTCTGCTCTTTTGAACACAGCATGAAAACAAAATTGCTTTTAATGTGTGGAAAATATTTTTAACATCAGACCCTCTACATCAAAATAAATGGTTATCTGAATTCTGAAATACTAGCCTTTGTTGTTATCATGTGCCTGAGTGGGCTAGCAACGCTTTGTACAGCAGAAGTCAATTCTGCCTGCTCCTACAACCTCACAGCTGCTGCAGTGTCGGCCACTGAGACGATCCATCTCACTGAGGGTCTTCTTTTCCACTTACCCTCCCCTTTACCAAAGGAGCTCCTGGTAGGTTAATGGTAAGGGGGTGAGGTGCCAACCCAAAGACACACAGTTTGAATCTGCTCGTTGCTCTGTAAAAGAAAGATGGACAATCTTCCCTGCAATTAACTGCCTCTGAAAACTTAGTGGAGGGTCAGCTATGAACGAATTGGTTCCACCTCAAGGGTACACAACCACCACTCTGTGAAACGCGATGTCCTTCTCCAAGGACTGGACCCTCCAGATGCCATGTCCAAAAGTATGAGACGAAATCTCCCAACTTCCCTTCTAAGGAGTGTCTGGATGCACTTCTTCCAACAGATTGGTTTGTTCTTCTGGAAGTTCACTCTATATTATGTAGCCTTTATCTAT
>NW_006399795.1:2971017-3127537 GCF_000299155.1 Elephantulus edwardii
TTAACACAATCTTCTTTGTAGTTTCCTCCTTTTTCGGAAAAATTGGCTTGGTCTGCCCACCATAGCCACTCTGCTCCCTGTCATAACGCCGCTTTCCCTGGGCATACACAGAGTCTTTGCCTTTCTTGTACTTTGTCACTTTGTGGTGCTTGCCACACTTTTTGCAAATAAGTCCAGCGAATTTTGGGAACGTTGACCATGTTCATAGGAGCCCTAGCCCCCCTTTATCTATTTTAAATTAAAGAAAGGAAGACAGGGAGATGAAAGTTTTCCGATGGAAAACATTTGCACTAATTATGGAAATACAAAAAGTGGAATAAGAAATGTTCACTTTTGGTCTCAAATGACTCAAGACAGTCAATGTTGGATGTCATCAGTGTCTATATTAGAAGTTTGTTTCAAATTACATGTGAGAGAGGAGAGCATCCACAAGATGAGTTTTATAATCGCAATCCTAGAATAACCCAGAAGTGAAGGCGGCAGCAAACAGCCTCCTGGCCCAGTCCTCACTGCAGCAATTTTCACAATGGTTGAAGGTAGAAACAACCAAAATGCCCTTCAGCTGATACATAAATAAAATGTGGTACCTACACATAATAAAATATTACTCAGTCCGACAGAGAACTGAAGTCCTGAGGCCTGCATAACATGGATGAACCCAGTCTCTCTCGTTTATAAAATAAGCAAATACATAGAAATCGAAGATCATCAGTGGTTCTCAGCGGTGGGAGGGAGGGGGAAGGGGACAGGTTTGCTTAATGACATGGAGTTTACGTTAAAGGTGATAGAATGATTTAGGAGTGTGAGAATGGATGTACAACTAGAAGATTATAGTCAGTGTCGTGGAAGTGTACGTGTAGAAATTGCTGAAATGGGGTGTATTTTGTTAGATACACTTTCACAACATTAAAAACAAAAAGGTGAAGATGAAACATCACTGCTGCTTAATGACTTTTATTTTGTCCATTGTTACACATCTCAGCATGAGTGTTCACAGCTGAGTTTCATTTGCAGGAGGAGAAGGTCTTCCAGAAGAAATTCTTGCAGGGCGCTTTCTCTTGGCGGGTGGCCTGTTGAGGGGGTGGGCCATCCTGCCGCTTGGTCACCACTTTGGCCTCCTCATCTCCAAAGGGTACTGGCCCGGCCTGAGAGGTCCACTCGTTCCACCAAGCTAGGAAAGTCAAGGGTCCTTTCCTCCTCATTTCGGCCACTTCCTGTTGATGCTTTTAAAAAGAAGCACATGGTAAAGGAAAGATAAATCAGCAATCTGGTTCAGCCAGCATTAAAAGACACAGACCCTTTTCTTTCTTTTAACGGGAAGATGTTCCACACAATAAAGCTTATTTCCATCTAAAGGATAAGAAAGTTAAGAGAACACCTTTTAAAAATGCTTTGAGGAGAGAAAACAGCAAGTGACAATTCTCAGTGAAAGGGGGGAATTGGCTTGTCTTGTCCTTAAATAACCCTATTGAAGTCCTTTATTCGAAGACGTAAGAGGAAATGGATCATTTCCCCCTGACACGCGACTGGCCACCAAGCAGTCTCATAGGCCAGCTCAGGCTCGTGTAGCTAAGCTTTTCCATCTTTGGTGACACTCTTAGAAAGTCACACATTTCTCTTTCAGACAGTGATTTTCAAGACTCTAACTTGAGATATTACAGCCTAGTCATTCAAATTCCTTCGAAAGCATCTAAGAGTAAACTGGTGATAAACGACCTGTCTGGAACTCGTCGGGTAATTTCAGAGAAAAATCCATTTTTAATGGTCGAGTTTATGTACTTTCTTGGAACTTTTTCAAAATGGGGAGGAAAAGGAGAGAAATAAATTATCTCATGAAGTTACAATTTCTCACAATGGGAATGTAATGATGGTGATTCATCTGGGCCATGAGCTGCCTGTCTAAACCGAGGCTCCAGACGTGGGCGTGGCTGCAGTGGGCAGCTTGACGGCACTGAGGTGGGCTCGCATGGTCATGCTGCCGAGTGGGCCAGGTAGAAACCACCTGCATGCCGATGCTGCCCTTGAGTGTCAATTTCAATTTCAGTGGTCTAAGAGGGGACATCCCAGTGGGGGAGTCTCAGGGACACATGGACACACAACTTTCAGATGAACAGATCCTGGTGGGTTCACAACTGTAACCACATATGCAGGAGGCAGAGGGTGGGCTGGC
Organism: Elephantulus edwardii; assembly: GCF_000299155.1. Lineage (NCBI taxonomy): Eukaryota > Metazoa > Chordata > Mammalia > Macroscelidea > Macroscelididae > Elephantulus > Elephantulus edwardii. The sequence continues at coordinate 2,973,188 of NW_006399795.1, forward strand.
CTGTCCCAGGCCTGTACTCACCTTGCTCTGTGAATCAGGAAGGCTGTCCCCCAAGGTCAGAGTGGCGGTGGCCACAGCCCCTTGAAGCAGCAGCAGCAGGAGGTAGAGGGTCGGCAGCATTCTGCGGCCAGGGGTGCGGCTCTCCTGCTCCACTTCGGAACACGATCTTGGCCTTGGTGTTTCGGAAACGCTGTTCTGAGAATTCGTGTCTCTTCTTTGGGGGCTGCAGGTTGGGGATTTTGAGCTCAACCTCCTGCTCTGTTTTTTCGGTATATATACACGTCAAAAGTCATACCCACCTTTCCTCACACTCATCCAGTGACGCAATCAGTGCCCCCAAAAGCGCTCTGGATTGCATTTAACCCCTTAATTAAAGCCTCGGGTCTTTTCCTGTAGTTAGAGTGAATCTGTGCTTAATTTGGAATACATGTGCACTTGCTTCTAAAGAACTTCTACTTCCTCATAATTATGCCTATGGCAAGCAGGAAGCCATGAGAACAAAACCAAGTGATTTAACATAATATAAAATTAGCCCTGGATAAAGAGCTTAACATCTGAAAAGTTTCCTACGTAAAAGTGTGACTGACTCCGTCATGGGCAGAAGAGACAAAAAGCTGATGTGGTCTCACAGATGCTATGACAGCATCCACTCGTGTCACGAATTGCAGGTGAGGACACCCCTGAGAGACACTGCCCAGTGCTCCCTCGCAGCCCAGGCCAGCACACAGGGCTCAAACTGTGAAGTGTGTATGGATCACAACAGGAAGTGGGCTGAGCAAGTCTCTGTGCTACAAGTTTGGAAGGCCACACACTATTTTCAAGGAGGTGGCAACATACTTGAATATTTTTTTTTCTTTTTTAATTTTATTGGGAAAACCATGTTGGGGACAGAAGGGTGAGGATGGGCAGGGATGAAAATTGCAGGGGTGCAGTTGCAGAGCTGCACAATTTGGTTGGTGGGAGGAGCAGGTGAAGGAAATGAAAAGGATTCGGTGTGGAACAGATGCTACAGGGGAATGAATGGTAAGCATAGTCCAATGGTGATTGAACCAACTGTCTTATTGATTTGGGAACTGGACACAGACTCTCTGGCTTCTTCATGCTGAACAGGGGCATTGATGTGAAGGGGGAAAGGGAGGACACTTTATCACCTTACTGGTGTTCTTGGGTTAAAACTGCTTGCCTTCTTGTTCTGTTAGAATATATTTTCCTGACATTTACTCCCCTCTGGACTGCAAAGTGTTTTCCCAGGTGGGTCCAGTGGGGATGGCTGATTGAACCCAGAGGCTCCATCCTCCTTTGCTTCCTTAGCTGGCAGCTGTGTTTCCTTTTTGTCACTGGAACTGGGTTCAGGGTCAGGTCTGGAGTAAAACTCAGTGTTAAGGTTACCTATAGGAAAGGGAGCAAACCTAGAGAGAACAAACTTGTGAGTTACAAATAGAAGGGCTTTGGGGGTGTTACTTTCAGGTTTAATGGGGCAGAGGGTGGCAGAAAGTAGCCTAGATAAAATTCTCTGAATACCCTAGGCATTTTTTTCTACCCAGGAGTCAGATGGCACAACCTGGCAACTGAAGAGCTCACTTTGAGGGCCATGGCGGCTCGTCCCAAGCCGAGGGCCAAAGCCGGGTGCTGAAGACGGCTTGCCCAGAGCCTGGGGCCGAAGATGGCGTGCCCTGAGCTGGGGGCCAAGATGGCGCACCCCAAGAAGGGGGCCGAATACAGCGTGCCTCGAGCTGGGGGCCGTGATGGCTCACCCGAGCTGGGGGCCGAGACAGCGCGCCCTGGGCCGGGGGCTGAAGATGGCATGCCCCAAGCAGGGCAACACCCCTCAGGGGCTGGCTGGCACACTCCCCCACCAATTGCCCCCACCCCAGGCTGGACCCCTCACCTGACCAAAGACTACGTGGCCAGGGACAGCGTTCCCAATTCCAGTACCGCTACTTTTACACCCCCCCCCATAAGTGGTCATACTGTAATTTGAAGTAGGTGTCACTGCCCTCCCCCTTTATAAATGGCAAAGGGAACCAGAGAGTTGTGAACAGACTCCACCCAGGTCTAAACAGTTTTTGGCAGAAGCTTTCAACAGATCAAAATATGTGGTGCATTTAGGATATCGGTCCTCTTGGACATGTGGCCACTGTTAAATGTCATCAAGTAGACAACTCACAGTGACTTTTATCAATCCATTGTTATTGGTGATCTTCTTCTCTGGCCTGTCCAAGGAAACCCAAACCTGCAGGCGGCTGCGTCTCCTACCGCCGGCCATCTTGGCTCCAAGAATTCTCCCCAGAACAAGTCCACCTTGCGGCAGTGTGGCGGCTCTGCTGCACCAGTCTCAGGGAGGCCTGGTGCCTACCATCCATCTTGGGTGAGGGAATCCCTGCGGTCCAGTGGTGGGAGCAGTGTGGGCTCAGCAGCAGGGGGCTGGGAGCTGCGGAACTCACCCATTCCTCCTTGGGAATCCTTGAATTCCTGTTGTTGAGCCTCGATCCTCACTGAAGACCAGTCATCAACTGTTTAACTGTTCAATTACCAATAGAGGTCTGTAGAAGGTCATAGTGGCCCTCCTCCAAGTGGTCCGCTGCTCCCACAGCTCACCACATTGTCTCCACCTCCACCACCATCTTGGATCCCATACTTGAATATTTAATGGTGAGAGTTCTATACTAGTATCCTGACATTGCCATTTCCCTAACCTCTTTGTACTCCTAATTGCCTCATCTATAATCCCCTCTCTTTCTCATAGCTGTCAATCCAGAACCAGTTTTTGGAGGCTGTGAATTGTTTGGTACCAGAGGACTGTCTGTGTCTCATTGACTATGCAAGGCATTTGACTGTGTGGATGACGACAAATTGGGGCTCACCTTGAGGAAGATGGGACTCCCAGAACACTTAATTGTGTTCATGCGAAACCTATACTTGGACCTGGAAACAATAGTCAGAACAAATCAGGGAACTATTACATGGTTCAGGATCAGGAAAGGTTTGCATCAAAGATACATCCTATCCCCATACCTTTTCAATCTATATGCAGAGCAGATCATTCAGGAAACTAGACTTTATGAAGAGGAGTGTGGCAACAGGATTGGAGGAAAGCTCATCAACAACAACTTGTGTTATGCAGATGGCACAACCTTCCCTGTGAAACTAAGGAGCTGAAGTGCTTCCTGCAGAGGGTCAAGGACTATAATCTTCAAAATGGATTGAACTGAAGCTCAACATCAAGAAGACAAAGATTCTCACCACTGGGCCAGTTGGCAGCTTCATGACAGATGGAGAAGAGATTGAGATTATTAACAACTTCAGCTTGCTAGGTTCCATATCAGTACTCTTGGCACCAACAGTCAGAAAATCAAAAGATGAATTACATTGAGAAAGTCTGCTCGCTAGAGTACTGAATAACAATGATGTCAGTGTGGAAACTAAGGTGTGCCTTGATCCTGGCCATGGCCTTTGCAATTACTTGTTGTGCATCAGTAAGTTGGATAATGACTAAGGACAATAGATTAATTGGTGTCTTTGAGCTGTGGTGCTGGAGAAGAGTGTTGAACATACATACCACTGACTGTCAGGAGAACAAATAGGTCAGTCCTGGAGAGGGTGAAACCAGGCTGTTCCCTGGAGACAAGAATTTTGAAGCTCTGTGTCATACTTTGGGCATGGGGCTGGGAGGTACCAGTCCTTGGAGAAGAACATCATGCTTGGAAGGTTGAAGGGACAGCACAGGAGAAGAAGATCCAGAGAGGAAGATCCAAGATGAGATGGATTGACTCAGTGATTGGAGAAATGGGATTGGTCTGTTGGAGACAATGAGGTTGGCATTCCAATCAGGATAGGCAGTGTTCAGAGCTATTGTACATCAGGTTGCTATGAGTTTCAGACAACTTGACAGCACATAACAACAAAGTTCTTGGGAGGAGTCTGGACATCTTTCTCCAGTGAAGCTGCGGGTAGATTCGAACCACCTACCTGTGGTTTAGCAGCACAACTCCCTACAGCCTATGCCATCAGAGCTCCTTATTCATTCATAAAATGAGGATACAGAGGACCTACTACCTGTCTTGAGGGTTGCTGTGAGGACCAAAGAAAAATATTAAGACTCAGAATACATAACAGAACCTCAGAGCCTTCTGAATGATTGTCATGGCAATAGCCTCAATTACTCTCCCACCAGGAGCTCCTACTGCCAAATGACAGCAGTCCCTGATTAGAGCCGTGGAACCCAAGCTCCACACCCAGGGCACATCTTACTTAGGTTTCAGGGGACATATGCTCATACCTGTCACAAAGCAGGCACTGGCTGGAAAAGATATGAGTGGTCATTGATCAGCACCGCAAAGTCTGCTCTTGTGGAGTTGATAATGTTTTGTGCTATGATAATGTTTTTCTGGAAAGGTGTACAATGGAAGCTTTGATTAAAGGGAACTCAGTTCTTTTGACAGGTGCTCACCAATACACCAAGTGCCATCCAGATGACTCCAACTCATAGTGACCCATGTGTGTCCGAGCAGATCTGTGCTCCATAGGGTTTTCAATGGCTCATTATCAGAAGTAGATTGCCAGGTCCTTCTTCCAAAGTGCCTCCAGGCTCACTCAAACCTCCAACCTTTTGGTTAACAGCCAAAAGTGTTACCCCTCTGGTCCCGCCCATGAAAACAAAGATGGTTTATTCCCTAGGACAGAACTTAGGAACCAGATAGAATTTAGAAGGTAACAGATTTTTCTCTAAAAATGGAAGAATCTCATAACAATTGTGTACCATCGAGCCAGAAATGAACCGTAGCTGATCTTCCAGCAGGCTTTCAGAGGCAGCTAATCACGTGGTAGGAGACTGCCTGTCTTCCTCCTGTGGAGCACCTGGTGGATTCGAACCTCATGCCTTTGGAACTGCAGTACAGCTTCCCTGAAATCAACAATGTCTGGGAACCATATACTGAAAGAAAGGGGTTCCTGTGTTGGTGGAGAGGTTGGTCTAAAAAGTCTCTAAAGGTCTTTTATAGATTTTATATTTAGCAAACAGAACAGACATTCCCAACCAACTTTTCTTAGGAACCTGGATTTTGAGGTATTAGCTATAAACAAGCCAGTGCAGACCTTTCCCTATGTGTTCCAGGTACAGAAGGGGACACTCTGAAGATGCACTGGCTCTAGTTAACATCAGGGAAGGGGGAAATTAATGTAAGATCTTTTCTCTTATGCTTTCCAGGAAGTGGCAGAAGTAAAAAGACAGCAAATGTTTTAAATGTAAATTCCATCAAACTACATACATGTTAGCATGTAATTCTGTATGTATTTCAGAGACCTGCTTCTTTATATAGTTAATCATCTCTGAGTCTAGTGAGAATTCAGATGTGCTTCCAGACCTCTGAGGGAGCAAACTCACCAAGAATGGTCCTCTCTCTAGAGGTTCTTTGCCAAATGTCACCAGAGATGGAATGGGAAAGGATGACCATCATCCCCTCAGAAATTCCAGAGTAACTAATCCCTAATGGGGAAAGGTTGTGGAGATGAGAAGGGTCATCAGAACATGGGGAGCAGGCAGTAATTCCCTACAAAGTCTGATCATTTCTGTGTTTAAAACCCTGTAAAGCATGTTTTAAGACCACATATTTAAAATACAAAGCAGAAATATACCACATGAACACAAAGATCACATCAAAGTCAAGCCAATATTTTCCTTTGATCAGATAAACTGATGTCAGCATACTTGTACCAACTGGGGCACCCTATACAACCCTCCAATTGGAAGCCAAGACATTCATGTACATGACTTCACAATTTCTAGCCATGTAGATACTGAGTTTGGGGAGCTTTATAAATCTATAAAAATAAAGGTGTTATAATGGTACCCATTTCCTTTGTTACATAATATCTTGCTGCAAGGTGTTTGTAACCCTATTTTACTGATAAGAATTTCAATTTTCAGAAAGTCATTGTTTTGTTGTTAAGTACCACTGAGTTGGAGCCAGCCCACCAGCAACCCTCCAGTGTGTTTTTCAGAGGCAGTAAACTGTACAGTAGATTGTCCATCTTTCTTCTATGAAGTGGCTGGTGGATTTGAACCATGTGCCTTTGGATTTCCAGTTCAACTCCTTGCCACTAGGCCAACAGAGGTTTCAGAAAGTCATAGTTGCTAGAATTGCAAAACCAGGGGGAAAATCTAGATCAACCTGACCTTTGGAAAGTCTACTGGAATCTATTCCATAAACTCTTCTGGATGAGGGGCTTATTCATTTATTTATTTTACAATTAAGTGATTTATTAAGGAAATAACAATATAGCTTTGGATGAGGCTCAAAAGGTTATAACAGGATCAGGAAGCATAAAGACAAAGCATGGAAGGCTGTCCTCAGTGGAGAGCACATCCCTTTCTTCTTCAGGACTGCAGTTGTGAAAATAAGCATGCCCTTCTCTCAGTCAGTCACAGAGGCCCTTCTCCTAGCCACACAGGCCCTATTCTCAGTCAGGTGGGCCCTCCTCTCCATCACGCAGACCCTCCTCTCAGCCACACAGGCCCTCCTCTCAGCCACAGAGACTATTCTGTCATCCTTGCAGGCCTTTCTCTCAGGCATGCTCAGACTCCCTCTCATCTCCACATGCTCTTCTCAGCCATGCAGGCCTCCTCTTTGAGACAAGTTTCCTCTCAGCTCCTTCAAAACAGACCTCTCTGCCTTCAGTTTCCTTGCTGTCACCACCACCTGCCACGGTGTCCCTTCTGGGCTGCTTGCTGTCCTCAGTGTTACAGACCTTGACATAGGTTAATATTCTTTTAGGAAGTTTTTCTTGTCCCACTCTTTCTCTCTTCTTGCTTTTTCTTCTTTCAGTCTGCTAATCTGGTCAGTTTGGGGTTTTAAAAAAAATTTTTTTTTTAAATTTATTATATTTTGTGTGTGTACCATCAAATCAGGTCTGACTGGTACAGGAGGAGATTGCCCCTCCTTCTCCAGAAAAGCATCTGGTGGATTTGAACCACGTGCCTCTGGGATTGCAGTGTAGCTTCTTGCCACTACGCCACCAGAGCTCCCTTAATCTGGTCAGTTTTAAGGCATAGCTCTCCCATAGTGGCCAGGAACTAACCAATCCCCTTCCTGATAAGTCACAGATCTTTATTTTGCTTAAGTGTATTGACCAATCAGAATATTACCAAAATAAGTATATTTACAAAATCAGGAAAGATATGCATTAGGCTTGTACCCTGTCTCCATACCTATTCAATCTGTATGCTGATCATTTGAAAATCTGGAATATATGAAGAATGTGGCCTCAGGATTGAAAGACTCATCAACAACTTGCATGCTATGCACATGACACAACCCTGTTTGCAACAAGTAAAGAAGACTTGAAATACTTAATGAAAAGATCAAAGACTGCAGCCTTCAATATGGATCAAATTAACATCAGGAAGAAAATACTGAAGTTGTCAATGATTTCATTTCACTTGGATCCACAATGATCATTCAGAGGAACAGCAGTCAAGAAATCAAGACATGTTGCAATGGGAAAATCTACTCTCAAGGACTTCTGTAGAGTGTTAAAAAGCAATAGTTTGAGTTTCAAGACTAAGGTGAGCCTGATTCAAGCTATGATATTTTCAGTTGCTTCCTACACATCTGAAAGTTGGACAATGAATAAGGAAAATGAAAAATAAATGCCTTGGAATTATGATGTTGAAAAGAGTATTGAATATACCATGGACTGCCAATAGAACAAGTAAATCTTAGAGGCAGAGGCTGTGAAACTGTCTCACACACTCTGGGTATGTTGTCAGGAGGGGCCAGTCCTTGGAGAAACAGATCATGGTGGAAAGTCAACAAAAAAGCAGAGTTTCAACAAGATGGACAGTGACTAACAGTGGGATTGAGCAGGGAAGAGACCATGAAGATTTGGCAGAAGAGGGCAAGGTTTCAGTCTGCTGTTCACAGGATGGCTAAGTGGCAGTCAACACCATGCCACCTAACAATTAACCAACGCCTGTAAACGAGGGTACCAATCACAGCGCAGGCTGCAGCCCAGACCCAGACAGAGTTGTCTTATCCCGGAAATGTCAATCAACGTAGACAAGTCACAAACCCTCTGTTGTAGAAAACTAGGGCAAAGGTGACTTCTCAGTGTTCAGGAAAGTCTTTCAAATTGTTTCTCTGAAGGACCTAATGCAAAAGGCCACATAAGGGAACTCAATTCCCACAGATCTACAAGTAAGACAGTTGGGGGCTCAGTGGTAGAACCCTTGCCTACCATGTGAGAGATCAGAGTTTGATTCCTGGCTAATACACTTCCTATGCAGTCTGGCATTGGTGGACTGGATGTTGCTATGATGCAGAATATGTTTTAATGGAGCTTCCAAATAAAAGAAAATTTCAAGATGGAGCAAATGGCTTGCACTTGATTACTAAAGTTGTGTGGCTCAACTGATGGCAGTGGATAGGATTTTTGTTGTTGTTGCTATTGTTACTAGAATAAGACAGATTAGGAAGAAAGGCCTAGCAACCCACTTCTGAAAATCAGCCAGCATTTTGTAATGTTGTGCATCAGGTTACCATAAGTTGGGATCCATTCAAGAGCAACTAACAACATCCACACACTGAATCATGAAGGGCCTTCAGAGCACTTAGTCCAATCTCTCATGTACTGAGCAGCTGCTGTACTAAGTTCACGCACTATGACAACCACCAGCCTTATTTACAGGTGAGATCAAGGTTCAGAGACTGAAGAGTTGAGTCACTCTCATGAAGCCAGTGAACCTAGAAGTCACAAATTGAAAGATCCCTGACCTACAGGTTCTGGAAACGTTGAAACAGTGAATCTCAACTGACACTCAGTATCGATTATGATGGGACCCATGCTTCTTACAGCAGTTGATATCTCCCAGGCTCCTCATCTTTTTTTCCTTCCAAGTAGAAATGGAAATAGGGATTTGTCTGTGATACTGCCTTATTCACACATAGTAGCAAATATGGCTTTTCCCAGTAAAATAAAGAGAAGCCAGAGTGCCATTAAGTTTGCTACTGCTTTGCATTCCTGTATGCCTTCCACGAAGTTCTCAGGGGGCACCCAGGGCTTGTGCTTGACCGCTAGCCTAGAGCTAGGTAGTTCAAACTCACCAGCAGTGCAGAAAGCTCTGGCAATCGGCACACTCATTAAAAACCCCATGGATCTCAGTCCTACCCAGTAGCATGTATGATCATGAGTCAGAATTGACCTCATAACAACGAGTTTGGGTCTTTTGTTTGCTTTTATGCCTTCTAGGAACAACAGCCACAGCTGTCAAACCTTCCTATCCTTTAGTAACTGGTACATTTAGGGAGATCCCACTGTGCCAGGTATGATCACCCTTGGTAGGAAGAGGACATCTGGGCTCAAAGGGCTCAGTAAGAGGCAGGAGGCTCATAGCAGCACATGGCAGAAACAGGTCATACATGGAAAGTTCTGCTTCGAAGCAGGGCCTCTGCCTGTCTTTCATATGTGAAGTCTAAGGGACATACCACATGCCCCCTCACACCTCAGATGCCACTCCTAAGAAGCCCTACCTGACTAAGGCAGAGGTGAAACAATCCAACTGTGTGTCTCTCATCCCTTCCTTCAGGCACACGGATGGAAAAGATAAATAGTAAAGAGTTTGTGTGACCTTAGACAAGTCACCTCGCTCCTCAGTTTTCTCATGCAGAAAATGGGAATATTGAAGAGTGAGGGTGTCACAGAATTGTCTGTGAGGGTCAGGGGTAATGGACATTGCAGGGACATCCAGGGCAAGCTGACTCTCCAGGAGTTTGAAGATATGCCAAAAGGGAGTTTGAGAATTGGTGTTTTAACAAGTGCCCACCCTCTAGGTGGTTCCGAGAAAATGACAATTCCTTGTATAGCTCTGCATGTGACTGTTGATGACTATGAGGCAGAGACTGTACCAGAGAAATGGAGGCTTACCAGGGACGTCTTGGTAGTCCAGCGTCACACAGTGAGGTGGAGAGATGGCAGGATTACCTCTAGACAACCTCCAAACGAGGCAGAACTCACCCCCCGCCCCCATACCCACCACTGTAAAGAGAAACAGAGGTGCAAGCCCTGCAAACCCTGGCTTCAGGAGCACAGCACAGCCTGAACGGGGGCGGCTCCAACTTCTGCACCCCAGACTGGAATCTGGTTGGTGGCGCCCCTGGTGAGCCCACTGGGCAGACAGGAAAACTGTGTCCTATGTTTGTAGAATGAGGGCCCAGATGGGGCCAGCTGTGGAACCCACCCTGTGGCAACCTGGGGGCAGCACTGGACCCTACCTAGCATGCTCAGCATGTCTGGCATGTCCAGCGCTCTCAGTTCCACTTGCAAGGTAACAAGGGGAATCAGGGTCAGTCTGCATGCAAGTGAGCTTAATGAGAGGCTTAAATGAAGCTTATCAAAAAATGAAACTGCTAACACAGCTTTTAGGCTGAAATGAAGACTTCATGATTCATTTTTCTTTCAGAGATGTGAAACACAGATGTTACAATTATTATCTAAGATCAAATGAAATGGTTGGTTAGTTGGAGAACCTGAAGTCGCGAAGGTTAAAGTCCGTTTTCCTGTGGCCATAGCTTTGAGTCAGAACTAGGGTATCTTTTGTTGATCTTATCTGGGCATGCACCCAAAACGACTGCCATAAAACTGCATACAATCATAGTGACAGTGTAAGAAAGCTTAACTATCTACGGGGTTGCTAAGGATGAAAAATCTTTACAGAAGTAGATGATTGCATCATCTCTCTCCTGCAGAGTGGCAGACAAGTTTGAACCATGGACCCCTTGGTTAGCAGTTAAATTCTTTTACCCACACATGATCTTAAATTTGGACATGGGTGGCAGAAATTCTACCTACCATTTTATCAGTTGCCCAATCTAGAGTCAGCACCCCTGAATGTGAATGGCACTTCTTCTAATCAAGTCTGGTGACCTTGGGCAGCTAGATACCCCATCAAGTTTCAGTCTGCTTGTCAAAATGGTAATTATATCTACTTGGATAAAGTTGCAAAGATTCTATACAGCACAGTGCCTGGCACATAGGAAAGGCTCTGTTAATGCCAATCCCCTCTTTGCCCTTTCTCTAAGTGAAGAGGTATATCCTGGACCATAAAAGAAACCCCACAGGAAAAAAAAAAGACAGAATTAAGTTCTTGGAAGCACAGACAGAAGACAAAACACTGAAGTTTTTTTGAGGACTAACCTTGGATTCTACTTCTGCCCAGTTATTGTTACGTGCTGTCGAGTCGGAACCAACACACATACCTGTCCCTCCAGTGGGCTTTGAGAGGCTACAAATCTCATGGAAGATTTCCCATCTTTCTCCTTAGAAGTAGCTCATGGAGTTAAACCATCTGACTTTGAGTTGGCAGTATAACTCTTTACAAGTAGGCCACCAGAGTTCCTTATCTGCCCAGAAGTACTTAACAAATCAGCCAGAGAAATGTCACAAAAAGGGACGTCACCAAGCAGGGAAAATTTATCTGTAGCAAGTAAAAAGGACCATTTCTAAACATCTACCTTTTTCATCTGTGATCAAGGGCTTAAAATTAACATCCTGAAATACTGGTCATCAGAAGAGCTGAACAAAAAATGAAAAAATGCTCAAAATCACTGGCAATTAGAGATGCAAATCAAAGCCACAATAAGATACCATCTCACCCCAGCAGCAGTGACAAAGTTTAGTGGGCAGCAAGTAACAAATGTTTGAGAGGATGCGGAGAGGTGGGAACCCTCATAGAATGTTGATAGGATTGTAAAATAGTACAACACTCTGGTAGGATTTGGTGTTTCCTCAAAAAGCTGAACATAGAAACTATATAACCCAGCTATTCCATTGCTAGGAATATACCCCAAGGAGATTAGAACTGAGACACAAACAGAGATTGGTATACCAATGTTCATAGCAGTTATTCACCATCACAAGAACATGGAAACAGCCCAAATGTCCAACCACAACTGAATGGATTGCGAAACTATGGTATATTCACATGAAGGAAAATTACGCAGCACTCAGGAGCAACAATTGTGAAAAAATATGACATAACTTGCAAGAGACTGGAGAGCATTATTCTGAATGAACTCAATCTCATAAGACCATTATTGTAAAAGGAAGGATAACTAGTAAAAAAAAAAGACAACTAGTAAAATGTGTATGGGGGTTCAAGGAGGGAAGGAGTGGGAGCAGAGCGGTGAAGACGGGTACTGGCAAAATCACAGGGATTCACCAAAATCTAGTGGGTGGAAGGAGGAGGTAAAGGAAATGGGTAAGATCCAGCAGGGACCTGAAAAGACTGAGTAATGGTGGGCATAGTCCAATGGTGATTAATTTTATAAAATACAATGTATGGGAATGATTCTAAGAAACAATGCCAATGAAGGAAAGTGTGTGTGTGGGCAATCTGCATAATAAAAGGAAAAAAAGAAGAGCTAAATAAATAGAACTTTATTCACCTATCTTTCAGAGACTGTCATCTAGCTTGGAAAACTGTATTTGTTGTTGTTTTCTGTGTATTCCTTCTATCTTTTAAAAAAAACTTTTATTTTATATTGGCTTACTTACAAGGTTCATTTTGCTCTGAAAAGTTGACCATAAATGTTTAATTGCCAACATAATTAATTTTAAGAAATATAAACCATTCTAAGACAATGCCTTTTTAGTGTACTTGAGAGTATCTTGCTTAAGTCTCCAGTTCTCTTTTAAATTATTTTTTAATACCAACTATTTTATTACATGCAGCTACCAGTGTATATAAAATAACAAGTAGCCTTGTAAAAATAAACTCATGAAAATTCAGAGGCAGATGTTAAGAACCAACAAAAGTCACTTATCTGTATAGTATGGCACTTGTGTTATACAGATAAGACTTTGTACAGTCTTCAGATTAGTTCTCCTTTGAATATTCACTGGTTCATAAGAATGATTTAGGAAACCTTTGAAAGATTCATTTTACTACAAAAATGAACACTTTTCTGGAATCTAAAGGGATTTGTATTTGAAGATACTCTAGTCAGCAAGGGGTCATGTTGAGCATTCTGCTGACAGAATTGATTGAAATCTACAGCTGCCTGGGAAACCTTCATGTAGTTGAGCCCAGCTTCTGACTGAAGCTGCCGAATCACTTTCTTCACAGCAGGGAGAGTAGAGGAGTCTGGCATGCTGAGCAAGAGAGTGAGGCAGATTCTCCTTTCTGGACCAGTTGCTGTGCGTGTCACCACGCCAGACCACAGGATGGCAGTGGCAGGCCACAACCAGTTCTTTAAGTCAGTGACTTAGAAAAATACAACGCAAAAAGGCTCTTGTTGGATTTATTCCCTAATCTCACTTAGAACTTCAACCTTTTGTGCGGCAACATGCATTTCTGCATGGCTCTACCTGCTGAACAGCTTTTCCAAATGGTGGTCAGTCTAATTCCCACTTTCCACTACTTCAGCCTCCGCTGGTTCCCCTGACTCTTGATTTCCATCCTCCAGCTTCTTTTTCTTCTTTGCCTTTTGTTCTTGGTTGAACTGAGTAATCTCATCACATTTCTCTGTGATGTAGTTCAGCTACAAAAAAAAAAAAAAAGTATAATAACTGCATTTACACCACTTTCTCAATCTAAAAAATAAAACCTAATCTGGAAAAAGGAATCAATTATAGAAATACTATAGAAAATATAGAAAAACTATTGAAACCATAGAAAAACTGTTACTCATAAATCCCAAGCAATATATGCCAATGCATTCCAATGTGTATATACCAGTGTGGTGTTATGTGCCGTCGAGTCGCTTGCGACTCATAGTGACCCTCTGTACAACATCCCTAAACTCTGCTCTGTCCTGTGCCAATCGCACCATCTCTGATACACCCATCCCGATTTCCCCAGTCACTGAATCAATCCACCTCATAGGGAGCTTCCCCTTCTGCGCTGTCCCTCCACCCTACCAAGCATGATGTCCCTCTCCAAGGACCTGTTTCTCCTTGCAACATGTCCAAAGTATGTTAGACGGAGCTGTAGAATCAATCCTTGCCTACATATATATATATATATATATACACACACACACACACACACAGAGCAGTGTACTCCTTGATAATCAAAAGAATTAAATCTCAGAGCTTGTACGAAGCATGGTGATCACAAATATACTCTATAAGGCAGAAATACTATCATCAGCTCCTTTAACTTATTCAGTGAAAATGTAAGAAGCAACTATGATGTATCAGGCATTGTATCTACAAGGTCCCTACCCTCTGCCCTCACAAGATGACTTAGATGTACAAATTTAGCTGCAGCTCTTAGGTAGTAAGCCAAAAAAAAAAAATTAATTTTTAAAAAAATGAAGAAAAAAAATAATAATATAAATACCTAAGGGAAAAAAATTAAGAGTCTGAATAAAAACAACATTGTGAAGTAAACAAATATGCAACAAGCTGGTGACTTCCTAATTAATACTGTAATATGATTTGCAATGAACATTCCTTTGACTGTTCATAGAAATTGCTCCCCAAAGCAGACTATGTAATGACAGTGCACAGAATTTATGGAGAGAGAGAAATGCCTTTTTCACTAAAATAAAGAACCACCAAGCTCCTTAGCTATTAGGAATCACATCATTCTTAACCTTGACTTAACATCTAGGAGAAAGGAGAGAAGATGATGGAGGGCTGGAGTTTCCAACCTCATGGAAACAGCATTAGATTCATGGCTAGAATGTGGAGGTTCAACTATCAAACCACCCAGAAAGCAACACATTTAACTTTGGGGAGTTACTGAACGACAGTGGGCTAATGTGTAAAATGGAGCCAATAAAGTCATGTAATTAACAACCCTCTGTACTACTGGGCTGGGTCATGTGCTCCTCCTCTGTTCACTTCTACTCAGAGCCTCTGAACATGATCTTATAAGTAGGGTCTTTGTAGATGTACTCAGTTAAAATGAGGTCATAGGAGGACCTGTTGTTATGTACTATCCAGCTGAAACTAGTTGTTGTGCACCATCAAGTCAGAACCAACCCACAGCTCACTCCCAGTAGGTTTTCGGAGGCAGTAAATCAGATGGGAGGTGACAGCCTATCATTCTCTCGTTAAGTTGCTGACGGATTTGAACTGTGTGCCTTTGTGTTGGCAGTGCAACTCCTTACCACTAAGCCACCAGAGCTATACTGGAGTGTGTCCTTAATATGACTTATGCCCTTAGGAGAAGAGAAAAAAGAAACAAAACACGGGGAATGTCACATGAAGACAGAAGAGTAGAGAAAAGCAGAAACTGCAGTCAAAAGCCAAAAACTTCTTGGGGCTATAGAAGGTGGAAGAGGCAAGGAAAGAACCTTCTCTTAGAGCCTTGAGAAGGAATATGGTGCTGCAGACACCTTGATCTAAGACTTCTAGTCTCTAGAACTGGGAGACAGTATATCTTTCTTCTTTTTATACCACCCAGTTTGTGGTTATTTTTCTTAGGCAGTTCTAGGAAGCTAATATACCTTGATAGGGTAGTTGTAAAGATTCATTAATGTACATAAAATATTTATAAGAATCCCCTGTAAACTGTAAAGTGCTGTATACAAAGTCACTCATTCAACAAGCATTTATTGAACTCGTAGTAACATATGGTCAGGCAGAATAAAGAACAAAGAGACAAAATACACCCCAGCTCCCATGCTCTCACTAAGCTGATATTACAGGAAGGAGGGTAAACTAGGAGCAGCATTAGACCCAGTCAGCCTCACGGTGTCCTGGATCTGCCAGCAGCCCCAGCGACCAGCCTGAGATGACTAGGTGTCTCTGGTGTCAATGTCCTCCCTCATCTGTAAACCTAGGGCTCAATCTAAATGTTCCTTTCCAAACCTTAACTGCACACTCCAGGTATTCAGATACTCCTTCTATACCTGGTCTTTCAGGGAATTGTGTGCATGAGAATGAAACTGTTCCCAAAGACTCTGCCCAGTGCCCTGCCTCTGACACCAGGCTATAAATGGAACGTGGGACCAAAGTTTTGAGACCTTACAAAAAAGGCAAATTATGAAATCTGAGAGTGCTGATTAGAAAATTTCAAATTGGCTTAGCAAGATTCATCATAATGGAAGAGTGACTATAAATTATAGGCAGGTCTGAAGAGTCCAACCACCTTCGGTTTTTAATGCAAGGTGCCCTGGGGAATACCTTCACGGCTTCCAGTGATTAATTGGGAATAATGTATTCTGATGGGAAAGGGGAGTGAGGAAAGAAATTCATTTCTCACCAGTGAGTTGCTCCTCCTGGCTAAGAGCTTCACGTCGTCTGTGTTAATTGTGCTTCTTTTTGCATGCCTGTAGAAAAGGCAGAAACAATTCACCAAAATGTTTGGTATTACTGAGAACTGGGATGAAACACAAAGGTCCATGGTAAGAGTAACAATGAGTGAGGCTTTCTATAGCCGTGCTTTTTAGATTAAGATAATTAAGCAACAGTGGCATAAAAAGGAGTGAAGTTACTAGTCAAGCCACCAAGTAAAGAAAGAAAGAAAGAGAAAGCAGAGCTCATCTGTCTGCCTCAGATTGAGGCCAAGAAAGCGGTGTTAACACTCTTCCAAAAGTGACCACACAGAAAGTTAGCACAGCATTCAAGAGAAAAGGGACAGAATCCCAAGATCACTGTTTACATAGCTGTGAAAAAGAGGGAAAGAGAATTTCCTTGAAGCCTAGATTCCATTAATACCAAGTTCCTGATGTTCTCCTCCAAAGATAAATGGCATTTGAACGAGAGTCTGGCTCTTCTTCACTGGGACTCAAATTTTCATTCTAATTCTCTTCTCTTTACAAAGTAATTTGAGCTAACAGCTCTAATTAGTTATTACCCTGAATTATACCATTTCTTCTGATTTCAAACTTGCCAAGAAAGAAGCAGGAATAACTCATCTTTGTATTCTCAATAGGTAGCTTTCCCCCAAATTCAAACCTAATGTAGCCAACTCATATGAGCTAGTGCCCAGCACACAGTAAATCCTTACCAAATACGCATTGAGTTAGTTACACCAAAATTATACTCCATAATTCAGCCAAATTAATCCTATTATCCTTATAAATGTGCAAATATCATCTCATCATTCTGGTCACCAAGTGGCAAGAAGCTGTGCTGCAATCCTAAGGGCATGCAGTTCGAGGCCATGAGCTGCTCTGCAGGAGAAGGATGGGCAATCTCCTCTCAGGATTAACTGTCTCTGAAAACGGGAGGGTCAGCTACAGGACGCTTCAGACTCTATGGTACACAACATCATCTCACTGCAACCGACACGATCTGCCTAACAACCAGCAGCCAGGCTGCTCTGTCTGTATTCAGATCTGTATTTACAGTATTCTTGTTAGCTATTGCCAACTGTGACAAACCCTAAACATAAGGAAATAAAACACTGCCTAGTCTGACATAACTGGCCATGTCACCCAGAGAGTTTGGGTTTCCACTGCCCTTTTTTTTTAAGATCACAGGTCCTCTCTGCCTAGCCAGTATGAGTCTGGAAGCTCCACTGAAAGCTGTTGTCCACCATCGTGACAGCACACAAGCACTGATACCTGGGTGGTGGTGGTCTTAGAGAGGCACTGACCAGGAACTGAACCCAGGTCCTCCACATGGAAGGGAAGAATTCTACTACTGAATCAATTTTCAAATAATTATACAATACAGTGTCTGAAAGTTTAATGTGCTACAGTGCTAACTTCCTACTTTCACTTTTATTTCTAGACGTTTCAGAAAAGACTTTTTTTCCATAGCTAACATAGATAGAAATGGCAAGTAAAGGTAAAAAACAGATTTCTCAGGAGACACAGGGAAGACGACGGGCCACACATAAGTTAATGATGAATAGGCCATGTGAGCTAACACTATCGCTTTGGCTCAGATGAAGATTGTAGTTTGTAGAGACTAATATATACAGGGATTGGAAAGATTTAAAGCCTGCCCTCTGTGAACCTACAGATTTAATTCATTCAAAATATTCCTCGGAGAAACAAAGAGCTAATAGGAGCAAGGTGAAAAGTATGGGGTGTGGGAGAAGTTGGCACCAAATCAGAAGTGGTAGCAAATTAGAAAGCTTTA
This sequence comes from Elephantulus edwardii, assembly GCF_000299155.1. Lineage (NCBI taxonomy): Eukaryota > Metazoa > Chordata > Mammalia > Macroscelidea > Macroscelididae > Elephantulus > Elephantulus edwardii. The sequence goes on from NW_006399795.1 coordinate 2,991,227, forward strand.
GCCCTTTCAAGCCTTAGTCATTCAAATTGCTTCATAAAAGCAATTTGTTGCAACTGTTTTCAATTACCTAAGGTACTAATTGAAGAGCTGAGTATAAATCACCTGTAAAAGCTAAAGCTTTGCCAGCTGAAAGCCAGTCACCCACTTTCAGGGAGTGAGTCTCACTCCTAACAAATGTGGCAAATGAAAGCCTCTGACTGTAGACGGTGCTGTCATTATCTGTACACCTGTGAGCAATTACATCTGCCATCCCAATGTCATCCTAACGCCACACAGGCAGCACGACCCCGACAGCAATTGCCTCTGGTCCCCTCCTTCCTCTCCTACAGAGCATCAAACCACAGCACAGAAAATGTTTCAAAATACTCAACATCATACACATTCAGAGACCTGCAGACAGTATCCATTACCTTTTCAATCTAGAACTGAATAACTTCTGTTCTTTAACAGAAAATACTTGGAAAGTGGGGGGTTTTTAAGGGGAAAAAAAGTTCTGAATGGACGTGATTAGAGCAGGCACTGCATTCCTGCAGCATAATTAGATACTAGCCTCCACAAAACACCAAAAAATGGGGGGAAACCATGAAACTGCTCCTGAAACATACCACCAGATGGAGAGTATCAATAGAAGGTAAACAAAGAGCATCAGATGATCAAGTCCTCTACCCACCTGGCAAACATTTCAAGGTCTTTGGCAAAATTTTCTGAAAGAGAAGAGAGATATTCTTTAGCCACCATTGCCTCAATCTTGTGAAACAAGATGGAAACGCAATCTATTCTACAGTAAGTACAGTGATTACTATAACAAACCTTTGAAAGGTAAGATCTCAGACTTGAGGCTACATGATCATTTTACAACTGCTGTCAGCCATATTTAAGAAGCCTGGTGGGCGGTGGTTAAGTGCTGCAGTGCAATGGTTCGAACCCAACTAGAGAGCATGGAATCGAAAACCCTGTGGGGAAATTCTATTCTGTCATTTAGAACACTAGGAGTCTGGGTGACTGGCTGGCAATGTCTTTGTGTTTTGGTTTTTATAACCGTTCTATATCCATTACGGGAGCTCTATTGGCCTAGTGGTAAGAACCTGTGCTGCAATCCATAAGGTACATGGTTCAAATCCACCAGCTGCTCTGAGAGAGAAGGATGAGCAATCTCCTCCCGAGTGATTAACTGTCTCTGAGGGTCAGCTATGTATCGGTCCTGACTCAACAGTGCTCAACAACAACAACAACAACAACAACAACAACAATATATCCATTATGATTGTCTTGTTATTCCCTACACCATTCACACTTGATCACAAGTCTTCTGTTTCTTTTCACACCATCTCTGGCTTCTAGAAACTATTTTCTAACTAAGTTTTGTTACAAGTTAGGGCCTGTGAGGAGATAATTACTTCTGAAGTCAAGCAAATGCTCAGGCCACAAGTTCACCTGGCAAATAAATTACAGTAGCATAAAAATGCTATAAAGCATTTAAAGGAAAAAGGTAATGCCCAGTGTTCCAGGCATCTGGATAGTTTTAAACATAGTAAAATAAATGTGCTAATGCCTCCATTCAAATGTATTTTTAATTGTCACGTGGTGGATTCCAACTCTTGGTGACCCCATGGGTACAGGGTAAAAGTGTGCTCCAAAGACTGTCAACGCTAGGGTCTTCTGGAAGCACGTCATCAGTGCTGTCTCCCAAGACACCTCTGGGTGGGTTTGAACTGTCAGTCTTTCGGATAGGAGTCACACATTTAACTGCTTGTACTACCAAGTAACAGAGAAAAAAACCTACACACTTCTTTTCATAAAATATAGCTATGGTGAGAATGTTCTTTGCTTCTTGGAAATACATGCTATATAGTACCCACCCAGAGTTCTCCCAGCCCACCGAAAGGGCTCAGTCAGAACTTAGACACATTCACATGCTACACAGCTACATACCACACTGTCGAAAAGTCAACTCTGAAATCGCTGCAATGGTTTGTTTGCTGAACTGTATCTCCTTGTCTGATGCAACTTCCTCACAAAGACGACCAACAGTGTAGTGAACTGCTGCCTTTAGCCTCTGGGGGGAAATACAATAACCAAAATAATTTCATAAGTAAACATACAAATAAGAGCTTTCCACATCTATAAAAAGGGTCTGCTCATACTAATTTCTGTGGGACTTCTCATGATGGCCAAGTCACTTTCCGCGTGTACTATTTTGGGGAGACATTCTGGAGCATGAGGGATCTCTGGTAGTCTAGTGGTAAGTAGCTATGCTGCCGACCCAAAGCCACGCAGTTTGACTTCATCAGCTGCTCAGTAGTAGAAAGATGAGCAGTCTCCTTTTGACTGATAAGATGGGTGTGATTTAGTACTTCTAAAAATCCACTGAGGATCAGCTATAAGTTGGTTCCAACTTGACCGTATATAAAACAACAAGAACTCTGGAGCATGACTTACAGAAATATTACTTCATAATTAACAACTATTACTACGTAGAGAGCTCTGTTGGCCTAGTGGTAAGGAGTTGTGCTGCCAACCCAAACGTATACAGTTCGAATATATTTTGCTCCATTGGGAAAAAAATGGGCATTTTCCTCCTGTGTGATTTAGAGCCTCTTAAAACCCACTGGAGGCTCAACTATGACTTGGTTCTGACTTCATGACACACAACAAGATTACTATAACAGAGTGAAAAAATATTTAAGTCAGGTTGTTGTTATTGTTAGGTGCTACTGAGTCAAGTACGACCCATGGCGACCTATCTTATGCCATTCTCACACATTAGAGCCCACTGTAGCAGTCACTGTGTCAATCCACCTGGTCAAGGGTCTTCCTCTCCTTCGCTGACCCTCCACCTCTCCAACCATCCCTCTCCAAGGAATAGGCCGTCCTAGCAACATGCCCAAAGTACGTGAGGTGAAGCCTTATCATCTTTGCCTCCTAAGACCACTCTGGCTGCACCTTCTCCAAGTCATATTTATTTGTTCTTCTGGCATTCCATGGGATGTTCAGAACTCTTCTTCAACACCACAGCTCAAAGACATCAATTCTTCTATCATCCTTATGCATTGTCCAGCTCTCAGATGCATAACAAGCAACTAAAAAAGCCTATGAACTGAGTCAGATGCACAAGAGTCCTCAAACTCAATCAATCATTTGGAGAGATCCCTAGCTGCAAACTTTGCCAGTGCAATATGCCTCCTGGTTTCCTGACTGCTGGTACCAAGGGTGTTAACTGTAGATCCAAGTTGTTGACAGTTTGAATCTATTCTTCATCTATCATGATGTTGCCTATTGGTCCAGTGGTAAGAATTTTTGTTTTCTTGACATAGAGATACAATCTTAGGAGTTCTGTGGAGCATGGTGAAAAATCAGTCTGGGATTTTGCCCTCAAGGCAGTTCATCAAATAAACCCATCAGGATTCCACTCTTTCATTGCAAGTTTCTGCCAGCCCTAGGCCTCCATGTCCAAAGGATGAAAGTTCACAATGATACCTGGAAAGGCCATGAAGGCGCATCTCACCCTCCTTTGATTTGGAGGTTACCTGGATAACCATAGAAACCCTCTCTTTTCCTGGTTGTTGTTGTTCTTAGGTGTTGCCAAGTCAAGGATGACTCACAGGGACCCTGTGAATCACAGATCTGAACCCTGCCCTAGCCTGTGCCATCCTCATCATCTCTGACAAACCTGGAAGAGGAAGAGCTTCAAGACAAATGTTAAGGGGAGCTCTGGTGGCCTAGTAGCAAGAAGCTGCACTGCAATCCCAGAGGAACACGGTTCGAGTCCACCAGATGCTCTGCCGGAGAAGGAGGCGCAATATCCTCCTGTACCAGTCAGATCTGATTTGACAGTACATGCACACAAAATAATTTAAAAAAAAAAGACAAATGTTAAGCAAACTCAGGTTTATTTAATATTTTTTGTTTGCTCCCAAGACCATTTTATATTTTATTTTGGTGGAAATATACACAGCAAAGCCCACTCTCATTCCAGTTTCTAGACATTGGCTGAGTGACACTGGTTACGTTATTCCCTTGGGTCAACATCCTCATTACTTGTCTGGTTGTTCCACTTCCATTGAAACTTCCAGCACCCAGTGTTCTCTGTTTTTAAAAAAGATATTGATTCAAGGAAGGACTATCAAAGATGGTCTTCTCTTACCTAAGCTGAATAAAATTTATAATTACAAGAAAAAAAAAAGATATTGAGCAATCTCAGAGGTACGCAGTTCAAATCCACCAGCTGTTCTGCTGGAGAAGGAGGGGCAATCTCCTCCTGTACCAGGCAGATCTGATTTGACGGTACACACAAAAAATAAGAAAATCTTAAAAGAAAAAAGAAAAATACTTATTAAAAAAAAAAAGTCGAATGCCTCCCTCCCCTTTTAAATGCAACACTCGGGTGACAATCTTTATAAAACTAAACTAAGTTTAAGGTGATAACAGTTAGATGCCATGGAGTGGGCTCTGACCCACAGTGACCCCAAGTACAACAGCACAAAGCCACGCTGCATCCCGAGCCATCCCCACAATCTTTGCCTTGCCTACGCCCACTGGAGCCGTCATTGTGAGAGTCCTCTTCTCTTTCCCTGATCCTCTTGCTCAAGCTTGATGCCGTTCTCCAGGGACTGACTCCTGTTCAGCAATGATCTTATGTCAACAAACTTTTGTTGTGTCCCTATCTGGGTCTCTCAGCCAGAAACAGAACACAGCTGGACATGGTGTCAGGAGAGTCTACATAGCATGTAATTACTAAAAGGTGCTTACAATACAGGCAAAATGACGACACACTATAAGAAAACGCCAGGCCAGACGCCAGGGCAGAGGCCAGGGAGACCAGCCTTAGTTTTGAGGGTCAGGAGACTAAGTAAATTGAGACCTTTTGGAATGAGGAGCCAGAGAGGCCATCAACCTGAGAGAGAAGAAGACCCTCCAAGATCTTTTTCAGGTATGCATGGAGAAGAGGAACAGAGGTCCATCCGATCCAGGAAGTGTTGTCTCCCTGCCCTCTCCACCCTGGGCTCTTCAATCTTTTTCAATGTTGAGCACATCACTTAATGGCTAACTCATTAGACTGTAAACTCCTCAAAGGCACGACACTGTCAGTTTTGTTCACCACTCTGCATTTAGTGCCCTAAACAGCTGACTAAATGAATGGGAGATCTGCTACCTTCTTACTACTGAATAGAGAGGTTCTAATTTCTCTGCCTGGATTTAATCCTACAAAACCACAAGCATCAGCCCACCTATGGAAACTTACGAGTCCTTTCAGAGCCACAAGAGAAGCTGGAAATAACAAAAGGGGAGGGAGTGAAACGCTGTCCCTGCTCTCAGGAACTTTGTCTCCCAATATACTCTAATGCTTCAAAGCCACTAAAAATTAAAGACAGAGAAGACTGAAGGTTGAGAACTGTTTCTGAGAAGACTAAAGAAGCAAGATTTCTAAATGCAAAGCTCAATCCCTGACTGGATATTGGGTAAAGAAAACAGATGGCTAAAAAAATACATCTTTGCGACAACTGGTGAAATTTTGACATGTACACTGAATAACTGACTTTATCAATATCCCAAACCCAAATGGAAATTATTAGCACTGAGTCAACTGTCATATAGGGCAGACAACTGCAACATAGATTTTCCAAGGCTGTAATCTTCACAGACGTGGACTGCCACAACTTTCTCCTAAGGAGTGGCTGATGAGTTTGAACCACCAACTTTTCAGTTAGTACCCAAAGCCCTCTAACCACTGTGCCATCAAGGGTCCCTACTAACATATATTATACTTCCTAAATTTGATAATTCATTGAGATCTTGCAGGAGAATACTTTTGTTTTTAGGAGATGTATAACAAAGCATTAAAGATTCTCACCACAAGACCAACTAGCAGCATCAGGACGGATGGTGAAGAGATTGAGATTGTTCACAGCTTTTGTTTGCTCGGCTCCACAGGCAACACTCTTGGCAACAGCAGCCAGGAAATTAAAAGACATATTGCCATGGGAAAGTCTGCAGTTAGGGGCCTCTCCCAAGTGCTGAAGAGCAATCATGTCACTCTGGAGACTAAGGTGCGCCTGATAAAGGCCATGGTCTTTGTAATCACTTGTTATACATCAGAGAGTTGGACAATGACTAGGGAGGATAGAAGGAGAATTGATGCCTTTGAGCTGTGGTGCTGGAGAAGAGTATTGAGGGTACCGTGGATTGCTAAGAAAACAAACAGGTTCATCCTGGAGAGGGTTAAACCGGGCTGCTCCTTGGAGGCAAGGATTTTTTTTTTTTGAGACAAGGATTCTGAAGCTTCATCTGACATGCTTCAGACATGTTGCAAGGAGGAACCAGTCCTTGGAGAGGGACATCATGCTTGGGAGGGTTGAGGGACAGTACAGGAGGGGAAGACCCTCTATGAGGTGGATTGATTCAGTGACAGGGGTAATCGGTGTGGGGGTGTCAGAGATAGTGAAGTTGGCACAGGACAGAGCAGGGTTTAGGGCTGTTGTACATAGGGTCACTATGAGTCGCAGGCAACTCAACAGCACATAACAACAACAATGGCAATCTTTGCATTAAAGATCTTTACATCATGTTGTCATTTGCATTCTCATGCCTCTGCCACACCGTAATCTCAGCACAGATTAAGGAATGACCAAAGCTCAAAAATATTTAAGAAGTAGTTCTTTTCATTCTAATTTTACACATAAGAAAGTCAAGTTTGGGTCAGAATTAACACAAGCAAGAAGGTGGAGCCAGGAATCCCAAATCACCCTTCTGAGCTTCAGTTTGCTTGTATGTAAAATGGATAGTATAAAAGGCACTATCTCTTTCTCGTGTTGAAATGTTGTTGTTATATGCCATGGAGCTGTCTATGACTCATAGCAACCCTATGTACAACAGCTCCGAACACTGTCCTATCTGGAGCCAATTACACTGTCTCCAACACACCTGCCCCTATTACCCCAAGTCATCCAGGTCTTCCTTTCTTTTGTTGTCCCTTCCACCCTCCCAAGCATGATATCCTTCTCCAAAGACTGGATGCTTCTGGGTAAATGCCCAAAGTATATGAGATGGAGCTTCAAAATCCTTGCCTCCGGAGAGCAACTTGGTTTCAAACAGGACAAACCTGTTTGTTCTCTTGGCAGTCCATGGTATGTTCAATACTGTTTTCCAGCATGACAACTCAAAGGCATCAGTTTTTCTGTCAGGCTTGTTCATTGTCCAGCTCTCTGATGCAATGCAAGTAATTGCAAAGACCATCACCTGGAACAGGCACACCTTAGTCTCTAGACTGACATCTTTGCACTTCACCATTCTGGAGGGATTCCTAACAGACGACTTTCCTAATCCAATTTGTCTTTTCATTTCTTGGCTGCTGGTGCCAAGAGTGTTGACTGCGGAACTAAACAAGCTGAAATTATTGACAATTTCAATCTCTTCTAAAACTATCATGGTGCTGCCAATTGGCCCAGTGGTGAGAATCTTTGTTTTCTTGATGTTGAGCTTCAATCGATACTGAAGACTACAGTCTTTATCTTTCTGCAGCAGATGCTTCAGGACCTCCTCAGTTTCAGCAAGCCTGATTGTGTCACCTGCATAAAAGAAATTGTAGATAAGTCTTCCTCCAATTCTGATGCTATATTCCTCCTAATAAAGACCAGCCTCCCAAATGATATGTTCCACATATAGATTGAAGAAATATGGAGCCAGGATACATCTCCTGACACACTCCTTTCCTGATTTTGGACCATGCAGAGCTTCCTTGCTCTGACAACTATCTCTTGGTCCAAGTATAGGTTTCACATGAGCACAATCAGGTGTTCTGGGATTCCCATCTCCTCAGGGTTAACCACAATTTGTTGTGATCCACACAATCCATTGCCTTTGCGTAGTCAATGAAATACAGACTTTCTTCTGGTACTCTCTGCTTTCAGCTAAGATACAGCTGACATTGGCCATGATGTTCCCAGTGCTGTGGCTTCTTTCTAAATCTATCCTGTACTTCTGGTAGTTCTGTTGATATACTATTCCAATTGGTTTTGGATAATCTTCATCAAGATTTTGCTTGCATGTGATATTAGTGATATTTTCTGATAATTTCCACGCTGTCAGATTACTTTTTTGTAATAAGAATAAATATGGATCTCTTCCAGTCGTAGCTCTCCAGATTTCTTGGCATAACTTGATGAACACGTCCAGAGCAGCATCTCAAATGTTTCAATTGGTATTCCATCAATTCCTGGGACCTTGTTTTGTGCCAATTCCTTCATAGCAGCTTCAACTTCCTTCTTCACCACCACTGCCTCTTGGTTACATGCTGTTTCATGAAATTCTTCTGTATCAGCCAATTCGTTTTGGTCCAGTGACTCTGTGTTCTATTAATTTTTAAATAATCTTCAGCAAGATTTTGCTTGTGTGTGACAATAACATCACTGTTTAATAATTTCCACATTCTGTTTCTGTTTGTCAGAACGTCAGTTGGTATTCCATCAATTCCTGGAGCCTTATTTTTGCCAGTGCCTTCAGTGTAGCTTCAATATCTTCCTTTATTACCATTGGTTCTTGATCACATGCTTCTGTATTATATCTTAAATGGTTCTGTCCCTGTCAATTCTATTTAGTACAGTGGCTCCATGCATTCTTTCAATTTCCTTTTGATGTGTCCTGGATCATTCAAGATTTTGCTTTTGGTATCCTTCAGTATTGTAGCTCAAGTTCTTTCAGCTTGAGAAAAGCCAAGCAAGTTCTTCCCTTTTTACTTACTGTCTCAGCATGTTTCATTGTATTTGTCTTCTTGAACTACTCTTTGCACTGTTCTGTGTAACTATTTTATTTCTCATTTCTTAAATTTGTTTTTCTTTTGACACTCTAGGGCAAATTTTAGTCTCTTCTTACATCCATTTTGGTCTTTTCTTTCTCCCCCGTCTTTGTAATGACCTTCTGCTTTCTTCATGGATGAAGTCACCTAACAGCTCATCCGATCTTCGATTATTAATGTTCAATGCCTCCTATCTGTTCTTGAAATGGTTTTTAAATTCAGATGGAATAGATTCAAGGACATATTTTTATTCTTATGAATTTGTTTTTCATTTTCTTCAGCTTCTGTTTTAACTTGTACATAAGGAGTTGATCTGTTCCAAAGTCAGAAATTCAGGAAATCTTGAAATTCAAGCTGGATTTAGCTGAGGCTCTAGCACCAGGGCTATCACTGCTTAGGACAGAAAGATCTTGGCTGAAAGCAGAGAATATTAGAAGGATGTTTATCTGTGTTTTATTGACTATGTAAAGGCATTAAACTGTGTGCATTATAACAAATTGTGGCAAACATTGAGAAGAATGGGAATACCAGAACACTTCATTGTTCTCATTGAGGTTTATACCTACACCAACAGGCTGTCTTTCAAATAGAGCAAGGGAACACTGCATGGTTTAAAATCAAGAAAGTTGTGCATCATGGTTGTATCCTTTCTCCATATCTACCCAATCTGTATGAACAAATAATTTGAGATGCCAGGGTTTAAGAACAATGTGGCATCAAGATTGGAGGGAAGACTCTTTAACAACCTGCCTTATGTACATGACACAACCTTGGCTGCTGAAAGTGAAAACTTGAAGTGTTTGCTGTAGAAAAATCAAGGACTATTAGCCTTCGATATGGATTACATCTCAATACCAAGAAAACAAAAATCCTCACCACTAAGTCAATAGGCAGCAGAATGATGTTGATTGCTGTCGAGTCAAGCACAACTCATAGCGACCCTATGAACAAAAGACATGAGGCCCCTCTACTGACATTTATCAAAGTTCACAGAGTTTCCAGAGGCGTGTTATTTAGGGAGTGGATGCCATTCCTGCTTCCAAAACAGGTTATAGTATGTTGTTGTGTGCCATTGAGTCGCCTGCAATGTATAACACCACAATAGATGGAAAAAAGATTGAAACTGCCAACGATTTCATCTTACGTGGATCCCCAAGCTGGTACCCTTGTTACAGCAATCAAGAAATCAAGAGATGTATAGCATTGGGAAAACTGCTGTCAGAGACATTTATAGAGTACTTAAGAGTAATAATGTACATTTAAAGACTAAGGCCTACCTTATCCAAGCCATGGTCTTCTCAATTGCTTGATATGCATCATCTGAGGTAGATAACGAATAAGTATAACAAAAGAATCAATGTCTTTGAGTTGTGGTTTTGAGGAAAGTACTAAATAGCCCATCGATTGCCAAGAGAATCTTGGAGAAAGCAAAACTTGCTCACATACTTTGTTGAAAGACATCATGCTTGGAAAAGTGGAGGGTCAGTAAAAGAGAGGAAGACCCTCATCAAGGTGGACGGATACAGTGACTGTAACAACGGGCTAACGTGGGTGGGAGATGGTGAGGATGGCACAGAATAGGGCAAGGTTCAGATCTGTTCACTGGATCACTATGAGCTGTGGTTGACTAGAGACAGCACCTAACAAGTTCAGTTTCCCATTTCTCTAGTCAGAAGTAACTCACAGCTAACCCTTAGCTGATTTTCAGAAGGTGTAAATTACATGATGTCTTAAAACACAGGTAGAGTTACAGCTCTTGTCACTCAGTCTTTTGCATAGCTGTCACAGCCCTCAGAGTTTTACATGGATTCTCTTCACAACCTCACAACAATCCTCCATGAGCTAGGTACTGCGGCTGTCCTGATTTCACAGGAGGGTGGGCATAGCTTTAGTCACAAAGAAAGAAGGGCTCTGCAGATTCCCTGGAATTCTCCTCCGGATTTTGTGCAGGAGGACTAGATGTGCAATGCATTTAGCACTCTAGGTCTGGTGGTCTACTGGCAAGAAGCTGCGCTGCAATCCCGAAGCGACGTGATTTAAGGCCACCAGCCACTCCGCGGGATAAGGACGGGCAATCTCCTCCCATGCGATTAACTGTCTCTGAAAACTCGCCAGAAGGTCAGTTATGAGGCGCACAGCCTAGAGGAGCTAAATGGGGTCTAGTGGTAAGAAGCTGCGCAGCAATCCCAAAGTCACGGTATTCGAATCCACCAGCTGCTCCACATGAGGACGACAGGCTATCTCCTCCTGTGCACTTTACAGCCGCTGGAGGGTCAGCCAGAGGTCTGTACTGACTCCGCTACACAACAAGAGACCAAATAAGTAAGTGGCTCAATCGCTCTTCTTTGAGAATTTACTCCGTGGCTTAAATATTACGGCGCAACCCTAAAACCTAACCCACACGCCTAACCCAACGCGTTACCACGGAAACCATCTCCCAGGACCACCCGCGGCACCTCGGCTTGCACATGCGCAGTCGCACCAGGCAGTCTCGCGCTGGGAAAAGTCAGGCTCTGGAAAGGTACTGGTTCGGCGGAAGAGAGGAAGATACTCAACTAGGTGAAGTGACACAGTGATTGCAGCAATGGGCACGAGCGCAAGATTCAGACGCTCACAGGTTCACAGGTCGCTATGAGTCGTACTCGACTCTACGGCACCTAACATTAACCACTCCTTCGGCCCCGAGAAGGAGCCGGGCGGGACTCTTCTTCCTTTTCCTCTCTGGCAAACTGGAGCTGCAGTTTCCCTGCGGGGCCAAGACGCCGCTTTCCTGTACCTGTTGATAAGAGAAATGCTGCTGCTCCTCAGTCTCCTCGTCCTCCATGGCAGCTGGAGCGGAGAGAGGCGGAGGCCGAGGCAGCTCAGTGGGATTTTCCCGCCACCGCGGCGAGTCCCGCGAGAACACGAAAGCGCGAGGCTGCACAGCCCAGCGCGCGTGCGCGAGCGCCCCCAGGCGGCGGCTCTAGGAAAGATGCGTGTCGGCCGCGGCCCCGCGTGGACTCACGGGGGTGGCGGGGCCCCAAGCCAGTGCCGTCCACGGGGGTTACCCACGGGCTCTGCGGGCGCGGGGCGGGGGTTGGGGTTGAGGGCGTATGTGTAGGTACAAAGTTCATTTAAATGCATTTTCCCAACATGAACGTAATTTAGCACATAATTTACACGTCACGAAATACTCAATGTATGTTAGAGATGATGAGGCTGGCGTAGGATAGGACAGGGTTCACATCTTCAAAGAGAGCTTAAATATAAATTACTCGACTCCACAGCATCTAACAACAACAATAATGAAATAATTATGCATGATGTTAGAGAAGAGTACTAAATATACCATGGCCAAAAAGACAAACAAGTCTGTCTGGGAGGAAATTCAACCAGGATGCTCCTTGGAGGGAAAAGTGGTGAAACTTCACAGTTTGAGCACGTTGTCAGGAGGGACCAGTCCTTGGAAAAAGACATGGTGCTTGGAAAAGTGGAGGGCCGGTGAAAGTAAGACCCTCAACAAAATGGATTGACACAAAACACTTCAGAGATGGTGAGGCCAGTGCAGAACCCGGTAAAGATCCTATCTGTCGTTCACAGGGTCGCTCTGAGTTGTAGCTGACTCCTTAGCACATAATAACAATGAAATACAGTACCCCTTATTATAAATCCCATACACCTCGAACTTCAATGTGCCATGCAGAAGAGTGTCATAAATGCAAACTGTGAACAAATGTTTGATTACTATCCCATTCATGTCATCTTTGATACAGGGGGTGGAGTTCTAACATGAATGTTGACTAATTTTCCCTAATAGCATAAAGTCTTCCCATGGAGAATCCTGACTTAATTAGGTGCCTGGAAGTTGGTTCTGACTCAGAACAACCTGTGTACAACAAAACCATACACCAGCCAGTCCTGAGCCCCTTGTTACAGCCTTATCTCAGTCCACCTCATTGAAGATCTTTCTCTTTTTCACTGACCAAGCATGATGGCCTTCAGGCACTGGTTTCTCCTCCTGGTAATATGTCCAAGGTATGGAAGATTACATCTCTTGACCTTCTAGGAGGTGTCTGGGATACTTCTAAGACTGATTTGTTCTTTCTAGCACTCCATGGTATATTCAGTACTCAACACTACTATCAAAGGTATCAGTCCTCCAGTTTTTCTTATTCCTTGTACAATTATTCACATGCTTATGAAGTTACTGAAAACACTGTGGCTTAGGCTAGGAAGACATTAGTCCTCAAAGTGACATCTTTGCTATTTAGCACTTCATTTTTTTCCAAGATATTTTTATTATTTCTTCCTTTACTATTATTTTTTTAATTCATTGTTGCACATTTTCTTTCCTCCCTCAGCTAATCCACCCTACAATACACCCCTTGTTCTAGAAGGTTTACATGCATATAATATTTAATCATATATTCCTTTCAGACAGTTGTTCCCATCATCTGATCTAATGCAATGTTCATTATCTATCTACACTTTTCCCATTGTCTCCCCAACCCCCCATGTCTGTCCTATTTTTTTAACACTGATGTTATGCAGTATTTTTCCTTTTGTGACTGAGCTATTTCACTCAACATAATGTCCTCCAGGTTGCCCCATGTTGTATAATGTTAAAAGAGTTCATTGTTTTTCAGTGCTGCATAATATTCCATTGTGTGACTATACTGTATTTTTTTCTATCCATTCATTTGCTGATGGACACTTGGGTTGCTTCCATCTCTTTGTTACTGTGAATAATGTACCAGTAAACATGAGTGTGTATACATCTGTTTGAGTCGTAGCTCTGATTTTTTTAGGGTATATTCCCAGTAGTGGCATTGGTGAGTTAACTGGTATTTCTTTTCCAACTTTTTGAGAAAGCGCCAGCCGCCTTCTCTATTGGCTGTACTGTTTGACATTCCCTCCAGCAGTGAACAAGGGTTCCAATTTCTCCAAACCTCACCAGCATTTTGTAGTTTGCTGCTCTGTGGAATTTTTCTATTGTTGCTGAGAATTTTTAGCACTTTAAAGAACTTCTGCCACAGGTTCACCCAATGTATTGTGCTCCTTGGTCTCTTGACTGCTGCTTCCATGGGCATTGATTGTGAATCCAAGACAAATGAAATTACTAACACCTTTGCTTTTTCCTCCATTTATCTTGGTCCAGTTGTGAGGATTATTGTTTCTCTTGAGGTGTAATCCACACTGAAAGCCTTTGACTCTCATTGTTTTTCAAGTTCTGTTACGGTCAACAAGCTTGTTTTGTGATCTACATATTGCAGGTTGCTAATGATTTTTCCTCCAATCCTAATCCTTTTCATATAGTCTATTTTTCAGATTATTTGCCCAGCATACAGATTGAATAGAAATGGGGAAAGGGTACAGCCATGATGCACATCTTTCCTGATTTGAAACTTGTTGCCTTTCAGGTAATTCTCAGTCACTCTGTTGGACAGAGTAGAACTGCTCCAAAGGTTTAATAAGACTTAATCTTTACCATAGGGAGCACATGGTAGCCAAGTGGGTAAGGAGTTGCACTGCCAACCCAAAGGCAAGCAGTTCAAATACATCACCTTCTATGAGGGAGAAAAATGGGGAATCTACTGTACAGTTTACAACTTCTGAATACTCACTGGAGGGTCACCTCTGAATCAGTTGCAATGAGAGAGCTTGAGTTTTGAATCCTTGACAAAGCAGAGCGCCATATCTTTTTCTGCATGTAGCCTCTAGGTGGTCCAACCACCCACCTTTCAGTTAGCCACAGCTTTTAACCACTATGACCTACAGCTCCCTAACTTTTCTGTACAGTCTCACATTGTTGTTATGTGCCATCGAGTCTACTGTGACCCATAGTGACTCTTATGTACAGCAGCAACTCTGAAGCCTGCCCTGTCCTGAGCCAGTCTCACTGAATCTGACACACCAATACCCATTGCCCCAGTTACTGTATCAATCCATCTCATCCAGAATCTTCCTCTCCTGTGCTGTCCCTCCACCCCTCTGAGCATGATGTCTTTCTCCAAGGACCGGTCTCTCCTGGGCACGTGCCCAAAGTATGTGAGATGGAGCTTCAAAATCCTAGCCTCCAAGGAGAAACTTGGTTTTACCCTCTCCAAGACAGACCTATTTGTTTTCTTGACAGTTGATGGCATGTTCAAGACTCTTCTCCAGCACCAGAACTCGAAGGCATTGATTCTTCTGTCATCCTTGGTTATTGTCCAACTTTTTGATGCATAGCAAGTAATTGCAAAGACCATGGCCTGGATTAGGCACAATTAGGGCACACCAAAGGAATGTCTATCTGTGTGTCATTAACTATGCAAAGGAATTTGTGTGGCCAACAAAAAACTGTGGCTAACTCTGAGAAAAATGGGAATCACAGAACACTTGATTATGCTTAGGTGAAACCTATACTTGGACCAGGAGGGAATGCTGCGTGGTTCAAAATTGGGAAGGATGTATACCAGGGATGTGTCTATCTCCATACCTTTTCAGTCTATATGAAGAACAGATTATCCAAGAGGTTGGGCTCTATGAGGAGAAATGTGGTATCAGGTTTGGAAGAAATTCATCAACAATCTGCGTTACGCAGATGACATAACCTTGCTTGCTGAAACTAAGGAGGACATGAAGCACTTGATGCAGATGATCAAGGACTGCAGCCTTCAATATGGATTGAAGTTCAACATCAAGAAAACAAACATTCTCACCATGGGCTGATTGGCAGCATCATGATGGACAGTGAAGAGATTGAGATTATAAACAACTTTAGTTTGCTTCGTTCCACAATCAACACTCTTGGCACCAGCAGCCAGTAAATTAAAAGATGTATTGCATTGGGGAAAGTCGGCTTTCCCAAGAAAGAGACTCAAGAGAGGTCAAGAGACCTCTCAAAAGTACTGAAGAGCGATGATGTCAGTCTGGAGATTAAGGTGTGCCTGATACAGGCCATGGTCTTTGCAATCACTTGCTGTGCATCAGAAAGCTGGACAGTGACTAGAGAGGATAGAAGGAGAATTGATGCCTTTGAGCTGTGGTGCTGGAGAAGAGTATTGAATATACCATGGACGGCCAAGAGAATGAACAGGTTTGTCCTGGAGAGGGTTAAATCAGGATGCTCCTTGGAAACAAGGATTCTGAGGCTTCGTGTGACATTCATTGGACATGTTGCAAGGAGGGATCAGTCCTTGGAGAAGGATGTCATGCTAAGGAAGGTGTAGGGACAGATCAGGAGAGGAAGACCCTTGATGAGATGGATTGATTCAGTTACAGAGATAAATTGGGGTAGATGTGTCAAAGACAATAAGATTGGCAAGGGATAGAGCTGGGTTTAGGGCTGTTGTACATAGGGTTGTTATGAGTTGCAGGCGACTCGATGGCACATGACAAGTCTCTAGACTAACATTGTTGCTTTTCAATACTCTGGAGAGGTCCCTAACCGCAGATTTTCCCTATGCAATTCATCTTTTAATTTCCTGACTGCTGGTACCAAGAGTGTTGATTGTGGTGTGAGCAAGCTGTAATTGTTAACAACCTCAATTTCTTCTCCATCTATCATGATGCTGCCAATTGGCCCAGTGGTGAGAATCTTTGTCTTGATGTTGAGCTTCAGGCCACATTGAAGACTACAGTTCTTGACATTCTGCAGCAAGCAGTTCAGGTCCTCCTCAGTTTCAGCAAGCAAGGTTGTGATGCCTGCATTACACAGGTTGTTGATGAGTCTTCTAATCCTGATGCCATGTTCCTCCTTATAAAACCCAGCTTCCTGAATGATCTGTTCTGCATATATATTGAAAAGGTGTGGAGACAGGATGTATCCCTGACTCACTCCTTTCCTAATTTTGAACCATGCAGTGTTTCCTTGCTCTGTTCTGAGGACTGCTTCCTGGTCCAAGTATAGGTTTTGTATAAGCACAATCAAGTGTTCTGGGATTATAAGGTTAACCACAATTTGTTGTGATACACACAGTCAGATGCCTTTCACATTTTCGAGCAAAATAGATAATGAAACCCAACATTACATCTTCACTCCTGAACCCTCTTTAGTAACTTCACTACTCCTCAACTTTACTTATTTGGAGCTTCACTCATACCATGATGTCATAATTCAGCTCTGTTTGCTGAATAAATAGCTTTCAAATACTGGAAGGATATTTTCTCAGAGATTTTTGGTGGTTGTATTGGGGAGTTTTTTGTAGTTAGTCACATGTCAGGGAACTTCTGATGCTTTAATGGTAAGGAGTTGCACTGCCAACCCGAAGTCTTGTGGTTTGAAGTCACCAGCATCTCCACAGGAGAAAGATGGTCAATTTCCTGTGCAATTTCGTGCCTCTGAAAAGCTGCAGGAGGGTCAGCTACGAGTTGGTTCTGACTCAACGGTACATAACAACAGTAGTCACATGTATAGCCTACCAAAGTGATACACTCTAAGCCTGACCTGCAAACATTAACATTTTCTCATCATTTTTGAAGTATACAACTAACAATAAATCAAGCCCTCGTTAATATCATTTGCCTGTTTTGCAGGTGCTTGGCAGTTCCATTAGGAGTCTAAGATCTGGCACATCCCTGGTGCTAACTAAACGTGTTACGTTCTAGATTTCAGCAGTGTCTCTGTGAGTAGCTGACAGAGGCTCTGTAGTAGTTGGCAGGATAGGCCCTCAGATCATCATCAGTGCAATGGCCCCAATTTTTTTAAGATATTTGATTTATATTTTATATATTTTTTAAAGCATCATTGCAATCATCAAGGAAAACAGTACATTTTTTTAGACCTCATTTCACTTATTTAAAGGTTTACTGTTGTGCTTATTTTTAATTTCCTGTATTCCCAGTAACTTTTACCTTTGTGCTAAAATCATCCACACTTTTTTTCCCCTGTGAGAAATTACCTGCAAAATGATGGATGGTCCCTGTTTATTTGTGCTTAATCAAAAGTTCTTACATGCCACCTCCCCTCCTACTACCTCTATGGAGAGAGTCAGAGATAGAGAGTAAAGAGTTGAAGACCATGAATTACACAACAATTTTATTTTCTGGCTCATTATCAGGCTATTGCCTGAAACAACCACTTCCTTAACTGAATGAATTTAAAATGCTGGGTACAGAGGAGCCAGAAGCCCACTGTATACAAAATTGTTTTTGTTATTATATACTATCAAGTCATTACAAAGACAGAAGAGGAAGAAAAGACCAAAATGGATGTCAGAAGAAACTGAAGATTGTGTTGGAGCGTAGAGAAGCCAAAGCACAAGGAAGAATTCAAGATACTAAAGAGCTGAACAGAAGATTCCAAAAGGCAGCACAAAATGACAAAGCAAAATATTACAATGAAATGTGCGAGGAGCTAGAGTAGGAAAATCAAAAGGGCTGAACTCGTTCAGCATTTCTTAAGCTCAAGGAACTGAAGAACAAATTCAAACCTCGAGTTGCTATAATCAAGGATGATTTAGGCAGAATATTAAATAATCCAGGAGGTATTAAAAGAAGATGGAAGGAATATACTGAGTCATTGTATCGAAAGGAATTGGCAGATACAGAAGACTTTAATGAAATAACATTTGAGCAAGAGCCTATGGTGATGAAGGAAGACGTTCAAGCTGCTTTGAAGGAAATAGCAAAAAATAAGGCCCCAGGAATAGATGGTATGCCAATTGACATATTTCAGCTAACAGATACTGCCCTGGATGTGCTCACCAAGCTGGGCCAAGAAATCTGGAGAACAACCACTTGGCCAACTGACTGGAAGAGATCTATATTTGTTCCCATCCCAAAGAAGGGTGACCCAACTGAGTGTGGAAACTATAGAACAATATCATTGATTTCACATGCAAGCAAGATTCTACTGAAGATTATCCAAAAACGACTGGAACAGCACATCAGCAGAGAACTACCAGAAGTCCAGTCTGAGTTTAGAAGGGGTCATGGTACTAGGGATACTGTAGCTGATGTTAGATGGAGCTTAGCTGAAAGCAGGGAATACCAGAAGAATGTCTATCTGTGTTTCATTGACTATGCAAAGGCGTTTGACTGTGTGGATCATAACAAACTGTGGCTGACTGAGAAGAATGGGAATCCCAGAACATTTAATCGTGCTAATGAGAAATCTATACTTGGACCAAGAGGTAGTTGTCAGAACAGAGCAGGGTAACACTGCATGGTTCAAAATTGGGAAGGGTGTATGCCAGGGATGTGTCCTGTCTCCATACCTTTTCAACCTGTATGCAGAGCAGATTATCGATGAGTCTGGGCTCTATGAGGAGAATTGTGGTGTCAGGATTGGTGGAAGATCTATTAACAATCTGCGTTATGTACATGATAGAACCCTGCTTGCTGAAACTGAGGAGGATCTCATGCACTTGCTGAAGAGGGTCAAGGACTGCAGCCTTCAGTATGGACTGAGGCTCAATGTCAAGAAGACAAATATTCTCACCACTGGACCAACTGGTAGCATCAGGATGGATGGTGAAGAGATTGAGATTGTTCACAGCTTCAGTTTGCTCGGCTCCACGGTCAACACTCTTGGCACCAGCAGCCAGGAAATTAAAAAACATATTGCGATGGGAAAGTCTGCTGTTAGGGACCCCTCTAAAGTACTCACGAGCAACGGTGTCTCTCTGGAGACTAAGGTGTGCCTGATACAGGCCATGGTCTTTGCAATCACTTGTTAATGCATCAGAGAGTTGGACAATGACTAGGGAGGACAGAAGGAGAATTGATGCCTTTGAGCTGTGGTGCTGGAGAAGAGTATTGAATGTACCATGGACTGCCAAGAAAACAAACAGATTAATCCTGGAGAGGGTTAAACCAAGCTACTCCTTGGAGGCAAGGATTCTGGGGCTTTGTCTGACATACTTTGGGCATGTTGCAAGGAGAGACGGGTCCTTGGAGAGGGACATCATGCTTGGGAGGGTGAAGGGATGGCGCAGGAGGGGAAGACCCTCTATGAGGTGGATTGATTCAGTGACTGGGATAATCGGGATGGGTGTGTCAGAGGCAGTACGATTGGCACAGGATAGAGTAGGGTTTAGGGCTGTTGTACATAGGGTTGCTATGAGTTGCAAATGACTCAACGGCACATAACAACAACAACAACATGGATATTGTAAGAGGGACCTATCCTTGAAGAGGGGCATCATGCTAGGGAAGTTGGAGGGACAGCGCAAGAGAGGAAGACCCTCAATGAGATGGATTGACTCAGTGACTGGGGTAATGAGAGTAAGTGTGTCAGAAACAATAAAGTTGGCTCAGGTTAGAGCAGGGCTCAGAGCTTTTATGGGATTGCCATGAGTTACAAGAGACTCGATGGCATGTAACAACAATGGCATTACAAAAAATATATTTTTCTCAAAATAATCATGTGGCTGTACAATTTGATGGGTGGAGGGGTGAGAGAAATTGGAAGAATCTGGTGTGAAAAACAATGTGTTAGAATTTTGTAAATAAACTAGTATAATAAAAAATCCATGAAGTGTTATTTTTTTAAAACTTAACAACAACAACTATTAGGGAGCTCAGGTGGCCTAGTGGCAAGAAGCTGTGCTATGACCCCGAAGGCATGCGGTTTGAGGCCACTAACTGCTCCAAGCAGGAGAAGGACGGGCAATCTCCTCGCTTGCAGCTAACTGTCTCTGAAACCCGCCCAAGGTTCCATGCAACAACATAGTTGTATTACTGGAAGAAAGAACGCGAAGAGGTGTATTAGGGCAAAGTCTGAGCAGGTTCCCAAAGCAGAACTTCCATGTTCCAAAAGGGCATGGTGCAGGAGAAGAGTATGGAACATAACATGGACTGCTAAGAGAACAGGCAAGTCTGTCCTGGAGTGAAACCAAGTTGCTTCGTTAGAGGCAAGGATTTTGAAGCTCTGTTTCATGTACTTTGTGCATATTGCCCAGAGGGACCGATCCCCAGAAGGATCATACTTGAAAGGGTAGCAGGGGAGTGCAGGAGAGGAAGACCCCGAATGAGATGGATTGACACAGTGACTGGGATAATGGAGGCAAGTGTGTCAAAAGACGGTGAGGCTGGCTCAGGATAGGGCAGGGTTCAGAGCTATTGTGCATAGGGTTGTTAGGAGTCCCAAGTGACTCGTTGGCACATAACAACACAACACAACACAACACCCTCCTGGGCACATAGAGTTCTTCACTCAGCAGGAAACTCACGGAGCTTCAGTGCCCAGAGCTCATTGGAGGTCTCATCCATAATGCAAACACTGGCCTCTTCTCCTTGAGCTCAGTTGATCCAAGAGGTAGTGGCTCTCTGCTGGTTAGCCCTTACTTCAGAGGCACTGCATCACCTCATGTCAGCTATTGGTTTGGGGTGGTCTGCAGTCATAATTAAAGGCACTTAAGCTCCAAGGTGCTTTGGGTTTTTAAAATGTATTTTTTACTATTAATTGACTCGACGGCACATAACAACAACAACAACAATTGCCTGCGAGTTGAGCATGACTCATAGCAACCCCATTAACAAAAGCCCTGAAGTCCCTCTATAACTATTGACATTTATCAAAGTTCATAGAGTTTCCGGAGGCATGTTATTTAGGAAGTGGATGCTACTCCTGCTTCCAAACCTGTCATAGTATGTTATTCTTAAGTGTCATTGAGTCACCTGTGATGTATAGTGACCCTATGTACAGCAGCTCAGAACCCTTCTTTGTCCTGAGCCAGTCTCACTAATTCCAACACACCAACCCTCTTCACCCCAGTTACTGTATCAGTTCATCTCCTCCTGGGTCACCCTCTCTTGCACTTGTCCATCCATCCTTCTGAGCATGATGTTCTTCTCCAAGGACCAATCTCTTCTGGCCACGTGCCCCAAGTATGTGAGATGGAGCTTCAAAATACTAGCTTCCAAGGAGAGACTTGGTTTCACACTCTCTAAGATAGAACTGCTTGTTTTCTTGGCAGTCCATGGTATGTTCAAGATTCTTCTTCAGCACCACAACTCAAAGGCATCAATTCTTCTTCTGTCACCCTTAGTCATTGTCCAGCTCTCTGAAGCATAACAGGTAATTGAGAAGACCTGGATTAGGCACACCTTTGTTTCTAGACTGACATCGTTGCTCTTCAGTACTCTGGAGAGGTCCATGACAGCAGATTTATTGTTAGGAAATTATATTTCTGAAAGTGAAGGCAAAGACCACATTCTTTGGGCCATGTAAACGTAAATCCCACACCCTCATTCTTTCTCTAGTCTTGGGTGCTTGACTCGTATGCACAGTGACTGATGTTGTTGTTATGTGCCATTGAGTCGCTTGCGACTCATAGCGACCCTATGTACAAGAGCCCTAAACGCCACTCTATCCTGTGCCAACCTCGCCGTCTCAAACACACTCATTCCCACCATTCCACTCACAGAATCGATACATCTCATCGAGGGTCTTCTTCTCCTGCGCCGTCCCTCCACTCTCCCACACATGATGTCCCTCTTCAAGGATCAGTCCCTCCTTGCAACATGCCCAAAGTATGTCAGACGAAGCTTCAGAATCCTTGACTCCAAGGAACATTGCGGCTTCACCCTCTCTAGGACAAACCTGTTTGTTCTACCAGTCCATGGTATATTCAACACTCTTCTCCAGCACCACACTCAAAGGCATCAATTTTCTTTCTATCATCCCTATTCACTGTCCAACTCTCCGATGCATAGCAGGTAATTGCGAAGACTATAGCCTAGATCAGGCGCACCTTAGTCTCCAACCTGATGTCGTTGCTCATCAGTACTCTTGAGAGGTCCCTTACTGCTGACTTTCCCAATGCAATTCATCTCCTGATTTCCTGGCTGCTGTTAACCAGGAGTGTTGACTGTGGAACCAAGTAAACTAAAACTATTAACTATCTCAATCTCTTCACCATCCATACTAATGCTGCCAATTGGCCCAGTGGTGAGAATCTTTGTTTTCCTTGATGTTGAGCTTCAATCCACATTGAAGGCTGCAGTCCTTGACCTTCTGCAGCAAGTGATTCAGGTCTTCCTCAGTTTCAGCAAGCAGGGTTGTGTCATCTGCATATCGCAGATTGTTGACGATTCTTCCACCAATCCTGAAGCCACATTCCTCCTTGTACAGATCAGCGTCTCAGATGATCTGTTCTGCATACAGACAAATTACTTCCCTGACGGACCCGCTTCTTGAACCATGTAGTGTCTCCTTGCTCCGTTCTGACGACTGCCTCTTGGTCTAAGTATAGGATTCGCATTGTTGTTGTTGTTAAGTGCTGTCGAGTCACAGGCAACTCATAGCGACCCTATGAAGGAGAGTCCTCGACGCTTGGGTGCCGTTCTTCCTCCCTCCAGGTTCATAGGGTTTCCGGAGGCAAGCTATTACGGAAGTGGATGCCACTCCTCCTTCCAAGCTTGGTTTTGGGTTTTTTTGTTTTGTTTTGTGTTTTATTTATTTAAGAAGTTCAGGCCTTGACTGCGTATTTCCTCAGTGGGTACAGGCGCTCTTTTCGCTGCTGCTTCTTGGTCTTCAGGTTCTCCTCATGCTTATTGAGCCTTTGGCGTATGGCACGTGTTTTCTTGGGCCGTAGATCCAGGGGTTTGTACTTCTTGCCCTTATAGTGTTTCCTGAGGTTCTCCTTCTGAGTCTGGTTAATAACAGTGAGAACACGGGCAATGGATTTTCGGACAACTCGGATTTTGGAGAGCTTAGAAGCCGCACCGCCTGTCACTTTGGCGACGCGCAGCTGGGAAAGCTCCACCTTCAGATCGTCCAGCTGTTTTAACAGCTCCTCCTTCTTCTTTCCGCGAAGGTCCTGAGCCTTGATTTGGCCACAGCTGAGCGATAGAACCTGGCTGCCGCCTGATCCAACCCAAGCTTGTTTTAATCGGGGAGCTCCACCCCACTCTCTGTCCACATTGGGTAGCCAATCATTAATGCATTTGACACATCAGTGTCACGGTGTTCAGCCTCACAGCAACCAAAAGTGAACGCGGTATGGCAACTTGTACACCAGGGCTATACGACCTAGAGGAATGTCTGAACAAAAACAATGAAAGACTGGCCCGAGGGCCACGGATTAAGTCACTTACCTTTGGCTTGGTACCATCGCTTTCTGTCCACTGGGCCAGCTGATCTCTCTCTCTCTAGATTTCACATTAGCACAATCAAATGTTCTGGGATTTCCATTCTTCTCTGAGTCAGCCATATGCATACAAGAAAGTCCAGTAAATACCACTACCATTCAAATATATGCACCAACCACTACAGCCAAAGAGGAGGAAATAGAAGATTTCTATGAACTTTTGCAGTCAGAAATTGATCAAACATGCAATCAAGATGCACTGATAATGATACCAATGACTGATATCCTACGGAATACTGAAGGGGACCGTTGTAAGTCTCCTAGGTTCTTTGTGTAACTCTTTGTTTTTGGTCCTTATCCTGTGGGTGTTAGCTGCCTTTGTTTCTCAGAGAGCTCTTTAAATCACTCAGCTCTAGTGTACTTAAATGACCAATTTATGAGGGAGCTCTGGTGGCCTAGTGGCAAGAAGCTGCACTAAAATTAAAGGCGTGAGGTTTGAATCACCAGATGCTTTGCTGGAGAAGGAGGGGCAATCTCCTCCTGTACCAGTTAGATCCGATTCAAAGGTACACACACCAAAAAAAATAAAAATTTTTTTAAAAGTTGTAAATGACCAATTTATGGAATGTTGTCACCCACAATATTAAGTGAAAGAAAACAACTTGCAGATTAGTATATACAGCATAATCTTAGTTTTGTATTTTTGAAAAGGACCTTTTATGGCACATACCTTGTTTAAAGGACCAGAAAGATAGCTGGAAGGCTACAGAACAACCATGGTTAACTTTGGAGCAAAAAGAGCAGAAGGCAGATAAGGACACTTAAAATTTTCGTTTTTGAGTTAGCAGTGCAGTTCCCTATGGACTAAGTCACCAGAGCTCATTTTAAAAAATACACATTTGTACTCAGAATATTTTTTAAAAACTTATATTAAGAAACAGATACTAATGATTTTCTAAGTCAATAATACGCTCTATACCTGGCATACTACTGTATATAGGGTTTTCAAAAGTGGATGGCCAATCCTTCCTAGTCTGTCTTAATTTGGATGCTTAGTTTTAGAGCAATATTTGACAGACAAGCATTTTACCAAAAAGGAGATGAAAAACACTTCCCTTACAGAAATAACCAGTACAATCATTGTCCCCTTACCCCCTCCACTCTACCCAGGCATGTGACCTTGTCCCTTCCCTTTCCTTGTTTCATCAGCATTCCTTGCATTCCCACTTGCTCAGATCAGCACCTCCCTCCCCCAGCCACACCTTGATATGATGATTTAGACCACAAGTCACTTTTGTGATGTCTTGCATCACATACTGCTGCTGGTTTCTCATGCTTATGCCTGTAACCTAAGAGTTGTTGTTTGTTTATGTTGTTATTTGCATCGAGTAGCTTGCGACTCATAGCGACCCTATGTACAACAGCCCTAAACTCTGCTCTGTCCTGTGCCAATCCCACTGTCTCTGACACTCCCATCCCAATTATCCCAGTCACTGAATCAATCCACCTCATAGAGGGCCTTCCCCTCCTGCGCTGTCCCTCCACCCTCCCAAGCATGATGTCCCTCTCCAAGGACCGGTCTCTCCTCACAACATGTCCAAAGTATGTTAGACGGAGCCTCAGAATCCTTGCCTCCAAGGAACCACCTGTTTTAACCCTTTCCAGGACGAATCTGTTTGTTTTCCTAGCAGTCCATGGTATTCTCAATACTCTTCTCCAGCACCACAGCTCAAAGGCATCAATTCTTCTTCTATCCTCTTTGGTCATTGTCCAACTCTCTGATGCATAACAAGTGACTGCGAAGACCATGGCCTGTATCAAATGCACCTTAGTCTCCAGAGAGACACCATTGCTCTTCAGTACTTTGGAGAGGTCCCTAACAGCAGACTTTCCCATGGCAATGCGCCTTTTAATTTCCTGGCTGCTGTGCCAAGACTGTTGACTGTGGAGCCAAGCAAACTAAAGCTGTGTACAATCTCAATCTTTTCACCATCCATCCTGATGCTGCCAATTGGTCCAATGGTGAGAATCTTTGTCTTCTTGACATTGAGCCTCAATTCATATTGTAGGCTGCAGTCCTTGACCCTCTGCAGCAGGTGCTTCAGGTCCTCTTCAGTTTCAGCAACCTAGGAGTAACCTTACTCCAAATCCCATGTGCCAGCTTCAGGGAACGATTTTTGCCTGAGGCAATACTGGTGAAAGGTCCTAGCCAGGATGCGTCAGGGATGCATCCTGTCGCCATACCTTTTTAGTTTATATGCACAACAGATAATTCAAGAGGCTGGGCTTTATGAGAAGGAATGTGACATCAAGACTGGTGGAAGACTCATCAACAATCTATGTTATGCAGATGACACAACCCTGCTTGCTGAAACTGAGGAGGACCTGAAGCCCTTGCTGCAGATGGTCAAGGACTGTAGTCTTCAATATGACTGAAGCTCAACATTTGCACCATGGTAGATGGAGAACAGATTGAGGTTGTTAACAATCGCAGCTTGCTCGGCTCCACAATCAACACTCTTGATACCAGCACTCAGGAAATCAAAAGACAAATTGCATTGGGAAAATCTGTCTGTCAGGAACCTCTCCAGAATACTGAAAAGCAATGATGTCAGTCTAGAGACCAGGGTGCGCCTAATCCAAGCCATAGTCTTTGCCATTACTTGCTATGTATCAGATAGAGACTAAGGATGACAGAAGAAGAATCAATGTCTTCAAGTTGTGGTGCTGGAGAAGAGTCTTGAATATGCCATCAACTGTCAAGAAGAAAAAAAAGAAAAGTCTGTCCTGGAGAAGGTGAAACCAAGTTTCTTCTTGAAGGCTAGGATTTTGAAGCTCTATCTCACATGCTTTTGGCACATGGCCAGGAGAGATCAGTCATTGGAGAATGACATCAAGCTCAGATGGAGACAGTGCAGGAGAGAAAGACTCCAGATGAGATGGATTGATACAATAACTGGAGTGATGAGGGTTGGTGTGTCCAAATCTGTGAGACTGGCTTAGAACAAGGAAGGATTCAGGGCTGCTGTACGTAGGGTCGCTATGTGTCACAGGCAACTTGATGGACATTAACAACAACAACAACATAGCTGGCATAGCATCTCATTTTAAAGCAGCTGCTCCCCAAGGTTCAAGAACACTGTTTTGTAGCTTGGGTGGCATGCATATATGCTTGGGAGTCTGAAAGCCAAGGTCCAGCTCTAAGAGACTACATTACAGAAAACAGGGTTGTGAAACCATTTTCACTTGAAGTAGACCTTGGAATAAAAACTGGTCACTAGATGTCAGCATTGTACCACACAATGAAACAAGGACTTTTCCTGCCCCTTTGTAATGATCACTAACTTGCTGGTAACCTCGTAAGTGCCAGAGCAGAACTGTGCCCAAAGACATTTGCAATGGCTGATTTTTTCCAAAGTAGATAGCTTGGCTTTCTGCACAGGCATCTCTCAGGGGACTCACTTCCAATTTTCAGTTAGCAGCCCAGCGTGTCAATTGTTTGTATCCTTCAGAAGTCACTGTCATCATTGCTGCTGTTGGGGTCCCTCTAGTCGGTGCTGCCTCATTGTAACCATGTACCACGAGATGAAGCACTTCCAGGTCTGCACTTACTCCAGGCTCTGCCGCGCTGGAGCCCATTGCTGCCCTCACTGTGTCAATCTATCTCACTGAAACCTCCACTCTTTTACCAACCCTCTAGTGTCCCAAGCATGATGTCTCTCTCCCAGGACTGGCCTCTCCTGCTATCATGTCCACAGTTTGTGAGACAAAGTACTTTGTCATATTCAGAGTGTAGTTTTTCTAAGACAAAGTTCTTTGTTCTTTTGACAGTATTCGTCACTAACATGTCACTTCTTGTATCTATGTATTTTTTTAAAAAACTTTTCATTTTTTTCCCTGTTGCACATTTTCTTCTCCTGCTTCCCTCCCTCTTCCTCCAGCCCTCCCCACAATACGCCCCTTGTTTCAGATTGTTGTCATGCATATAATCCCTAATCGTATATTCCTTTCGGATAGTTCTTCCCCTCGTTTGATCTAATGCATGTATATTATCGGTCTACTCTTTTCCCATTCTCTTCCCCACCCCATGTCTGTCCTATTTTATAACAGCAGTGTTATGCAGTATTTCTTTTTTGACTGAAATAGTTCACTCAGCACAATGTCCTTCAGGCTCCCCTGTGCTGTGTAATGTTTCAGGAGTTCACCGTTTTTCAGTGCTGTGTAAATAATCGTGTGAATGTACCGTAGATCTTGTATCCATTCATTTGTTGATGGTAGATTGAGTTCTTGACTATTGCTTCCATGAGTGTTCACTGCAGATTCAGGTAAAATGAAATCCTTGACAACTTCAATCTCTTCTCTATTTATCATGATGTTATTCATGTACAAGTTCAAAGAAAAGTTAAAGAAAATCAAAACAAGTTCACAAGAGCAAAAATACATTAAGCAAATCCCACCTGATATAGAGACCATCTCAAGAATACATTTGCTGCATTCAAATGATGACCAGATAAGTTGTGAGATGACATCACCATGAAGACAGCAAAAGATGATTACAAAGACAAAGAAAATACTAAAATGGATGTCAAAAGGGACCTTGAAACATGCACTAGAATGTAGAGAAGCTGAAAGGAAAAGATGGTGCAGACAGCTGAACAGCTTTCAAAGCAAAGCATATAATCTGAGAAACAAAGTAGTATAAAATATGCAAAGAACTGGAGTTAGAAAACCAAAACAGAAGAACATGTTCAGCATTCACAAGTTGAGAGAACGAAAGAACAAATTTAAGCCTCAAGTTACAACACAAAAGCATTTTGTGGGCAAAACAATGAATGATACAGGAAGTATCAAAAGACAATAGAAGAATATAGTCACTGTACCAAAAAGAATTGGTTGGTACTTAGACATTTCATGAGCTTGCATACAATGAGGAACCAGTGGTACTAAAGTTAAAAGTCTAGGCTGCAACGAAAGCTTTGTCAGATATTTATGTGAAGGGTATATCAACTGTGTGGAAGGAGTATATTCGTTCACTAGACCTATTCTGTCAATCATAGGTCTGTTGGGTGCCATGGTGTATTATGTGCCACACTGCGAACTTGAAAGGCCAGTGGTTCAAATCTACTAGTGAGAATCAGAATCTGCTAAATAGCAATGACTTATTTTTTACTGTAAAAATTTATTCACTCTATATGCTGAATATACAATCCAAAGAGTAAAGAGAAATGTGGTATCAGGATTGGAGGAAGACTCAGTAACCTGCAATATGCAGAGACTATCTTGCATATAAACAGCAGTCAGGAAAGAAAGTCCTGCGTTGTACAGATGCACCTCCAAGGACCTCTTTAAAGCACTGACGTCACTCTGAGGACGAAGTGAGCCCGACCCAAGTCATGGTATTTTCAGTGGCTTCGCATCCATGTGAAAGTTGGACTGTGAATAAGGAAGTAAAAGGAAATCAGATCTTTTTTAGAAGAGGTGTAGCTAGAGCTTTGCCCTAAGCAAAGATGATAAGACTTAGTCTCACACACTTTTCATGTTATCAGAAGGAAACTGTCCCTGGAGGAAGACATCATGCTTGGGAAAACAGTGTCAGCAAAAGAAAGGAAGACATTCAATGAGATGGGTTGACACAGTAACTTGTAAAGCACTACATCACTCAGGCTTCCTTAACTGATAAATAAGCAAAACCCACTGACATCAATTCAGACACCTGACAGTCCTGTTAGAGGTTTCTAGCCTCTATTCCAAGGAGCTCTGGTGGCCTAGTGGCAAGAAGCTGTGCTGCAATCCTAATCTTTCTCCCATAGAAATACCTCTCATGGGTAGGTTCCAGTTGTTAAGTCTTTAAATTAGCTGTTGTTATTTTTGTTATGTGTCATCTGTGATTCATAGTTATCCTGTGTACAGTATCTCTAAACTCTGCCCCATCCTAAGCCAGTTTCACTGTTTTCGACACACCTACCCCCATTACTCCAATTTGACTGTGTCAACCCATCTCATACTGCGTTTTCCTCTCCTGCACTGTCCCACCTTTCCAAGCATGATGTCCTTCTACAAGGACTGGTTCTTCCTGACCACATGCACAAAGTTATGTGAGATGGAGCTTCAAAATCCTTGCCTCCAAGGAGCTGCTTTGTTTCACTCTCTCCAAGACAGACTAGTTTGTTCTTTTGGTGGTCCATGTTATGTAGAATACTCTTTTCCAGCACAAATCAGAGGCATCAGTTCTTCTTCTGCCATCCTTAGTCACTGTCCAGCTCTCTGAAGTATAGCAAATAACTGTAAAGACCATGGCCTAGGTCAGGCACACCTTAATATCTAGAATGACAACATTGCTCATTAGTACTTCAGAGAGGTCTCCAAGAGCAATTTCCCTAATCCAATTCATCTTTTGATTTCCTCATTGCTGGTGCCAACAGTGTTGATTGTGGACAACTGTTTTCATCACTTAAACCCCTCCCCAAACCCAACACACACACACACCCCAACCCACACAGCAACCTCCCATGGGATTTCTGAAGTGCTAAATTTTTACAGGTGGAGACCATCTTTTCTGAGTGACTGGCAGATTCAAATTGTTGACCTTTTGGGTAGCAACCAACTTGTTAGGTGCTGTCTCATTAAGGCTCATTATGTTTGTAACTCATCAAATAAGGCAGGCAGAAATTGTGGCTGATACTGAATTAAGCCATATTTCTGCTTAAAGGAAGCTTTGTGCTGGAGTAGCCACCAACTGCCCCCACAGGAGTCTGGTTGGCAGCTCTGATGCAGCTGGGGGCAAACCCCTTTGCGTTCACGTGCATAATTGCTACCTCCACTTCAGCAGAAAGTGGTTAACAAATAGTAAATCCTTCAAAACTGCTGTCAATGGGCCCCACTGTCCTGTTTTTTGGTGCTGTCTACGGAGGTGGCAGTCATCCCCTGCTGGCATAATGGTGGCCCTCGGACTCCTGGTGAAGCCAAAGATCGTCAAAAAGAGGACCAAGAAGTTCACCCAGCACCATAGAGTATGTCAAAATCTAGCATAACTGGCGCAAGCCCAGCAGCAGTAACAGTGTTCTGAGAAGATTTAGGGACCAGATCTTGATGCCCATTGGTTGCAGAGAAACAAGAAAACAAAGCACATGTTGCCCAGTGGCTTCTGCAAATTCCTAGTCCACAATGTCAAGGAGCTGGAAGTGCCCCTGACATCAACAAATCTTCCTGTGCTCAGACTGCTTGCAGTTTCCATCAAGAACCACAAATCCATCATGGAAAGAGCAGCCCAGCTGGCCGCCAGTCACCAATCTAATGCCAGACTGTGCAGTGAAGACAATGACTAGAAAGCTTGTTTGCACCTTTTATTTGTGCTAAGTAAACTATATAAAATGCCAGGGGGAAAAAAAAAACACCAAAAAAACCCAAACAAGAAGTGCTGTCAATGGAAAAACAAATCCACTCTTGATAAGAGACTTTATTCAAAGAGGAAAGGGAGACTGACTGAATAGTGGAAGAGGAGACTGCTACAGTAAGCAAATTCCCAGCAATGAGAAATTGTTAGACTCAGGGAAAGGCGTTTTCTTTTATTGCAAGGCTAGAAAATAACCAAGGGTGGAGACGTGAGATGAGAGCATGACTTCACCCGTAGTAAATCAGGTTTCACACCCAGGCCAGCCTCTTCTCAGGAACAGACTCTGGCCAAGGGTGAGCCAGAGTTCAGTGACTTGGAGGAAGGAGAGAAGCTCAAGTACTGAGGACAGAAGTGGTGCTCACTCACGAGATAAGGAAATGAGAATCTGGAGGATCTGTGCCTGATTTTATGGAGCTCAGGTGATGCAGTGATTAAGCACTCAGCTGTGGAAAGACAGGTGGTTTGAACCCAGCAGCTGTGGCCGCCAGCTTCAGGTGAAGCTTCACAGCCTTGCCAGCCCCATGGGGCAGTTCTTTTCTGACCTGCACTCATTATGAGTCAGAATCACAGCGTGGGGTCTGATTTTGGTGCCTGGCCTATCACAGGTACTCGTCGTAGTTTTATCATTTGAGAAGGGTGGTCACCGCAGTGAGCCATTTTCCAACACAAAGGGTATGAAATGTTTTTAACCATTCTGTTTCCCAGGATCACAGGATTCCGGTAAAATTCAATATTGCCTACTCTGTGGCAGGCACTGTTCTAAGGGCATTTAATCTTTACAAGTTATGAGAAATGACAAACAATCCCACACTAAATCTGGGGATCTGACATAGGGATAGAGAGAGATGGACATGGGAAGAGAACAGCTCACACCTAGCTCAACCTGCATTTAAAGGTGAGTCTCTATGTTGCTGTGCTTTAGGTGAGTTTACCAAGCAAATTAGTCTTCCATTCAATAGTTTGTGGTCGAAGTGTTTCACAACACTGGCTGCACTCCTCTCTAAAAGTTTCCTAGGAAATACCTGATATATATGATACATGATATATAGTAGAATCGACATCCCCACACCCATTACCTAACTTAATAAAACATAACCCATATATCAGAGTCCTTCCTGCAGTTTCATCTTTCCCAAGTTAATCATTACCCCAAATTTGATGTTTCTTATGTTATTCCAAATCTTTAAAAAAACAATTCAGCAAGGCTAGAAGGAAGCAAATGGATTCAAATGTAATGAAACTGGTTGCAAATCGTTTTCCTCCTGGAGATAATGGCTCAGTGTCATTGAGGTGAAAATATTGAAGAGTCTAGAGAAAAAGCATAAATATAGTGGAGCTTTTATTAGGTAGAGGGGAAACATTTTTTAGCTGCATGATCCAAAGGTTCCAGTTACATCAAATTCATCAAAACCTTTCCCATCGGTGTACTAAGAGGTGCTGCCCAGAACACAGCAGCTTTCAGGGCCTCACCCTCCACACAGGGCACGCGGCAGACAGCTGCTTCCCACCATCCTGCACGTGGTCAGTTCCTGGACAGTCCCAAGAGGCAAGGGCAAAGGGCAAGACAGTTCTCACAGAACTACTTACAGATGAACTGTCTACGATTGTTCAGGAGTCTCTTACGACACTTTGTTTTATAAAATCTGAGCAGAAAGTAGGGCAAGGGGCCATGGAAGCAGTGTTGTGGGCAGGTGGAATGTCCTGGCTGTGGAGTTGTGGTGGACAACAGCTGCGGTCTAGTTAGGCATTGTATGAAGAGGACGACACGTTGCCACCATGGCCTGTCCAATTAGTGTGAATGAACTGTCCCGGTTTGGCTAAGAGTTCATAGGTGTGAGCCCCAAAGTAGTCCCGCTGAGCCTAGAAAACATGAATTTGGTTGGTTAGTGTAATTTGCAGGCACACACCCTCCAGGAGTAGCAGGGCTCACATTGACCACCGGTCCAGAACTCTACCTGAATTAGGTTGGCCGGCAGCAGCTCATGTCTGTACCCGTCGTAGAAGGAAAGCGCAGTGGTGAAGCAGGGCATGGGGATGCCCATCTGGACGCCTGTGCTGATGGCCCGCCGCCAGGAGTCCTGGGCAACAAAACAAAGCCAAAGATCAAAGATTTCTGCGGTTCTCCTACAGAAAAGACCACTAGTTCCACTCTTGGGGGACAGATCCCCCTTCTCATCAATGCTGAAACCAGAGACTACAACAGCAAAACGCACTGAGAGAATTCTCACACCAGCCAGTGCTCTAGGCTACAGACCTGGCAGTTTTCAACAGCAGACTTAAAGAAATCATCGAGCAGTAGATTCTGAAGGTCTGGGTTTCTATCGAATGCATCCTTTATCTTCCCCAGGAATACACTGGAATAATCAAAAGAGAGGAAGGAAGTCAATGAATTTTGACTAAAGCAAGCTGAATACCTCGCAGGAAATAGGTAAACTAAGTTGGAGGTGAAAATAAACTCTCAAGTGACACTTCTCATTCCTTAAAGGCAGCCTTAAGATCAGGGCATCATCAATGAAAACAAAGAACAAAAGGGGTAGTCTCAACAATCTAGTCAGAACCAGTGACACACAGTAAACTGTAAGAAGTGACAATCTAAACTTGCCCTGCTGCCAGTTTTCCAGGGACAGAGGCAATGGCCCCAGTTACAAAGAAATTGCTCAAGCGCTTACTTCAGGTGAGTCTGCACCGAGGCCAGCCTGCCCACTGTAATACCTGCAGCGACCTCTCGTTTACCTTCTGATGATGCAGCCGCCTCTCCACATCAGCGCAATGCCACCATAGTTGAGGGTCCAGCCAAATTCAGTGGCTGCCTGTCGTAGCAGCATGAAGCCTTGAGCGTAAGAGATGATCTTGGAAGCATAGAGGGCCTAAAGAATGACACGAGACGTATTAGAATTGCAGTGAACAGAGAAACCACCGACTGTGCAGACCCTACACAAGGCAATGGTCAGAGCTGGGAATCAGGAGCAAAGGTGAAGGAGGAGCTGGTTAGCTGCACTGCCCCTAGCCTCAGTGTGATCTCACACAGGGCCCCTACTGCCCACCCACCTTCTAAGGGATCAAAAAAAGACCATGACTCACCTTCCGAATGTCCTCCAGGAATGCTTTCTTATCTCCTCCAAACTTGGCCTTTGGAGGACCCGTCAGCTTTTTGCTAGCTTGTATCCTCTCATCCTTCAGTGATGACAAGCATCGAGCAAAGACAGCCTCTCCTACATAGAAGGATTGGAGAGTAAAACAATATAAGAAAAAGCATAAAACCCCAGGAAAGAGATTGGAAAGGCTAGGGGATGTGGAAAATAGAGCTGGGGCAGGAAATTCCATTTTCCAAAGAGTTAAAAAGCTTCAACCAACTCTAGACCACAAAATTTAGCCTGCAAAAAAAGAAGTTTATAAAAAGCATCTAACATTAGACTTAATAATTAAAATTCCAGGTTCATCTTCCAGCATAAACAGAGGTCCTGAACAGCAAAGATGTTGATCATGAGGGAGTTCAGAGGGAAAATGATGTTAAACTACCATTATTTTAGTGTTTATGAGTAAAGTCACTTTGAACTTAGTGCCACTAAGTCTATGACTGCCTATGTCCATTCTATGTGCAAAACATCACAGCCATGCCCCGCCCACACAACCCCGGCTGTGCCCAAGCCCCAGCTGTGCTCACCCTGTCTCCAGCTCCCTGACATCTTCATCTCCCTCTCTGACCCACCACCTTTCCAAGCATGATGTCCTTTCCCAGGGACTGGCTCCTCCTGCTAACATGTCCAAAGTATGTGAGCCAATGTCTTTAAAGAGCACTTTTTTCAACAGATTTGTTCATTCGGCAGTCTGTGGTTTATTCAGTACTCTCTGCCTACACCAGAATTCAAAGGAATTCTTTTTATGCCTTCCTTATTCATGATCCAACTTTCAGATGCACAAGTAGCAACGAAAAGCATCATGGTTTAGTTCAGGCACATCTCAGTCTTTAAACTGACAGCCTTGCTCTTTATCACTTTAATAAGGTCCTTGACAGATCTGCCCAGTACAGCAAGTTGCTTGGTTTCTCGCCATGGGCACTGCTTACAGATCCAAGTAAAGTTAAATAATTGACCTCTTCAGTCTTTCCTCCACTGCCTTTGATCTAGTTGTGAGAATTTCTTCATGTTGAGGAATAATTCATACTGAAGCTACAGTCTTTGATCATCTTCACTAAGTGCTTCAAGTCCTCTTCACTTTCCAAAAACGAGCGAGGTTGTGTCATTTGCATATCATAGTTGTCGATGAATATTTTATTAAGAGTCTAAAATCAGAGTTAATTGTGATTTGTGTCTAAATGTGTAAACAGAGCAGTCGGAGAGGGGAGCTTTAATTCTATTTTAAAGTTTAGACGACAGTCTATAATCCAAGTTGGATTTTGGAAAGTTTTTCCAAATGGCAGTCCCCTTGACCTTCGTGCTGACTTGGGCTGTACACTTCAAAGACAATGTTCCTTTTCTCTGAGAGTTGGCTTGTACATATCTAATCTCTTCCCAAAGGGTGCCTGTCATAGACAAATGGATACAAGATGGGAAGAAAGGGCCTTAAAATGCAGCTTTAACTAAATCTGTACAGTGTATCTTCAGAAGCAGATATGACTGAGGACAAATAAGTCACCAGAAAAAGTGTTCTTGTTCTACTCTTTGGGATCACCCTATATATAATAAACTGAATGTTCCTTTAACCAATCGTATGATCTCACTTATGTGCTGAGGACCTATTGCTGTCAGGTCTCCCTTTTAGCCATCCTGTTTTTAACGCCCTTGGTAGTCATTTAGCCAGTTATAAATGTCGTAACCTTTGATTCTTGATCCAACAATATAAAAATGTATCCTGTTTTGCGGCCTAGTACAGTATCCCATTGGCATTCTGAGAATGGAGCTTCCCCAGTCCAAACTGTCCTTATCCCTCTACAAACTTCATTTGCTTTTATTTAAGCAGTCTCTGTGATACTGCTCTATGACAATATTTACTAAGTATTATTTTTAAATAAGGCATTTTAATATTAAAGACATTTAGTATCTTAGAATAACAGAGGACTTCTAAGGGTACTAGCCCTAAGCTTAAACATACCCACTAACCTTGATTCACACCCATCCTATTTTTCTCTCCCCGGAGTGCACACACACGATGACTTGGCAATTATGGAAGGAAGTGCTGTAAGTCAACTGGGGCAGTGAAGCAACTGTGGTAAAAGCCTTCAGGGTTACATAAGGGTTAGCTAGAAGCCTTACTTCCCCATTAGTTGAGCAAACAAAATGGCACCCATCCAGAGAGCAAGTCTAAGGAGCCTTCACTTTGTAGAAAAGGAACAAAGTCTCTAAATCAAGAGGTGAGCCTTCTTCCTGAGACTGCAGTACTGTCATATACATTTCTATCAATGATTAATAAGCTGTTCCCAGCCCTTCCACTCCTGCCCAGATTATCACTGGAACTAGAGAGAAAGTAGCCAATTTCCTCCTCTACAGAGCTTGACTGCACCCCCTACTTCCCTCCCAGTGTGCCTCACCAGCACACAGTTCACTGGAAACAGAATGAGGTGTAATTAGTCAGGAAATCAAAAGAAAGGAGGGGATCCATGGAAGGAAAGGCAGTATCTGGAAGAGCAAATAAGGAAATCTCTCTCTCTCTTTTTTTAACTAGAGGAGGAAATATTTTGCCAGGATCAAAGATAGCTATTCATTAAACATGCTGGGGTCTTTTTTTCATCCATTTTCTATCTTTCCAGAAGTGTGTCTATTTTCTTTTTAAAAATCAGTTTTTGGTTTTGTTCATTCTCTTACTACTTTTTCAGTTTCCACTTCTCTTTGCTTTTTATTCTTTTCTATGGATTGTCAAAAGAACAAATAGCTATGTCTTGGAAAAGTGCAGCCAGAGGGCTCTCTGAAAGCAAGGATGGTGAAGCTTCCCGTCCATACTTTGGGCATGTTGCTAGGAGAGGCTATGCTTGAAGAGGGAGAGCATGCTTGGAAAGGTGGAGGGTTAGCAAAAGAGAGGAAGACCTATAATCAGATGGGCTGACACAGTGGCTGCAGCAACGAACCTGAGTGTGTCAAAGATTGTGAGGATGGCACAGGACAGGACACGGTTCAGATTTGTAGTCACAGCGTCACTGTGAGTTGCACTCGACTCAATGGCATCTAATACCACCACAACATAACTTCTTTTTGAGTTTGATGTTTAGCTCAAGATACAAATATGTGGATGAAAGAATACATATGATTCAGGGTAATGTTTTCCTTCAGAGGTGAGAAGGGGTGATAATTTAGGGAAAAGGTATGAAAGGACTTCAAATGTATAGGTATATGTAGAAATATAAACCTGAATGGAAAAACTTGGCTAATCTTAACAGAATTCTGTGAATGTTAGAGTATTCTAGAGTATCGTCTTTGCAGAAATCATCATAGTATAAACTATAATGAAATCCACAGAATTTCATTATAACTAACCTTTTCCATTAAAAAAAAATCTTAAGTCATTTACTACAATTAAATCATTAATGCAAAATTATTCTAAAGATACAAATCAGATAAGAAAGAAACAAACTTTTGCCTTTGTTTCAAAGCTCATCTAAGAGGAGGATTATAAAGAGGCAATTTAAAAGTGGTGGTGGCCTGTCACACTGTCAGTTTTATCATCTGCAGGAAGATCAGGGAATACCCTGAAAGCTGATAGGGCTGAACAGACGCTCTAAAAGATCCGGTCTTTACCTGTCAGTTTACGTCAGTGTTTCGGAGGTTAAGTCACAACAGTAGAGCGAGAGTGTTCAACTGAAAAGTAGCACATTACCAATGAGGGTGACAGGAACGCCGTACTCCAGGGCGGAGATAGCTGTCCACTTCCCGGTGCCCTTCTGCCCTGCACTGTCCCTGATCTTCGGCAGCAGGTGTTTGCCATCTGTATCTTGGAACTTGAGGATATTGGCTGTGATTTCAATCAGGAAGGAGTCTAGTTCTGTCTTATTCCACTCCTCAAATGCCTACATGGAGAACGGAAAGAGAAACAAAGCTTACACAGGACTCCCTTACCTGGTCTCTATTTAATCACACTGCAATCCCAGAGATATGCGGTTCGAATCCACCAGGTGCTCTGCTGGAGAAGGCGGGGCCATCTCCTCCTGTACCAGTCAGATCCGATTTGACGGTACACACACACACACACACACACACATAAAATAAAAAATTATTTGCTCTCTCACATCTTTTTTTTTTTCATTTATTCATTGTTGCACATTTTCCTCCCTCTCCCTCTCCCTTCCCCTCCCCGAGTACACTCTGCAAGGCACCTCCTTTTCTGGATTGTTGTCCTCCTCACTTCACCTGGCTCTTAACTGTCACCTCCTCAGACATCCCCATATCACCACATCTCAAGTCTACCCTGTACCTCCTTTACTTTTCTTTACAGTGGTTATCGCTAGCTAATGTGATATGCTGCACTATTACTGTGAGTCTTTCCAGCTCCACGACTGGGCTTTGTTTTCTTCATCATCATATCCCCAACATTTATCAGTGTCCAGCACACAGCAAACACTCATATATGCTGTTGTTGCATTCGTATATGAAACATTCCGTAAGCCAACTAAAACGGAACATAAAAAGCAAGCACTGTTTCCATGAAAACCAAGCTGGGAGTTGTTAGAAAGACAAAGGCAAGTCAATAAACAAATTCCAGTCATAAGTAAAGGGCATTACATTAATGAAATTAGGAGAAAAAGCTTCCTTCACTTGTGTTCAATTGAAATAACGAAACCTAATGGTGAGGCTGGCACAGGACAGAACAGGGTTTAGGGATCTTGTACATAGGGTCGCTATGAGTCGCAAGGGACTCGATGGCACATAACAACAACAACAACAATGCTGGACATAAGTATTGTTGTTGTTGTGTACTGTGGAGTCAGAACCGACCCGTAACAGACCCTCCAGCGGGTTTTCAGGGCCAGTTAATCACATGGAAGGAGACTCCCTATCCTTCTCCTGCAAAGCAGCTGGCAAGATTAGAACCCTGTGCCTTTGGTACTGCAACGCAGCTTCTTGCCACCAGACCTCCTAGAAAAAGGAGAGTTATAAACAGCAGAACCACACTTATGAGGCAAAAACAGTAAATTGTTAACAGTAAAATTCAAATAGTGGGTCTGTACATTCTCACTATAAAATTCCCTCAACATTGCTGGATTTTTGAAAATTTTCGTAATAAAATGTTGGAGGAGGAAGTGGTTTAAAGTCTGCTTTATGCTTCTAAAACACTAGCCCCCACCTAGAAAAGCAAGCTTCTGCTGCATCTCCTACATGGCACAGCTGTAGGACTGAGGGAGGTAATGACTGCTATCTGGATTCTTTGGGAACATTATGCTTATTTTAAAGTCCTATCATAAAAGGAGCTCTGGTGGCCTAGTGGCAAGAAGCTGTGCTGCAATCCTGAAGGCACGCGTTTAGAG
This sequence comes from Elephantulus edwardii, assembly GCF_000299155.1. Classification (NCBI taxonomy): domain Eukaryota; kingdom Metazoa; phylum Chordata; class Mammalia; order Macroscelidea; family Macroscelididae; genus Elephantulus; species Elephantulus edwardii. The sequence goes on from NW_006399795.1 coordinate 3,030,859, forward strand.
GCCACCAGCCACTCTGCAGAAGAATGGACAATCTCCTCCTGTGCGATTAACTGCCTCTGAAAACCTATCAGAGGGTCAGCTATGGGTCAGTTCGACTCTACAGTACACAACAACAATTACTCCTAAAGCTGTACTGAACCCACTGCTGTGGCTCATAGTGACTCAACAGGATGGAGCAGAATTGCCCCTTAGGGTTTGCATAGCTGTAATGTTCATGGAAAGAAGCTCTGGTGGCAAAGTCAATAGTGTGTTGAGCTGCTAACCAAAAGGCCAGCTGACTGCAGGGGTGCACCCACCAGCAACCTGATGGGGAGAAAGAGGTGCAGTCTCCACTCCTTAAGATTTAGAGGCCTGGAAACCTGATGGAAGGTCACTATGTATGGAAATCTCGACAGCAATGAGCAGAGTGAGTCTTCAGAAGCAGATGCGCACACCTTTCTCCCACAGGGGATTGGTGAGTGCAGACTGGTGACTTTCTAGTAGGCAGTTGAGTGCTTTAACCAGGGTGTTTCTTTCACTGATCAAAAGTCAAGGTTATTGCCATCAAATCAGAACTAACTCACAGCTGACTCTCTAGCAGGTTTTCACCGGCTGTAAATCACACAGATTTCTCATCTTTCTCCTTCTGAGCAGCTGGTGGATTCAAATTGCCTGCCTTTTGGGTTGGCAGCCAGAACCCCTTATCTACTAGGCCACCAGAGTTCCCTCCTTACTGCTATCTTCCCTTAAATCAGGCTGAGTCCATCCAGGCCACCAGAATGGCGAGGGAAAGAGGAAATCCCTCCGGTCTTGGCAGAAATTACTCATTCAGCACAGAAGCAGTGCCTGCTCTCACCTTTGCCATCTCGTCATGTTCCATGGCCAGAACGTCTTTCATCAGGTGATAAGCCTCACAGATGAGCTGCATGTCACCATACTCGATCCCATTGTGAACCATCTTCACAAAGTGTCCAGCTCCCTCATCTCCCACCTGCAAGAGGGACAAGCACCAAAGAACGTCAGAGAGGCACGCAGTGTACCAGGGAAGCCTGACTCAGTCTTAAGGTCAAATTCTTTGACAGGACCAGCCCACCCAATACAAAAAGGAGCAAGGACAGGGCAAATAATCGACTGTATTTTTGAAACAAAAGTCACTATGTATCAATTTGCCACAAACTTCAGTTGAATACATTATTTTAAATTAATTCTAGATTCACTGCCCCAAAGATGAATTTGCCCAGGTCTCAGATAATAAAAAAGTTTGCAAGATACGTATTCTTGGAACACCAGTTGATGAATTTATGATGAGAAACTCTTTAAGTATCAGTCTGATAAATCTATTCTGTCCCTACTGATAAGTTATCCTGGAAGCCAAATTATCTACTTAGCAAGAAGTCTGAACAAAGCAAGGGTCAGCTATTTCAGGACACCAGGCTGTGCAAATTTCATGTACCCATCTCCATGACAGGGGCACACTGCCCAGGGCCAGATGCTAGGCTGACCTGGGGGTTCTCTCCAGGCAGTCCCTGCTTCCACTGATACTATCAAGACTTACATCAGAGACTTCCTTTTTCTGTTTCTAGTACTGACCTAACCCTTCTGGTTTTGACACTTTTCTTTGGCTATGAACTGACACGACTAATAAACATCTTACTTCATCTTACTCTTCCTGTTGCTTCAAAAATTAAGGAGGGTCTGCTTTTAGGAGCTATACAGGGTTTTGGTTTTTGTTGTGGTTTTTTTTTTTCATTTTTAAATGAGCTGAGAATAATAAGCCTTAAGGGCATAGAAGTCAACCCTTGATCAAGATATGGAAGTACATGCACTGTTTTTCCTTTCATGACTTCATCTTGTTGTTAGGCACAATCTAGTCAATTTTAACTCATCGTGCCCCACACGACAGGGTAGAACTGGCCCCTCTGGGTTTCTAGGCTGGGATCTTTATGGACACAGACTGTACATCCTTCCACTGTGGAGCAGACAGCTGGGCTCCAACCGTGAGTCTTTTGGTTGGCAGCTGAGCTCTTAACCAGTATCAACAGGGCTCCTTGATCCTCTTGCGAGTATCCAAGAAGGGGAAGATTCTGTTGTTATAATAATCTACAATCAAAGAACAAAGATTCCTTTCTCATCCATCATACTTCTGAGAAAATTATTCAATCTTTTAAATCACAGCACCAGACTTTTATCTGCTCAAAGTAGATTCTGACTGAATGCAATAGTTGAATGCTGGTTAAAATGGAAGCACCAGAGGTGGATACTACAACTAAAGGCACCAGGCAGTGGTCATGGCCAGGAAGGAGGGCACCCCACATCCCTCCTATGCCTTAATCCTTGTCTTACTTCTTTTTCTCATATAAAACAAAAAATAATATAAAATTAGCACATAAAATTGCTGACTAAAGATTAAAAGAAATTAAAAGCTAAAAGGCATCCTTGGGTGCTGCAAATAATCTAATGAAGTCAGAAGTGAACCAAAGTGAGAGTTCAAGTCCTCCTTGCGGTGCCTCAGAAGAAAGGCCAGGCAATCTACTATCAAAAACGGAGCCACTGAAAATCCTATGAAGCTCAATTCTATTCTAACACATGAGGTCGCCAGAGGTTGGATCTGACTCAATGACAACTGGTGGTGGTGACGGCAGAAGCTAACAGAACCCTGGAGACCAGCTTATCTCTGTAGATAAGGCAATGAATGTCCAGACAGGGGAAATGCCTTGCTTAATGTCACTCCATTAGTTAACAGAGAGTCAGAATTAGAACTCAGGTTTCCCTAGTGGTCTTTTTCTATCCACAGTATGGACTGAGACTACAGAAAATGTGAAATTTATTTTAATAGTAACACAGAAAACAGCAGGAAGAAAGTATATGTGCTGGCTCCCTCACACTCTCGAGGGTTGAAGTCTGTAGCTTGTCTTGGTCAAGTAGAGACGACCTAAACCTCAAATTCTGACAAAAGAGATTTTCTACATCCACAGTCAGGACACAGCATGAGCCGACCAATCCCCTTTCTCCCAGAGGTAAGCACATCCTTCCTTTTACGACATGGTAACATGGCTAAAAACATCTTTGCCTCATCCTTCCTGTTTCTTAAAAGGCGGTTGACTTTACTGTCAACCCAGCTATGCCCATTAAGACCCTAACTCAAGATACAAGGGTATGTACTAGTAGGCATGCATTTTAGGCATCAGCTACACTAATAAAAACTGAAGTTTATGTCACAAGCTGACTGCTGGAGAGACAGATGGTCTTGAGCTCTACGCATTTAATCACTCAGAAAAGCCAACGTGGCCAATCGGTTTTCAAGAGTGGCCTGAAACTTGCCCAGTCACAGCAGGGTTCTCCAGTTCCCACTTTTGCAGCAATGCCTTGGAAGATTGTCTTGATGTGGGGCCTGTGGAGAGAATAGAGCAGGTCAGCTGCTAAGAGGGCCACTGATAACGGCAATGAAATACTCAAGGACCATCTCCTCTAACTTCTTCCTTTCTAATGCAAGGCAGAGGTACCTATTGAAAAGCAATGAGCGAGGCCAAGTCCTACAGCTAAACCTGAGTCACGTGCTGAATAACTTGCCTGGTCCCCAGATCCTAGTAGGCAGCAAAGCAGGGCTTGCCAAATATTTAATCTGAGGCCACAGAAAAAAAGGCTGAGCAGGAGCACTTTCAGAATTTTCACTATGGAATTAAAAGCAGTAGCTGTGATTTCCAGCAGCAAATGACACAAAAGTTCCTTTAGGGACTCCCTCAACAAACAGCCTGGACATGATCAGAACAGCTGATTCTTGACAGTGAGGTCAAGGGTAAGGACAGAGAAAACTGTTATTTCCAAGAGATACAATTAGCATTATTCTGAGAAGCGCCTGTTCTCCAGGCCTCCCATCTTCCCACGGGAAGACAGGCTATTTTATTATGTTTTTGGTGAAGGTTTACACAGTAAATTAGGTTCCCTTTTGACAATTCCTAAATAAACTGTTCAGTGACACTAGTTACATTTTATACAACGTGTCAACGTTCTCTATTTAGTTGTTCAGTTTCCAAAATGTACCCTTTTTTCCTGCCCCCTTAAAAGCTCATCTTGGCTTTGGTTCTACTCACTACTGGCAAACATAGGTCTTTTCACAAAAAGTGTTTGGTATAGATACACAATCTGTTGGTTTTGTGTACTACCGAGTTGGAATTGCTCCATAGCTGACCCTCCAGTGGGTTTTCAGACGCAGTTATTTGCACAGCAGGAGACTATACATCTTTGCTCATAGAGCAGCTGATGGGTCTGAACTGCGCACCTTTAAAGGGACAGCAGTGAAACTCTATTCCAGTAAGGCACCAGAGCTCTCTGATACACAATTTAGTTAAGACTTAAAAACCTTAACACTTGGAGCTCTGGTGGCCGAGTGGCAAGGAGCTGCAACTACAATTACTGAGGCACACAGTTCGAATCCACCAGATGCTCTGCCAGGGAAGGAGGGACAGTCTCCTCCTGTACCAGTTAGATCTGATTTGACGGTACACTCACACAAAAATATTAAAAAATTTTAAAAAAAAATAAAATAAAATAAAAAAAAAACACCTTAACACTTAGGAGTTCAAGAGTTTAGGCTTTAGAACTTCACTGAACTTTTACTTTTTCAGGTAAAAGTATAATCTCAACTTCTGCTACATGAATGTGAGAAAAGTAAATTAACAGGAGCAATTAGAAATTGCAGGTGAAATATTTTCAAGTGCATCAGTTACATTTTTAACAGCCCACTGGCAGGTGGCCCAAGACATGTAATTTTACAACAGAAAGAATTTTCTACTCCTGAATTTTAACACAGTGAACAGAATCTTCAGATTTAAATGAGAGGTTATAGACAGAAAATCTACCTCAATAATCCCTTACTTGGAGAGTCAGGTTTGAACATTCCTGTTCTTTAATGCCTTAAACTGTTCTAGACTATTTGGAAATCAAACTCATCCAGAACAGAACATTACTGTGCCCTGTCTTCCTCATGAGGGATCCTCCATTTACTATTTTGTTCCGCTGCGCTCCACTTCTCTTCTTCTTTTTTTTTTTTTTTTTTTTTAATTTTATTATTTGTGTGTGTGCCGTCAAATCAGATCTGACGGACAGGAGGAAATTGTTTCTCCTTCTTCAGCAGAGCATCTGGTGGATTTGAACCGTGCACCTCTGGGATTGCAGTGCAGCTTCTTGCCACTAGGCCACCAGAGCTCGCCTCCACTTCTCTTCTGAGCTTTCTCTTTCCGGCTGTGGTCTTCTTCTTCCTCAGACTAAAGACATACCTCTACATGTGAATACAGCCATGTGCCGCACAACATCCTTTCAGGCAACAGCTGACCATATGTGGTCTGTGGTCCCAACCCCTATCATAGTAAAACACTTGAGGCAGAAGGAGCTCTAGTGGCAAGAAGCTGCACTGCAATCCCAGAGGCAGGTGGTTCAGATCCACCAGATGCTCTGCTGTAGAGGAGGGGGAATCTCCTCCTGTACCAGTCAGATCCGATTTGATGGTACAAACACACACACACACACACACACACCCCTTTGATGTAAATACACTCATTCTTTTTTTCATTTTATAATTTTTTATTACTACTCCTCTTTTTGTCTGCCTGTTTGGGATATACAGTGGTTCTTAACAATAAACAGGTGTTACTTTGCAATGTACATCAAAATATTATTACTGTTTTTATGCTAAAGTTGTATCTTTCATCTGCAAGTGTTTAATGTTTCTACCACCCAGAAAGACACACTTTCCCTAATTTATGTACAAATTTGACCCAAGACCCTTAGATTCATTGTAATCTAGGGACTCTATTAACATGGTATTAGCTCACCAACCAAGTTACCTATCACCCCATTTCACAGACTGTATCACGGAGGTTAAAGACACAGCTGTAACTCCTTGTATCTTTCCATTGTGATTCTCCCTCCCATCCACATCTCCCATCCCTTCTCTTAAATGGCTAACTCCTTCTCTTCTATAGGGAAGGAAGAGTAAAACATCTGTTTAGTCTTAAAACATTTCCACCTGTTGCCCAGGGACAAAAAGCAGCCTGTTGAGATTTTCTCATCACTCGCAGTTGCTAAACAGTTATTTTAGGACCATAAATCAGCTAGTAAAGGCAGATCCTACTCCTAGACACTGCCCAGCTTCCTTCAAAGCTTCTTAACCTCTTAAGCCTCTCTAGACTTCTAGCACAAGTCTTTGAGGGAGTAACAGAGCATAAAAAAGGCAAAAGAAAAAAACATATCCTTTACTCCATCAAGGCAGCAAAACAGATAAAAGGGGAAATATTTCCACTATCTCCTGCCATGAACACAATGTATTACAGAAGAGAATTATGCTGACAGCTCATTCATCTCAAACTTCAGGTTCCCTCATGCTGAAATGCAGGGGATGGGGACGAGACTTACCAAGCTTCTTTGTTCCCTCCAGGCATGAGTGATGGGCCGTAGCGGGCCCCATCCTCTCCACCACTAACTCCACTCCCCACAAACAAGATTCCCTTGGCTTTGAGATCCCGACATCTTCTCTACATGAGAAAAAAAAAATCATTATGCTTCTGAAAAAGAAGTCTCTCCCCATAACTGAAAGGATACATAAAACAGGTATAGAAATGTCACAGCTGACATGAAATGATCCAAGAATAAACTGATAATTCGTGAAATTGGATCTCTTCAGTTTGAGAATGGTAAACAACAGCCACCATGTAAATTCAAGAAACCTACGTCCCCAAAAGGACATAATAAATTAGTAAATCTACCTATCTAATCATTTCACTGGAAAAGACTATGTACGATAAGACATGCTTATTTTGTAGGTAACTTGATAGAAGTCTGACTTCCTGTAACTCAGCCCCTCCGTGGTAGAGGCTTTTCCTGAGCATGGGTCCGTGAGCAGCGGTGGCTGTCCACAATCATGAGCTGAGGAATCATGGATTGGCGGGGGAGAGAGAGAGAAGTGAAGCACAAGCTCCCAGCCCGCTATATCTGCACAGTATCTTAGGAGTGCCTCCTCCACCAAGTGCAATTTAGCAGGAAAGAACCAAATGAGGCTATGACATTGGGATCAATCTCCAAGGAAAGACACCACGGAAGGACATTTCACCTGTGTCACACGTGCAACTCCTATATTTTTTTTCAAGGATGTTCACAGAACCTGGAGGAATTTAGATTTTAAAAAAGTAACACTTACTGTGGTATCCCTGTATTCAGAATTCCCTCCATCAATGATGATGTCACCAGCAGCTAACAACGGCACCTAGAAGTCAAATAAGACAAAACAGATCTTGGCTAACTAGCACAGATATAAGGCTTCCCAAGAAAGCCCTGTTTAAAAGTACATACTGTTGATTTAATCTTTAATAACCCCTTCTGTGGCTAGAGCTAGACTCTTAGGCCCCGATTTAAAAGCTTGTTGCTGTCGTCAAGTGCCATCAAGTCTACTATCATAGTGAGCCTGCGAACAGCAGGCCTGGACCTTGCGCTCTCCTGCGCCATCCTCACAACTGCTGAGAGGCTCCAGCCCGTTGTGAGGAGTCACTGTGTCAACCCACCTGCTTCCTCTCTTTTGTTCACTTTGACAAGAGGCCTGTCTCCTCTTAACCGTTTAAAAGCTTAGGCTTAGTAAATTCAGCTGGAACCCTCCCTGACCCAGATAATTCCCTTTTACTACTTATTCTAAGATTCTACAACAAATAAAATTTACTTATTTATGTATGCAGAAAATTTAGCATTTTGGATGTGTACCACAAAACCCACAAATCCACTGTCACCAGTTGACTCTGACTCACTCTAAGTCTTTACAGGAGAGATTGCCCAACCTTTTCCTGCACAGCAACTGGTAGATTTGAACTACTGGCCTTTCAAGTAGTAGCCCAACATGTTACACACTACGCCATTAGGACTTCTTTCTTTATGTCTCCAATCTAGAATCCCCAAGGGCCAGGACTAGGACTAATAACTACGTCTCTAGATTAGAGTAAGGAGCTCGAGCAGTACAATGTTTTAATTAATGTGAGGCTGTCAACTGAAAGGTTGGCAGCTCAAACTCATGGCTAAACATCCGAATGAAAGATTTTGAGCCAGAGCTTTGAACCAGTTCTTCCTGGTTCAAACATGACCCTGGTCCAGTCAGGGCCAACAAAGCAAAACTGGAACTGACCTAAAAATATGGGTGTACAAACACCTGTGTACCCATCAACAACCTGAACAGAAGAAATATGGGTCAGTGTCCTACTACAGATTTTTAACAAAAGGGGTCACTGCACAGCAATTAAATCTCTTGACCACAGTCAGAGACAGTGGCGCCCTGCACAAAGATGGCCGCTATATTGATTGTTCTGAATGTCATTCTATCCCAAACCGAACCGAACCCACTGCTGTCCAGTAAGTAAGGACTCATGGCGACCTCCCCTCAGGTTTCCAAGGCTTGTCAATCTTTACGGAAGAGACTGCCCTTGTTTCTGCCACAAAATGGCGGGTGGAGTTGAACTACCGAGCTTTTGATACGTCAGGCACCAGGTCACTGGGGCTCCAGACATTCTCGATATTCTCAGTAATAAACTATTATTACAGATGAGGCACCCGAAAGGATCCACTAAGTTTCTTCTGAGTATCCCATTACTTTGATGCAAAGTATTCCCCATTCCAGTTCTCGTTCTGCTTCACTCAAATTTAAAATTCAGGTCTGCTTGACTGAACTGGTTTGAAGCCCTGTTTTACTCATCACTGTCTGGAGTGGCAAGAAGAATAATACTGAATCGCCTTGAATAATATTTGTATATCTCTGCTCACTAATCAGGGTAGCTTATTATTCAACCTTCTTCCTACAATTAATATGTACATGGACAAAAGGGAGCCAGTGGAAAGAATTTATTTAGGTATTCAAAGAGAATTCAACTTTAACAGTTCCATTAAAAGTTATCACTACTTATTATTTTCCAGGACTAAACAATTAAATGTTCCATTTTTCAGTTCACTTGTCTGAAACTAATCAGGCACAGCTTGGTATCTCACTGTAGAAAAAAAATTAGAATGCCATTCCTTTATCACAGTGTCTCCATTTAGGCTGTTGACTTTAAAAATGGTGCCATACTGGTTACATTCCTCTCTCAGAAGAAGCCACCCCACTGTTAACAAAACTCCTTCTAGAAAAGGAATGTTAATCCCTTCCTTTTTGTTTATTATCACTATGTTTCTTGCCATAAAACATTTCTTGTAAAACTGATTGTTGTTGTTATGTGCCGTCAAGTCACAACTCCTCGAGACTATGACTCATAGCGGCCCTAGGTACAACAGTCCTAAACTCTGCCCTATCCTGTGCCAATCTCACCATCTCCAACACACCTGTCCCATTATTGTAGTCACTGAGTCAATCCATCCCATCAAGGGTCTTCCTCTCCTGTGCTGTCCCTCCAGCCTCCCAAGTATGATGTCCCTATCTGGTAGGAATTTTTAAATATAACTGCTAACGTAAAATTCTTTCTGAATATCCTTTTTACGAAGATGGCGCTGAAAGCTAAGAACGAAGCCCCTGCCCCTCCCAAAACTGAAGCCAAAGCAAAGGCATTAAAGGCCAAGAAGGCAGTCCTGAAGGGCATCCACAGCCAAAAAAAAAAAGAAGATCCGCACGTCACCCACCTTCCGGCGGCCTAAGACACTAAGACTCCGACGGCAGCCCAAATAACCCCCGAAAAACCCCCCCCAGGAGAAACAAGCTTGACCACTATGCCATCATCAAATTTCCCCTGACCACTGAGTCAGCTATGAAGAAGATAGAAGGTAACAATACACTTGTGTTCATTGTGGATGTCAAGGCCAACAAGCACCAAATTAAACAAGCTGTAAAGAAGCTCTATGACACCGATGTAGCTAAGGTCAACACTTTGATTAGGCCTGATGGCGAGAAGAAGGCCTATGTTCGACTTGCTCCTGATTATGATGCTTTGGATGTTGCCAACAAAACTGGCGGGCTAATTCTAAATACAAATTTTTCTCACCATAAAAAAAAAAATTCTTTCTAAATACCTAAATAAATTACATCTACCAGTATCCCATTCTTCATACATTTTCTGACAAAGATAAAAAGAGCACTTATGACTATTATTGTTCCCATTTTTATTACCAATTAATTTTCATGGAAATTTTGCTTAGTCCTCTCACAATAGCACATACAGAGAATTATTACCATCCAAGCATAAGGAGTTTCTTAATTAACGGCAATCAAGTTAAGCAGCATTGAGATATTTAAGACATTGTTTTGCCAAATTTATTTTGAGCAAAATAAATTTTTAGAAGTGGGGAAAAGAAATCTGAGATAAGAGAGGGGGGAAAGCTCAAGGAAGGACAAGAAAACCTGTCACACTGAAAGAAAGTGGGAGCACAGCTGGCCTCACCAGTTTTTCAATGAAATCGTCAACAGCTTGACCCGCCTTCACGAGAAGTATGATCCTCCGAGGTGTCTTGAGCTTGGAGACCATCTCCTTCAAGGAGTGAGCACCAACCACTTTTGTTCCCTTTGCCTCATTGGCCAAGAAATCATCGACTTTGGAGACTGTCCTGTTAAAAGCACAGACCTAAAAGGAAAAGAGGCCTGATTAGGAGATCTTGGGCATGTGAGACCTGCCTGTATGGACTAAGTGACAATAAGATTTTGATTCGGCCATATGACTGGGGAAAGCTGAACCCTCCTTTTTCCTCTTTCTTGTCACTAAAACTTGAGTTCCCATCTGTTCAAATATTGACTGAGCACTGTAAAGCTGGGCCACCTCAGCAGGAGCTAATATATGATAGAGCTGATACAGCGAAGCTCAACTGCCCTGGGCATACCAGACTTTAGTCTATCACTGGGAATCAGAATCAGATCTAGAAAGCAGCCAGTACCCCAAGGAGTTCTGTCTTCTGTCACCTGGATCTAAACCGGCCCAGTATTCATGCACAAAACTCTCACATTCCTCTTATCTCAGTAGGCAATAAATTTCAGAGTTCTGCAGACTCTCAGGAATCTACTTACCTCTTCCTAAGACCAAACAAACCAAATTCTTTTTACCCTGGGTTGGTTTCAACATAGAAGACCCGCCCTTGACAGTTTCAAAGACTGCAGTCTTTCTGGAACTGGGCTGGCACATCTTTCTCCAGAGGGGCAGCTGGTTGAATTTGAACTGCCAGCATTTGGTTAAGAGCCAAGTGCTTAACCAGGGCCTCATTAAGCCTCCTTCCTTTTCTTAAGACACTGATCCCTTCAGTCAGGCAGCAAAGTTTCCAGAGCTGACAGAAACATCCAGCAGGCCTCTTCTTCCTCAGAATGGCAGAGCTGTCCCTCTGCCCACACATAAAATGTTTCTCCTTTGTTTAAAAAAAAAAAAAAACAACCAAAACTCCTAAGCAGCAACAGGACATAGAACCTGTAGGCGATGATAAGGGATCTTTGAACTCTTCAGAAGACCTGCACTCCAGCTATTGCACAACAAGAACAAGTAAGAAAAGAAAGACACTTGTGTCCCTCTGTCCCCACAACTTACCACAAAGCCGTGATCATTCATGTTCAAAATTAAGTTCTGGCCCATGACGGCCAATCCAATCAGTGCAATATCAGCTCTGAAAAACCAGGAGAAAATGAGAGAGAAATGTGTCAGTGCCACTTAACCCGGCACAACTCAGGAGCCCAGAACTTTCTAGCTCTTGTCACTTTGAATCACTTATTTTCTTCTGGTCCCCTTACTCCGATATAACTTAAGTCTCCAGATAATGGAGCCTTCTGTGAAACTATAGAACAGATAAGCCCACACTCGGCCACTCGAATCACCTCAATTGCTATGAACTAAACCTGAACTTAACAACTTATTCACAGCCTGTCGTCTCTTCTGTGTTCCACTGTCTGGCCATTACGTTTTATGAGCAATGTCCCCCACGGCGGATCGGCCCTGCAGGGGAGGAGGGGTCCCATCCGCGCCTCTTCTCCCGCCGCCGGGCGTGGCCAGCAGATCGGAGAGCTCAGGCCCGAGCTCTCGGGGTGGGAGGGTCGAGGCCAGCTTCCCCTGTGTCCTCGGCAGTGCCTCTCCGCTTTCCCTTCGGCTCTTCCCAGGCAGGGGGACCCGCCCAGGGCCTCACTCTCCGTGAGATGCATAGTCTGGGGTCAGGACTGGGGATTCTGAGAACGAAGGAGCTGAACCCTGGAGCTCTGGGCGTCAGGGTGCACGGGGTCAGCCTCAGGGAATCCCGAGCGATTGAGTCGCCGGAGGGCGCGTCCGTGCTCGGGGCTGGGGAGAATCAGGCAGACCCTAGTTTCAAAAGCTCCTCGAGGACGAGAGCTAGCGGAGGGGGTCACTTACTCAGCCATGGCAGCGACGTGGAAGGCGGCGGCGAAGAGAGATGCACCTAAAAGAGCCGAAGAGTAGAAGACTCGCGGCTGGCCGGCAAGGAGCTTTTGAGTTGGGCTCTGGCTCGTCCCTCCTGGGCTGCAGCAACTCAACACCCCATTTTTGTCCGCCAACCAATCAGAAGTTAGGGGGAAAAGGTTTCCGCAAAACTATTGGTAAAGTCCAACGCCTGTTAGACCACCTGAGGCAAGAAGGCCCGCCCACTCCGGGGACCGGATCAGTTGAGTACCGAGTACATCGAGGACCTAGCCGGGCGCTGGCCAGCGGCCCTGAAGCAGGATGAGACCCGCGAGGCGTGGCCCTGTTGCCGGTGCGCGCGCCGGACACCAGGGACCCCCCCTCCTCCAGCCAGTGCTGGACTTCAGGCGCCCCTAACCCCGCCGGCGTCGGACTCCAGGTCCCCTGCTCGTGCACCCGGCTCTTCACGACGTCGAGCGACCACTTGTTGCGCCCCCTCCAGGAACGCGTCTTGTGTGTACCTGGCACGTATACGCCGTTTGCGGATATTTCCATCGTGCCTTCCTTCCCTCGCGTGCTCTCACCAGGCCATTCATGTGTCAGCGTCCCTTGATTATCTGCACCGTGTTTGGGAACGGAGGCCTCATAGTCGAAGCTTGTGCCCAATTAGACTTAAATAAGAGAAGCACCTCTTCTGCTAGATTCTCAGATCCGGCGATACTTTGCCACGTCGCCAGCACACTATTTTCTAGGAATTATTTTTCTGTTTTTAAATCAGTGCAGGGGATGCTATTTTGTCTGCTCTTCACCAGCTAACTCCTACCAGCTTGGGAGTTTTGGACCAGTCCCTTCTTCAAGAAGCTTCCCCAATTTTCTCAAGTCCCCATGTAAGCTGAGCACTGAGATTCCCAAGAGGCCAGCACATGTTCTTATCTTTCTCAGACTATTATGCCTCAGGGGATTGTTGTTGATGTGCTAGTGTTAGGTGCCATCTAGTCCAGTGTAATTCATAGTGATCCTATGACTAAAAGATCTGAGACTTCTCCTGTCTTGTGGCATCCTTATTATCTCTGACATATATGAACTCATTGTTAGTCACTGTCATATTATGGAGGACCTTCCTCTCCTTTGTTGACCTTCCTTTCCATTATGTCTGTTTCCAAGATACAGTCCCTCCTAACAACATGCCAAAAGTATGTCTGAGAAGATGGTGTTGTTGTTGTTATGTGCTATTGAGTCACTTGCGACTCATAGCGACCCTATATACAACAGCCCTAAATTCTGCTCTATTCCATGATAATCTTATTGTCTCTGACACACCTACCCCCATTACCCCAGTCACTGAATCAATCCACCTCATAGAGGGTCTTCCTCTCCTGCACCGTTCCTCCACACATCCTTCTCCAAGGACTGGTTCCTCCTTGCAATTATGTCCAAAGTATGTCAGATGAAGTTTCGGAATCCTTGCCTCCAAGGAACAGCCTGATTTAACCCTCTCTAGGATGAACCTGTTTGTTTTCTTAGCAGTCCATGGTATATTCAATACTCTTCTCCAACACCACAGGTCAAAGGCATCAATTCTCCTTCTATCCTCCCTAGTCAATGTTCAACTCTCTGATGCATTGCAAGTGATTGCAAAAACCATGGCCTGTATCAGGTGCACCTTAGTCTCCAGAGTGACACCATTCCTCTTCAGTACTTTGAAGAGGTCTCTAACAGCAGACTTTCCCATTGCAATAAATAGTTTTTCAATTTTCTGGCTGCTGGTGCCAAGAGTGTTGACCATGGAGCCAAGCAAACTAAAGCTGTGAACAATCTCAGTCTCTTCACCATCAAATACATTGTAAGCAACTTGGATAGCTCTTGGTGTTAGGGATGATCAAGTCTGCTCTGACTCACAGCTAGCTGCCCTATCATGAAACCCTGCCAAGCTTGGTTTTATTTTTCTGCTAACAGCATGTGGTAAGGTTTGGTATCAACCCTATCTTTCCAGAGGTCCTTTCCCCTTTCCTCCTTATCTTTCTTTTTAGCTTTGACTATTTCGCATGGCCTTTCACTAGCTATGCCTCTGTCTTACTGTCTTAATAAAACTTTTTCATTTGCTTTGCTCAACTGGGGGGGAGGGAAAAACCCCACCCCAACCCTGTGCCAAATCCTGCTCTGTCCTCATGATAGCTTCTTTTCTTAAACCCATTGCTGCAGTCACTGTGCCAAATCTATTGTGTTTGGGGTCTGTTTTCTGCTCTTTCATTGACCCTCCACGTTTCCAAATATGATGTCTTTCTGAGACAGCCGCCTCTAATAATAGTCTCAAAATATGTGAGACAAAGTCTCATCATGTTTGCTTCTAAGGAGCACTTTGGCTGCCCTCCTCCCAACACAGACTTGCATGTTCTTTTGGCTGTCCATGGTGTTTTCAGCATTCTTAGCTACAATTCAAAGAAAAGTTGTTGTTGATTGCCTTTGAATCGAGCATGACTCAAAGTGATTTTATGAACAAAAGGCCTGAAGCCTTTCTATAACTATCGTAATTTATGAAAGTTCATAGAGTTTCCAGGGGCATGTTATTTAGGAAATGGATTCCACTCGGGGAAAAAAAAATACATATTGTAGTAATAGACGGGAGGGGAGTCCTGGTAACATAGTCCACAGGGAGTTGCACTGCTAACCCAAAGACGACGTCCCCTGATGGCTGGAATCGGCTCCGAGGGAGAGAAATGGGCAGTGACCTCCCTTAAGAATTCCAGCCAGCGCTGGAGGGTCAACTATGACTTGGTTCTGATTCCACAGGCAATGAGGGAGTGAATGAGGGGTAAGGGGCTACACGAGAATACTCCCACGTTAAGTAAGCAGTTCAGGGAGTTAGGGCAAAGCACCTTATTTCTAAGTGGTTAAGACTTCAACTGTTAATGAAAAGGTTAGAGATTCAAACTACTCCATGAGTTCTGACCTATGGAGGCCTAGGGGCATAGTGCACTTCAATTGTGGTCTCCCATAAAGATTTACAGCCTCAGAAATCCCATGGTGTGTCACTAGGGGATGGAATGGACTTGACAGCAGTGGGTTTGGGGTTTGACCTCATGCAGATAAGTAAGTGAGCACCGGTTAGTTTATGTGGATAAATGCAGTTCCATCTCAGGCCATCAAGTCTAATCCAACTCATAGTGAGCAGACAGGACAGAGAAGAACTTCCCCGAAGAGTGTCCGACCCCATAATCTGCATGGAATTTGGTGGCTTTCATCTTTCTCCTGCAGAGCAGCTGGGAGGCTGAACTCTGACCTTTTGGTTAGAAACCGTGCACTTAACCACTGCATCACCAGGGCTGCTAATTTGTCTGGGAACGGTGGTTGTTGGTAGTGAACGGCTTCCTTAACACAAAAGGGGGTAATGTGGGGTTCTCTTTAACCCTCACTGCTTTCTAGTGCCTGAGATCGCTGGCAAAATACACCATTATCAAAAGTCATCTTGTTCATGCGTATCCATCACCTTCCATCTGCCCTGCACACAGCAAGTGCTAATAACTTGGCTGTTGAACAGTTGGGTCGCATTGAGTCACAAATGACTCAATGGCACATAATAACTCATTTGAAGGAGCAGTAAAGAATTGCACTTTCAATTCAAAAAGAGTTCAGATCCACAAGCTGCTACGAGAGAGAAAGATGAGTAATGGCTTCCTGTGCCATTTACAGCCTTTGGGGGGAAAAATCCACTGGAGGATCAGCGATGCATCAATTCTGCCTCCAGGGCAGTGAGCTCATTTTACTTGTTTGCGGCAAGCGAGATGGTGCCAGCTGCACATCGCAGTCTGCTGGTGACTCTTCCCTCAATCCGGATGCCACATTCTCCCGACAGCCCACCTTCTCGGATTATTTCCTTAGCATGTCTGTTGAACAGGCGTGGTGAAAGACACAGCCTCGACGGCCAAACTAACAAAGAAATTTGTCTTGGCAGAAATGCCGACGGAGTGCTCCTGACTGGCAAGGATAGTGAAGCTTTGCTGCACATACTTTGGGCATGTTCTCAGGAGGCCAGAGCTTGGACAAGGATGCCATTCTTGGAATAGTAGAGCATCATCGAAGGAGAGGAGGGCCCTCAACATGTGGGATCGATCCAGTGACCGGAACAAAGGGTTTAAGCACAGCAGGGATGGAAGGGTGCTCAGGATGGGGCAAGTTTAGATTTATTATATTATACGCAGGGTCACTATGACTTGGTGTTGACTCAGTGACACCTACCAAGCCATTTGAGGTGGTCCACAATAGTTCTGGTAGTGTAGTGGGCTCATTATTGGGGGGCTAACCAAAAAGCCAGGGGTTCCAATCCACCAGATGAAGGAAAAAGATGAGGTAGACCATTCCCATTAAGCTTTTTAGCCTCAGAACCTCATGAAGCTCTCCTGTATCCTACAGCATGGCTATAAATCAGAGTCGTGATTTACACGACTTGCTGTGGATGGCAAGAGCAGACCTAGTTCACACCTGTCTTCTTTTGTTGTTAGTTATCTATTTCACTCTCAAAATTGTTCTGGGGTTGGACGGTAAATTTATATTAACAACCTACTTTAAAATTATATGCTATAGGGGAGCTCTGGTGGCCTAGTGGCAAGAAACTGCAACTACAATCCCAGAGGTGTACGGTTCGAATCCACCAGATGCTCTGCCGAGTAAGGAGGGGCAATCTCCTCCTGTACCAGTCAGATCTGATTTGACGGTACACGCACACAAAAATAATAAAATTTAAAAAAATTATATGCTACATAGGGAGCTCTGGTGGCCTAGTGGCAAGAAACTGCACTGCAATCCCAGAGGTATGCAGTTTGAATCCACCAAATGCTTTGATGGAGAAGGAGGGGCAGTCTCCTCCTGTACCAGTCAGATCCAATTTGACAGTACACACACAAACAGTAATAAAAAAAATATGCTACACACAACTTCATAGCATTGTCCTTTCTTTTAAAAAAGCAAAACAAAAAACCAACAACACAACATAACAGATTCACTGAGATATAATCTATATGCCATACAATTCATACACTGTGAGTGTAAAGTTGGAGTTTCAGTTAAATCATACAGCTGCAGTTTGGGAAACAACCTCACAATCCCATTTTAGGACAATTCCATCATCCAAAAATGGTCTTTTGCACTTGTTTGTAGTCAAGTAAACAAGAGCTCCTACGCCCAGCTCTAGGAAATCTCTGATCTACTTTCTGCCTCCAATTTGTTGTTGCTAGTTTTTGAATCAACTAGGATTCATAGTTGCACCATGAATGACAGATCTGGAGCTTTCCCTATCCCATAGCATCCTATCTCTGCCACACTCAAGTTTATTGTCACAGTCACTGTATCAATCCATCTCCTGGAGGGTCTTTCTCTCTTTTCCCCCCTATCTTTCCCAGCGTCTTTTAGTTTTCTAAGGACTAGTTCCTCCTGATAACATGTCCAGAATATGTGAGGCAAAGTTTTACCATCCTTACCTTTAAGGAGCACCCTGGTTGCACCTCCTCTGAGACAGACTTATTTGTTCTTTTGACAGATTATAGGATCGTCAACATTCTTTGCCAACACTGCAATTCAAAGAAATTTGGTTTTGGTTTTCTTTATTCATTGTCCAACTTTCAGATGCACAGAAAACAACTAAAAAACCCGATGGTTTGTATCAGGTACACCTTGGTATTTAAACTGACATCCTTTCTCTTCAGTACTTTAGAAAGGTTCTGAACTGCAGATTTTCCTAATACAAAAGGTCTTTTGATTTCTTGGCTGGTGCTACTAACAGGTGTTGATTATGGATCCAAGTAAAAGGAAGGTGACAGCTTCAATCTGTTCTCCATCTATCCTGATGTTGCCTCCTGATCCAGTAGTGAAGATGTTTGTTTTCCTGATGTTGAGATGTAGCCCATATTGAAGGCTGTAATCTTTGATCTTCTGCAGCAAGTACTTCTCTCTCTGTATGGCTTCGCTTTGTGTAGGAATCACACATCATCAGAATAATAAAACATTGTCTTCTGCTTTCCTCCACTTAGCATAGTACTTTTATTTCTTACATATGGAAATTTATTACTATGACATTTTCATCAAAACTTAACATCTTGGCTATTCCTTCTTTGCTTTTTGTATAAGGCAAAAAGAGATACACTGGCCACGTTGACAACCTTAAAGTGGACTCCAGGAATGTCACCAACAGCATGATCTTTGAGACCAAATCCAGCAACAAGAACTTAATTTTCCTCAATAAAATTCAAGCATTCATCATTAGGCATAAAGGCTGTGGTTTTCTTGCCATTCTTTATGAGCTGGGCTCTGACACACTTTCTAATGGCAGAATTAGGCTTCTTGGCCTCAACACCAACTTTCCCCAACACAATTCCATTTGCATGAGATACACCTCCAAAGGTGGGTGCAAACCCACATGAGTTGTTCTTTTTTTAAATTATTTTATTATTTTGTGTGTGTGTACCATCAAATCAGATCTGAGTGGTACAAGAGAAGATTGCCGCTCCTTCTCCAGCAGAGCATCTGGTGGATTCAAACCGCGTACCTCTGGGCTTGCAGTGCAGCTTGCCACTAGGCCACCAAAGCTTCCTCACATGGGCTTTTTTATCATGCCCCTTTTGTATGATGCCACTTTGGGTCGTGCTGGTGGCTGCACAGCTTCCTGGGGGTATGAAGACCTCGAGGCCTGCCCATGTCAGTGTGGCCACAGATCCCAGCGAAAGGGCAGCTCCGCACTTATGAAGTTCATTCAGGCTGTGGCATGGGTGAGCAGTTACTGCATTTGTGTTGCTTGGTGGTAGTCTCTTGTGCAAATATATCACAATTTGTTTATTCAGTCACTCTTTGATGGACATTTGGATTGTCTCTAGCTTGAGATTATGATAAAGAATTCTGTTTTAAACATTTGTGTACAAATTGTTGTGTGGGCATATATTTTAATTTCTCTCGGGTAGATTCTTATTAGTGAAACTGTTGGAGCATATCTTAATTGTGCTCACGTCAAACTTCTATCTAGACTAAGAAGCTGTTGTGCAGAGCAAGGAATACCACATGGTTTCTAATTAAGAAAGGCATGTGGCAAGGTTGGATCCTTTCTCCATCTCAATTTGATCTGAATGCTGAGCAAATTTTTAAAGAAGCTGGACTCTATGAAGAGGAATGTGGCATCAGGATTGGAAGAAGACTCAATTACCTTTGTTAAGCAGATGACACAACCTTGCTTGCTGAAAATAAACAAGACTTGAACATCTTACTGCAAATCAAAGACTACACTTTCAATGTTGTTGTTGTTGTGTGCCTCAGAGTCAGAACCTCCCCATAGCCGACCCTCCAGTGGGTTTTCAGAGGCAGTTAATTGCACAGGAGGAGAGTGCCCATCTGTCTTCCGCGGAGCAGCTGTTGGATTCAAAACGCATGCCTTGGTGCACTCTAGTGGCTTAGTGGCAAGAAACTGTACTGCAATCCCAGATGTTCACGGTTCAAATCCACCAGATGCTCTACTGGAGAAAAAGGGACAATCTCCTCCTGTACCAGTCAGATCTGTTTTGACGGCACACACACACACACACACACACACACACACACACACACACAAATGATAAAAAAACCAGCATGCCTTTGGGATTGCTGTACAGCTTCTTACAACTAGGCCACCAGAGCCTTTAAAATGGTGGTGGGGGAAATCCTCACTGATAGGCAACTCATGACAGATGGAGAAAAGACTGAGACTGCCAACAATTTCATCTTACTTGGATCCACAATCAATACATTTGTACCAGCAGTCAAGAAGAAATCAGGAGACGTATTGCACTGGGAATATAGGGAGTTCTGGTGGCCTAGTGGTAAGAAGCGGTACTGCTGTCTCGAAGGCTTATGGTTCAAATCCACCAGCTTGCTCCATGGGAGAAGGATGAGTTATCTCCTCCTGTGCGATTAACTGCCTCTGAAAACCCACTGGAGGGTCAATTATGGGCCAATTCTGACTCGAAGGAACAACAAAACAATTGCACTGGGAAAGTCTATAGTCAGTGATCTCTCCAAATTATTGAGGAACAATGATGATAGTTTGAGGACTAAGTTGCACCTGATTCAGGCATATTTTTAGTCTTATATCCATGATATTTTCAATCACTTGTTATGCATCTTGAGAACTGGACAATGACTATGAATGACAGAAGAATTGATGCCTTTAATTTATGGTGTTGGAGAAGATAACGGAATATCCCATGGACTGCCAAAAGAACAAACAGGTATGTCTTGGAGAAGGTGCAGACAGAGTGTTTCCTGGAGGCAAGGATGATGAAGTTTCATCTCACATATTTTGGGCATGTTGCTAGGAGAGGCTACTGGAGAAGGACAAGATGCTTGGAAAGGTGGAGGGCTGGCAATGGAGAGGAAGACCCTCAACCAGCCAGGTAGGTTGACACAGCAATGGGCTCTAGTGTGTCAGAGATTGTAAAGATGGCACAGGAGAGGACAGGTTTCAGAACTGCTGTTGATAGGGTTCCTATGAGTTGTACTTGAGTTGATGGCACCTAACAACGACGACTAATAATGTTGGGCGTATTATCAAGTGTTTATTAAATATTCAACATGCCTTCTTGATGAAATGTCTGTCCAGATTTTATTTTAGAATAGTTTTAGATTATAAAAAAGTTCAAAGATAGTTCAGAGTTACCAAAGAAGACATTCAGATGATGAAAAAACACATGAAGAAACGTTCAAAATCCCAAGCTCTAAATCAAAACAACTGTGAGATATCATCTCACCCCAGTAAGAATAGCAAAATTCAACAGAGCAGCAAACAATTGATAGCAAGATTGTGGAGGAACTGGAACCCTTATTCACTGTTGGTGGGAGTGTAAAATGGTGCAACCTCTATGGAAGGCAGTATGGTACTTTCTAAAAAAGTTGGAAATAGAAATACCATTTCACCCAACAATTCCACTACTGGGAATATACCCCAAAGAAACCATAACCACCACCCAAGCAGATATATGCACACCCATGTTTGTTGCTGCTTTGTTCACAACAGCAAGGAGTTGGAAACAACCCAAGTGCCCATCAACAAATGAATGGATAGAGAAACTGTGGTATATTCACACAATGGAATCATAATGCAGCACTGAAAAACAAGGAACTCATGAAATATTATACAAAATGGGTGACCCTGGAGGACATTATGCTGAGTGAAATATCTCAGTCACAAAAGGACAAATACTGCATAATGCCACTGCTATAGAACAGGACTGACAGGGGAGTTGGAGGAAAACTAAGAAAAGGGGATAAGTAATGCATATGGCATTGAAACAGATGAGGGAGAGAACTGTATAAAAGGATAAAACTATATATGATTAGATATTATTGATATGACATTCCTCATTGTTTCCAGATTCTAAATTTTATTGTAGTTGTGTACTGTTGACTCAGAATTTACTCATAGTTTATCCTCTGGCTGGTTTTCAGAGGCAGTAAATCTTTTCCCTGTAGAGTAGCTGGTGGTTTCAAACTTCTGTCCTTTGAGATGGCAGTGCAACTCCTTACCACTAAGCTACTAAGCACTTCCTTGAATTATATTAGAATCTGATGTTCTGTTCCACATGCGACCCTCCTTTTTACTTGTTGTTAATATCTCACATTACCATAGTATGTTTTTTACAACTATCAACATTGATATGATAGTACTAACTAAAATCTACACTATATTAGAATTTTCCATTCCTCCCCCAAATTATAATTTTTTTTCTTGTTCCAGTCCAGCTCAGGATACCAGATAGTTTTTCTGTCTTATTTCCTGTGGTCTGTGACAGGTTCTTGATCTTTCCTTGTTTTTTTCATGACTTTAACAGTTTGAGGAGTACTGATAAGTATATTGCAGAATGCATTCAATTTAGCCTCTCTGGTGGTGTTTGCTTGCTTGTTTTCTCATAGTTAAGAATGGGGTGTTTGGGGGCAGAGGACCACCCGGGTGGAGTGACATCAGTGCATAATGTGTCAGAGGTGGACATGCGATCAGCAAGGACTCAACAATGATGATGCTAAACTTGATCATCTGATGCATGTGAGGGTTCTCCACCATAAAGTCCCTTTAACTTCCATTCTGTTCTTAACTGAATTAGCTATGACTGTTGAAATGTTTGCTTTCTTCATGAATTCTAAGAACTCTCACATATTCCAAATGCAAATTCTTTATAAGGTACATGATTTGCAAATATTTTCTTCCAGGCTGTGCCTTGTTTTCATTTTCTTAATGTTGTCTTTGGAAGAGTAAAAAAAAAACAAAAACCAACAACCAAAACACCCTTTTAATTTTTTAAAACCAGGTGACAATTTTAGCTTGCTCGGGTCCACAATCAATACTCTTGGTACCAGCAGTCAGGAAATCAAAAGATGATTTGCATTAGGAAAATCTGTAAGGGACTCCTCCAGGGTGCTAAAGAGCAATGATGTCAGTCTAGAGAGTAAGGTGTGCCTGATCCAGGCCATGGTTTTCACAATTATTTGCTATGTATCAAAGAGCTGGACAATGACTAAGGATGACAGAAGAAGAATCATTGCTTTTGAGTTGAGGTGCTGGAAAAGAGTCTTGAATATACCATAGACTGCCAAGAGAACTAAAAAGTCTGTCCTGGAGAGGGTGAAACCAGCTTGCTTTCTGGAGGCAAGGATTTTGAAGCTCAGTCTCACATACTTTGCACATGTTGCCAGAGAGGACTAGTCCTTGGAGAAGGATATTATGCTTGACAGAGTGAGTGACAGACATGAGATGGATGGAGTAATGGGTGTGGGTGTGTCAGAGACTGGCTCAGGACAGGGCAGGGTTCAGGGCAGGGTCTCTAGGAGTCATGGTCAGCTCGATGGCACATAACAACAACAACAACAGTGCAATGGTCTGCTTCTGAAGATGGATAGCCTTGGAGACCTTAAGAGACAGTCTGTTCTTTCCTACAGGGTGGGTGTGAGCTGAAGTCCTCTAACAGCAGTAGGTAATGAAACCTTGCTCTTTTCGGAAATTATTTTGGCTATTCTAGTTCCTTTAGACCCAGGAGACACACAGACACTAAGCCTTTTCCTCAAGGTTGGCACTCTGAATTATAGCGCTTCGGTGGCACAGCCTGTAGGGCGTTGTGCTGCTAACCCAAAGACCATGCCTTTCTGGTGGTTCAAATCCACCTGAGGCTCTGCAGGAGGATAAACAATCTCTCTTGTGACTTACAGCCTTGAAATACGCTGGAAGGTCAGCTCTGAGAATAAAATTTTGAGCCTTCAAAATGGCGAGAAGAAACTTCTGTTATCACAGCCATTCACCAGTGGTTATCTGTTATGACAGCATTAAACCATGTTGTTTTTGTTAGGTGCTGTCGAGCTGTCACTCACAGTGACCCTATGAAGAACAGAGCTGACCCTTGCCCTGCCCTGTGCCATCCTCAGTGTCTCGTCATGCCCTAACCTGTTGTGGTGATCACGGTACCAATCCATCTCATCGAGGGTCTTTCTCTCTCTTGCTGACTCTTTTCTCCTGAAAACATGTCTGTCATATGTGAGACTTACCCATGTGGAGGAGTAATTGGTTTGTGAATGACAAACAGAATTTGTATGGTGTGCAATCCTTTTTATAAGTTTCTGGATTCCATTTGTTAACATTTTGTTATGAACTTTTGCTCCTATGCTCACATGAGATATTTATCTGTGTTTTTCTTTTCTTGGAATGTTTTTGTCTGACTTTGCCATCAGGGTAACATTACCCTCATAAAATGAGCTGAGAACTGTTTTTCTCTCCCCCTCTCCAGAAAAGAAGACTCTGTGTGGGACTGCATAATTTATTCTTTGCTGTTTCATAGAACTCAGCAGGGACGCCACTAAGGCCAGAACTTCATTTGTGGATGTTGTTATGTGCCATCGAATTGCCTGCAACCCTTTGTACATTAGCTCTGAAACTTGCCCTAACCTGAACCAATGTCATCACCTCTGACAGACTTAACATTTCTCCGGTCACTGAGTCAATCCATGTCATCTGGAGTCTTCTTCTCCTGCACTGTCCCTCCACCCTTCCAAGCATGATGTCCCTATCCACGGACTAGTCCCTCCTGGCCAAGTGTCCAAAGTATGTGAGATGGAGCTTCAAAATCTTTGCATCCAGGGAGCAGTCTGATTTCATCCTCTCCAGGAGAGACCCGATTGTTCTCCTGGTGGGTAAGCTTTTACTTATTAATTGTGGCGTTCACATTAATTGACCCCAATAATTTGGCTTATGAAGGAGGGCATCTTAGAAAACCCCATGGCAATATGCACACCCGTGTTTATTGCTGCTTTGTTCACAACAGTAAAGAGTTGGAAACAACCCAAGTGCCCATCAACAAACGAATGGATAGAGAAGCTGTGGTACATTCACACGATGGAATACTATGCTGTATTGAAAAACAAAGAACTCATAAAATATTATACAAAATGGATGATCCTGGAGGACATTATGCTGAAATATCTCAGTCACAGAAGGACAAATATTGCATAGGGCCACTTTTGTAAAACAGGACATCAGGATTGAGGGCAGACTGAGAAAGATGGGATAAATAATGTACACTGCATTGAAACAGATGAGGGAGGGAACTGTTTAAAAGGGATATATGACTAGATATTATTGTCATGACAGGAGTCCACTGCATAGTGGAGTGAACTTGGGAGGAGGGATTGTATAACAATGAAAGAATTTTTCTTCTACTTTTCAAAGAGAAAATTGGGGGAGAAGGGGTGGACAGGAAAAAAAGTGCAACAATGAATGAATCGAAACCCCAAGTTTCTGTAAACGTTCATTAAAATTAATACAAAAAACCCTTTTTTAAAAAACAAACCCGTGGCAATGGGGTTGATGTCAATGCATAACAACCCTCCATCAAATTTCCAAGGCTCTGAATCTTATCAGCAACAAATCATCATGGGAGGAGGCTGCGCACCTTTGGCCCATGGAGTGGGTGGTGGATCCAGGGGATCTTTGGCTTTGCCGTCTAACATGGAACGCACCTCATACACCCCTTAAACAACCTCTTTGGGGCGGACAAGTGTTCTCGATAAGGACTCCAAATCACATCCAATGAGAAGGCTAAATGAAGTAATCAGGGGACTCTGGGTGCGAGCTGGCCAGAAGTTTCCACTATGTTGCAAGACCCCAGTAAAAGCTCCAGACACTGAAGCTCCGTGAGTGTGTGGTGGTGCAGGGAGCTGAAGGCTCCCCACTAGGAAGCCCCTTGAACCTCATCCTTTGTCTCTTTGTTTACTCTCAAGATGAAAGTAAGAGTTTCATGTGAACTCACTTTCATGGCCGGCATCTGAAGCCCTCAGAGAATGTATTTTGCATGATTTACGTTTTACACCTGAGGACACAAGTATAAAGTTCCATGTGCACTTGGAGTGAATTCTGCTTCTGCTGAGTAGAGTGTCAAGTTGGTTAATGGTGTGTGTAGGCTCTTTATATCCTTAGGGACGTTCTCTCTTGTTATTTCGCTTACAGAGGGAAGAGGATGAAAATCCCCAACTACGAATTTTCAGCAGATTCTCTGGCTCTTGTCAATTCTGTCCGGTTTTGCTTTGTGTATTTTAACGCTGATTTTAGAAGCATCATTTTTAATAGTTACTTCCTCTTCATGGACTGCCATTCCCTTGGGTATGAGGAATTATTTTTCTCTTGCTATTTTTTTTAATTGTATTTCAAAACAAACTCTGGCCAATTTTATTGAAGAAAAATATTACATGACTTGTTTTTCCCCAGTCTGTTCCGGCATGCTTCTAGTGCTACCAGAATCACCTGGATCAGCGCTAGCCAATGTGCATGCTCTGTAGTATTTTCCGCATGCTGTGCCCGGTTCAGTATTATTGCCACCGTAGTGCTGGACACCCGTGTTGGCCAACGTGGTGTAGCACCCGATTTCAGTTTCCTCAAGGCTGGGCAGCTGTTGATGAGGATGAACAACTCGGCTTTTCCTTACCTGATCACCTTCAGCCTCTGCTTGTACCCCAGCGCGTATTCCCCACTTTTCATGACACGTTGGAGCCGACTTACTGACTCCAGGGACTTGTCTTTTTTGCAGTTACCGTCTTCTCTCCTTAGGCCGGCTGGCCCTCCACCTACAGCTGCTGATAAAACGGCCGCTGGGGAGATAAAGGCTCTTGCTATTTTTTTTTTTTAAAACCCCAACTTTCCCTTTGCATTAGCTTCCCACAGTTTAACTAGGAAGCATGTTCATGGTTATACTACTTGGAATTCACAGAGCTCCTTAGATTAACAAATTTTAGGTTTTTAAAAACATATTTTAAAAAAAACATATTTAGAAAGCTTGCAACTATGAATTCTTCAAAGACATTTCCTCCCTGCTTTTTCTTCCCCCTTTAGAATGCTCATTTTGTATATGTTGGTGCATTCTATACATTCTTAAAATTCTTTGTTTTTTTCCCCCAAGCTTGGCTTCCTGAGGCTTAGACCGCATCTCCACAGTTTAGTGGTCCTTGATTTAGAAGGGTTGACCTCGGGCGCCCCAGCCTCTAAGCCTTCTACGCTGTCCCTCTGCGTGGGGGCTGGGGCGTTCATGCACAGCTCACCCACTTCTCAAGTCTCCCCTGGCTTAACTTTCTTCAGGGTTTCTGGATTCTTCCCTCTGCTTCTGGTCATTTCTCAGGCAGCTAGAGGAGCCCCGGAGAGCTTACCTAGCCCTTCCCGGCTGCTCTTAGTTTCCTGTTAAATTGCTAATTGGTCCACTGTCTGTCTATCCGACTGAGGCCACCTCAGGCTGGCAGGCTGTGGCTTTTCCTAGTCATTTCCTCCCATGTTCTTAACTTTTATCTCATTAATAAAAGCTGCAGGTCCCATCTCCACGCAGCCAAGTCTCCTTTCTGAGCAGTGCTTTGCACTTAGTAAAGTGTAATTCTTATCTAGGGAGCTGGAGGGCTGGGGGAAGAATCCTGGGCAAGAAGGCTGGGAAGGCTCCACCAGCCTGCACTGTTGAGATGACATTATTATAATTTAATTCTGTACATAAACTTGGTTTCAAGAAGCCGACTTCTCAGCTAGTTAATGGGCAGAACTGAACTTCTACCTGGTCCGCTGGAGGCCAAACCCACTCTTTTGTAACAAGAGGATTAGCACACTCAACCAAATTAGCTTTCTGTTGAAATCTGCACTATAGATGTTGAGTTTCTTTCATATGGAAAGCTAAACAGAAGTAAACTTGCATGGACTGCTTTTCAGCACAAACGGCACTTGTGGAAACAAGGAGAACTTTCACACAATGGTTCCCTTTAAGAGAACCTTGGACACACACACACCTTTCAACTGTGTTGCTACTTCCTCTTTCTGTGGAGTTTTACTTACAAGGAAAGAAAGAATGCCACCAGATCTTGTTGCAGGAACAAATTGATTGCTCTAGTCTGAGATTTGTCAAGGGAGGAATTGTGCTGAGTCAATGTGACTAAACACCTAGTAGTAACACCAAGTTACTGGGCAGACAGTATTGTATTAAAATGCTTAAACATCTAATCAGTTCATCCTCTCCCCTCCACCTCCCTTTTACAAATGCTCCCGCTACAAAGACTTGCCAGGGCCTTGTCCTGTCCATGCTAAGGGGCTGGCAGTGTTGGGAAAATTGTAACATCCACTTAGATATCACATACATACATGTACATGGTTCCAAACTCTCATGAAGCCCATTAAAATTCAAGATATAAAAAAAAAAATTCAAGATATACAAGCAGCTCTGGTGGTGCAGTGGTTAAATAAATTGGCTGATATTCAAAAGATTGCTGGCTCAAACCCACCCCACCTGCTACCTGGGAAAAGATGAGGCAGTGACAACAGTTCTACTCTGTCCCCCAGGATTGCTGTGAGTCAGAATTGGGTTGATGACAATGGACTTGATTTCTGAAAATGGTTCATAATAATCAGTGGTTCGTAATATCCAATGTGCATCAAAGCATCGTTACTACTGTATTGTTTTTTTCAAAGAATGTGTGTCTGGAAGTGCTTCTTTAATGTTCCCATACACAGAAAGGTGCTCGACATACAATACATTAAGGGAAACATTTGCTTAACTGACCTTCAACACAAACCATACCTCCACCTCTTAGGATTTGTGACAGTTTGATTCAGTGGAAAATTAAAGTATGGAACTTATAGTCTGAGGATTGCCTATGTATAATACAGTGTTCAAATAATGTCCAGATCATGTAACATCCTATGTCATTTAAGTTAGGTGATGCATGACTATGTATTTAAAATAAAAATTTGCTCCCAACCCAGAAAACCTGTCACAAGGTAGGACAGAACAAAACAACAACTGTATTGTTGAATAAGTATTTAAAGAGTAGAAGGGGGTGGGGGGAAGAATTGTCAAAGAGATGGTACAGACCAAGAAACCTTCTTTGTGGAGCCAAGATGTAACCCGTTCCGCACAAGGGCTCGAGGTCCAGCCCTCAAATAATATGATTTGAGAGTCCCATTCGTCACACTTGCTTATTCCCAGTCTCTGGGGTAGCAGCAGTGTTTGTTAGCTGCCTTTATTCAGGGGGAAAGCACACATCCCACAGGCTTAGGGCCCAGAGCGGCTTTACAGCTTGGGGAGGCCCTAGCTGGCTCCCATCCTCCCGCAGAAGCTGAGGCAGAGGCTGTCCTCTTCATTGATTACATTTTAAAGAGATAGCTCCCAGGTCCTTGAGGAAACATTCCTGAGTTGTAAAATTGGCAAGAGGCTTATTTATTTAAGGCTTTCAGGAGGAGTTCTCAAAACGGGTGATGGGGGGCGGGGAGACAGTTCCAGGGGAAGCATGAGAATTCCCTTCCCCCTCTCATGAAGAAAATGATTTTTTTCTTTATTCTTTGTATCTGCCCTGTGGAATCCCTGCGTGGTACAAATGGTAAATGCGCTTGGCTGCGAACCAAAATCGTGGGAGTTCCAGCGGCACCTCAGAAGTAAGGCCTGGTGAGCCGCTGCTAAAATCAGCCAGAGGAGCACAGTCTTCCTGAGGTGGAGGTGGCTTGTCAGTGGAGCTGGGACAAAGGCCAGAGTCCCTGGAAGCCGGCGTTAGCTGGAGTGACAGTCATGCTAAGCTTCAGTTCCTAGCCTATCCTTATATCTTTGTTTAGAGTGCTTACAAAAGTCAGCCCCCTGCTGAATCCCCAACCAAAGCATGGGCGTGGGCTCGACAACATCAGCCCCTCCCTGCAGACTTCCCGGGCCTCCTTTGTTTGACTTACATAAGAGCGTGTGTAAGCTACATACTATTTGGGCAGGTTTGAAACTCCCAGCTCTTCCATTCACTCGCTGTATGAATCTAATAACTGAAGGAAAATGGCTTGAATGTATGCTAAGGCAGAACGAGTAATTTGGGAAAACAAGCCCAAAAAAACAGAGAATTGAGAGTATAATAAGCTCACAGTAGCTAAGAAGGATTGTGTAGAGTCAAGATCTTCCTAAGTAGAAAAGTCTCATCTGACTGAAAGGGGAGTAGAAACCAGAACGACGTAAAAAATAAAGAGAACTCACTTAGCATGAGCAGAGCTGAGGGGGGTTCTCTCCCCTCAGCCTTGTGACACAGGGTGACCCACAGGGAGTCATCCCAGCGGGGAGCCGATCCTGGGTGAGCTGGATGAGGTCGAGTTACAAGGAACAACTGTAGCTGTTACAATGTCCAACTCAGAGATGAGCCTTCAGTGGGTTTTCACAGGCTCTAAAATGCATGGGAGGGATTGCAGTCCTCAGCTACTGTGAGCATATCACACTCAATTCTCTAGTTTTTTAGATACCTGGTTTCTTGGGTTAGTTTCTCTAACACTGACTATCTTTCTTCCTTGGACCCTCTGGTGGATTCAAACCTCTTATTTTTGGGTTGGCAACTTAACTCCTTACCACTTAAGCTATCCCTTGTATGGAACAATTAGCTAAATGAAAAACACAGGCTAAATGGGAAGCCCACTGGCATTTAAAGCAGACCTAGCTTGAGGTAACCCTTAGACTGAACCTAATGTTGAAGACATTAACATCCCATCAAGAAAACAGAAATTACTGGAGGGCTCACAAAAGTCCCATCACCAATTCCACCTCCAGTCTCTGCTCAGTGTCCACACGCTTAGCCTCACTTCTGGTGTTAGGGACAAACCACCCATCTGTCCTAGCAGCTAGGACAGCACCCCAACTTCCACTCTTGGGCATATTCGAGGGCACCATGTTGCCATTCTCCCCTGCATGAAGCTTTCCCTCCAGTCCATTCATTTCAGTTAGCTTACAGATGTGCCATCTTTCTATAAAAGCAAAACCTCCCTGACACCTCCTGCTCCCAGTTCTTCCACTTCTCTCCAGTAAAAATGACAATGACACAATTCTGTACTCACTGTCTCATCCTCCTCTCCCTCCCATCTTCCCGTCAGCCTGCTCCATTGAGGGCTTTTTCTGCAGGACTTCTTGTCACAATGGCCTTGCCAAGGTACAGCCACTCCTCATGCTTCCTGCCATGTGGAGGAGGAACATTCCAGGCTTCTGTCAGCCCCTCACCGCTCCCAGAGAAAGAACAGCAATCTTGTGAGTTTGGAAGTGGCCCCTAGCTCTGCAGGGACACCGAGAGCCCTCCTTTGGGATGAACTTCCCTGTTCTGGAATTCAACTCTGGGCTGCCTGCAGTGAATACACAGTTGTTCTGCTGTTCAACTTTTGCTACTCAATGTGACTCCCGTGACAAAAACGCACTAACATTACTTGGAAGCTTCATAGAAATGCAGCCCCCATACCAACCTACTCAACCACATCCACATTTTCTCAAGATCCTCAAGTGATTCTGGTGTATATGGAAGTTCAAGACACCCCAAACTCTCAAATCCTGAGGGGATCAGTGGTTAGAAGATCCATTTACCC
This sequence comes from Elephantulus edwardii, assembly GCF_000299155.1. Taxonomy (NCBI): domain Eukaryota; kingdom Metazoa; phylum Chordata; class Mammalia; order Macroscelidea; family Macroscelididae; genus Elephantulus; species Elephantulus edwardii. Next base: position 3,062,053 of record NW_006399795.1, read on the forward strand.
AAGATGTAAGTTTAGTCCCAGTTCTAATAGTCATAAAATAAAGATGACATTTTGGTTTCCTATCTGCCTTATTCTTTTCCCCATTGGTTCTGAAGCTGGGGAAAAGTGGTAACATAACACTGGTTCCCTCAAGCTCCTTAGACACCTCCCTTGTCACTGCTTATTGGTTATTTTAACCTATTATATATAGTGGTGCTAACAGAGGAAGCATGGTTCAAAATTGGGAAGAGCATATGCCAGGGATGTGTTGTATCTCCATACTTTTTGAACCTGTATGCAGAAGATTATCCAAGAGGCTGGGCTCTATGAGAAGTGTGGCGTCAGGATTGGTGGAAGATCCATCAACAATCTGTGTTATGCAGATGACACAACCTGCTTACTGAAACTGAGGAGGACCTGAAGCATTTGCTGCAGACGGCCAAGGACTGCAGACTTCAATATGGATTGAGGCTCAATGTCAGGAAGACAAAGATTCTTACCACTGGACCAATTGGCAGCATCAGGATGGATGGTGAGGAGATTGAAATTGTTCACAGCTTTAGTTTGCTTGGCTCCACAGTCAACACTCTTGGCACCAGCAGCCAGGGGGAAAAAAGGTGTATTGCAATGGGAAAAGTCTGCTGTTAGAGACCTCTCCAAAGTGTGAAGAGCAATGGTGTCACTCTGGAGACTAAGGTGCTCCTGATATAGGCCATAGTCTTTGCAATCAGTTGTTATACATCAGAAAGTTGGACAATGACTACGGAGGATAGGAGAATTGATGCCTTTGAGCTGTGGTGCTGGAGAATAGTACTGAATAAACCATGGGCTGCTAAGAAAACAAACAGGTTCATCCTGGAGAGGGTTAAACTGGGCTGCTCCTTGGAGGCAAAGACTCTGAGGCTTTGTCTGACATACTTTGGACATGTTGTTAAGGAGGGACCAGTCCTTGGAGAGGGACATCATGCTTGGGAGGGTGGAGGGACAGCGCAGGAGGGGAATCGATTGATTCAGTGACTGGGGTAATTGGGATGGGGGTGTTGGAGACAGGGAGATTGGCACAGGACAGAGTAGGGTTTAGGGCTGTTGTCACTCTGAGTTGCAGGCGACTCAATGGCACATAACAACTATAGAGGAAGCTCTGCTGGCCTAATGGCAAGAAGCTGTACTGTAATCCTGAAGGCACACGGTTGAAATCCACCAACTGCTCCCTGGGAGGATGGGCAATCTCCTCCCCATGAGATTAATTGCCTTTGAAAACCCACCGGGGGGTCAGCTATGTACACAATAGAGGAACCACAGATGGATGGCTTTAATGACAGTCATTTATTTGCTCACAGTTTAGGAAACTAGAAGAATGAGCTCAAAGTGCCGGCACTAGGGGAAGTCTCTCTCTTTGTCGCTTGGTTCCAGAAGTTTCTCAGCACAGGGACTGGGGTTCAAAGGATATAGTTCTGGATCTTCCCTCTTGGTAGTACTGAGGGGCCCTCTGTTTGCTTCTCTCTTTTGCCATCACATGTTGTTGATGTGAGTCGGAACTGACCCACAGCTGACCCTCCAATGGGTTTTCAGATGTAGTTAATCGCATGAGAGGAGACCGCCCAGCCTTCTCCCCTCAGCCTCTGATTCTGCCACCACACTCCTTCATTAACATCACAGAGGTTAACAACACACAGAATAATTATAAAATACTGAGCATTAGGATAGATAGCCCAGTTGACCTGTATTTTTTTTTTGGACACTGTTCAACCCATGATGCCTATTAACTACTCTGGTATCAATTCCCTCTGTTCCCAAATAGGGAGCTCTAGCGGCTTCATCCACAGGGAGGTGGGCTGCTGACTCAAAGGCCGTGCCCTTTTGGGGAGCGAATGCACCAGCAGCTCCACAAGTGAAACAGCAATTTCCTCCCGTGTAATTTACAGACTTAGGAAGCTGTTAAAGGTCAGCTGCGAGCCGGTTCTGATTCAAAATGACTGACGATTTTTACTGTTTCAAGTATTTCCTCACCATGGTTGTCATGTTCTACTATCTGCATGAGCTGTTCAAAAGCTTGAGATTTTTTTTTTAAACGTTGTAAATTTATACTGATTTATTTTCAACATTCAAATACATTGTTTTTCATACTGGATCTTTCCCATTTCCTTCACTCTCACCTCCATCCATCAAATTGTTCAACCCTGTGATTAACCACCCCACCCCCTACCCATCCTCACCCCTCTGCTTCCACCCACCTCCCCGCCTTGGATCCTCATACTCATTCTACAATAATGGTTTTTATATAGTATTTGTCCTTATGGGCCTGATTTAGTTCACTCAGCATAATGCTCTCCAGTCCCTCCCAAGTTAGGTAGTGACTTACAAAATCGTTGCTCCTGCATGCTGCATAGTCTTATAATGTATGAATGTACCATACTTTCTCAATCCATTAGATTGTGCTTGGACATGTGGGCTGTTTGCACATTTTTGTGATGGTGAATAATGCTGCTATGAACATTGGTGTACACGTCTCCATTTGCGCCTTAGTTCTCATTTTCTTAGGGCATAGTTTAAGCAATGGAATAGCTGGGTCATGGAATTTCTATATTCAGCTTTGTGAGGAAGCGCCAAACTGCCTTCCAGAGTTGTACCATTTTACAATCCCACAGCAATGCATGAGCTCCTTTGTGACCACATCCTCTCCAACATTTATTACATGCAGTCTTGTTAAACTTTAACACTGCTGCTGGAGATGATACCTCACTGTGGTTTTGATTTACATCTCTCTTATTGCCAGTGATGTTGAACATTTTTTCATGTGTCTGTTGGTCATTCAAATATCTTCCTCTGTGAATGTATTCTTCCCATGTCTTTTGCCCATTTTCTAATTGAGTTATTAGTCTTTTTCTTGTGGTGGCCCAGGAGGGGTAGAGCTGCCTCTCTTCCTGACCTAAGTATTTATCTCCATTCTCAACCTTTCTCTTTAATCCAATGAGTATACTTACTCACTTATCAACCATCTTGTTATCTGACATTTCATATCTACAAAACGCCATGGGTATTTTTGTTTGGAGAAACCTTCCCCCAAACAACGATTTTGCAGTATCCACATGCCTGGCTGTCACAAGCAGTAAGGTGTGAAATGAGTATGGTGCTGGCTGTGACAGTCAAAAGGACGTGTCAGATTGGCTGGGCCGTGATTCTTACTTAGTGGTTTGGTTGTTATGCGGTGATGTAGTCTGGGAGGCTGCCGGGTGGGAAAACGAAGCTGGGAAGGAAGAGGCACTGCAGGGACGGGAAGGCATTCCAGAGTCCCCTTTGTTCACTCTATTTGGGGTCTTCAAAACCATTAGGGGGAAATAATAAATAAAAGGTGAGTGGCTTGATCTTCAAAAACCAAACACCTACAGGGACCACAGACACGTGACCAGTCAGTGGCAGGATGCTGCCCGAGCGGACCAACGGATGGGAATCTGTATATCCATTGCCCTATCCACCACACGGTGGAAATGTGGGCACCTCAAAGTGAACAAGATCAAAAGAAAATTCTTAATTCAGTACTACTTTTTAATTTGGCGACAAAGACGGTGAAGCTGTCTCACATACTTTAGGCATGTTGATAGGAGACACTTTTCCTCAGAAAAGGACATCATGCTCACAAAGGTGGGGAGGGTCATCAAAAGAGGGGAAGACCCTCAATGAGATGGACTAACACAATTTCTGCACCAAATGGGCTCAAGGGAATTTGGCAGGACAGGGTTCAGATCTGTTGTTGACAGGGTGCCTAAGTCGTACTTGCCTTGACAGCACCTACCAACCACCACCCTTTAACTGTTAGTATACTAATCTTAAGAAAGTGCCACCCTGTTCTTTGCTCAGCCCCAAATCCATTGAGTCACTGTATATTCTCTCTCCAGGCAGTCTCTCCCAATAATAAACTGTGCCAGCTCTCAACTTGGAAACATGTCCTGAACCTGCTCATTTCTCACCACCTTGCGTCTCCTTAGTACAAGATACCATCACGTGCCTATTGGGTTACTAGGAGCTCTGGGGCCCTAGTGGCAAGGAGCAGTGCTGCCAACCCAAAGGCAGGGCTCCAAGGGAGGAAGATGGGTAGGCTCCTTCTGTGCCCACTGGACGTCAGCTATGGGCTGGGTCTGGATCAATGATAATCAGCACGATTTTTATAATCCTTCTACTTCTGTGCTCATTCCCACATACATTCACTGAACTGCCCAAGTGCTCAATTAAAAACACAGAAAGATCACTTAAATTTTACTAAACCCTTCATTGGCTTCCCACCCAATGGAAAAAGTCCAAAGTCCTCACCTCACCTCTAAATCATCGGTGTCCCTACTTTCTGATGTCCTCTATTGCCCCTCAGGTCACGCCACACATCAGCTTTACCTTCCTTGTGAATCTCCTGAGGACACTCCTGCCTAGGGCTCTGCGTGCTGCTGGAGGACACTCTGTCCCGGGGTCGGCCTCCTCTGACAGAGGAGGCTGTTCGACTGTCATCTTCTAAGGAGGACTTCCCGTCACAGTCTAAGCGGCAGCTTTCCTTCTTCCTGCAAAACTTGGCACACGACACTGCAGCTCTGCTTCACGAGTGCCATCCTCCAGGGGAATGGAGGGCTGTGCAGTGCAGTGCATTTAACGGCAGTGAATGCATTGCTGCTTTCTCCCTGAATGCTGTTCCTCTTCCCCACCTTCTGTTTCTCCACAAGCACCCAGGCCAGTCTTCCCTGCTGGTGCTCTGCCGCAACGGTGCTTATTAAGTAGACACAGTGATTTTAAAGCCCCACAAGAACACTCCAGAATCAGCAGCAGGTATGTAATGAGATGATGGGGGATGATGGGGGAAAGGCAAACCTTCCAGTTAAAATGTCACTTCCAGATTCGGTTGGGAGGTAGTTTCCCAAAGAAATGACACCATGTTTTATACACTACACCATTATACATACACCATTATTATACAATAACCACTGTTTTGCACATCGGAGAAGAATACACAGGTCACAGCACCACCACTTTTCTCAGGAAGGCACTGTATTCCCACGTCAAGAAAAGACTTCCTTGGGTCAAGACCTTCGAAGAGTACAACAACAAATGCACACCAAGAGCCTCAGATGCACTGGCTGTACCTTTATTATTTTTACCTCGTTCACTAATAATTCTGTGATGCTAGGTTACCATACACAGTTAGATAATGTCTGCATTGCACACCTAAGGCTATATATATAGCAAAGAATCAGAATTAGTACAAATACAAGAACTATATTTACATTCTGTATACTCAAGCTCCAAACATCAGGTAATATTTACAAAATAAAACATGAAAATGAAAATCAGAAATTAATAATGTACATTGTTGCTAATGTGCTCAACTCCTTCACTGGGGAGAGATCAGTTTGCAAAAATCTTGGTTCAAAAAGGCCACTTATGCTTCACGGGTTTTGTTGTGGTGCATGAGGATGGTGACAAGAGACGTGACTCTCAACAGACGAGGACTCTGGAGCCACAGAGTCGGAGACGACACCCTCAATGTGAGAAGGCTGACTGATGGGTTCCTCGGTCAATGAATTAGAATATGCAGCATGAAGGAAAAAAAAATCTCTGAGACACGAATAAACAACACACAATAGCCAGGGCTTCCAAGAGACCAACCTCAGCTCGGACTTCCCATCTGAGCACAGCCATGTGGCTCTGAGTGTTGAATGTGAATCTTGTACCAATTATCATTTACTCTTTAAATGACAGGAGACTGTCCTCCATTTTTGTAGGGCTCAAGTCCTAATCCATAAATGGCCTTTTGAACAACATCAAATAATCTCTCCGTTGCTATCTCAACTTGCTAAGGAAGCACAAATGAAGACGTTCCTGCTTCACACAGTCGGCCCGGCCCTCAGCCTGGTTGACTCCGTGGCCACAGAGGACAGAGCTGCAGTGCGCAAGCGTCAGAGGCCTGTTGCCCAGACACTCAGCACCCTGCTGACAGTGGGAGCAGAATCAGTCTTGGCTTTTTAAGGAGCAGGTTAACAATCACATTTTTCAAAGGGAACTGAAAGGAAAAATGAAGGACCCAGGCAGAAAGACAGAGAAGCCCCTGATTCTGTCCAGGAGAGCCTGAGGGGGACCCAACACGAGGGAAATGCCGAGTACCGATCATGCTACACACAAGAGAATACTCTTTTCCAGTCCACTGTGCAGTTAATTACAGCTGTATAAATATACATATACCTTACAAAATTAAATATCCCTGTAAATCAGATAATAAGCAGCAGGCAACAAAGTCTTTGCTTTGAAACATGTGCCAGGAAAAGTCATCGTACTTTTGGATACACCAAGTCCATTCATAGTGGTTTAATTTATTCCTTAAGGAGAGCTGGGAAAAAGCCATATAAAATATGGCTAGTTGTGTAAATTCTATGTAACTGAAGAAGAACAATATAAACATCACCACCACAAGAGGCTGGTTTCTTGGTTGAGAAACCACTCTGTAACCAAGCACTGGGTTGAGGGACCGGCCCGGTGCCACAGTGGCTGTCCCCTGCCTGCCTGTGTGCCTGGGCTGGCTGGCCCTATGCACAGTTGGGGCCTGAAGGCTGACTGACCCCCAGACCAGGATACAGTCAGGAGGGCCGGGCCTGTGAGCTCTGTGTGGTGAGGCTGAGATGTTCTCCAGCAGGAGTTGAGGGGAGGAAGACACGAATAGTTACAGGGTACTCATTTCAATTTTCATGAGCATTTTTTATCCTTGTTTAATTTATTCCCTTTGTTTAAAAGATGTTAGGATTAATCAGAAATGCATTAGGCACAAATAAACTCATATATTCTTCAAAAGTAAATTTAACTTTCCCACTGAGACTACGGTTACAGGCAGAGTTCCTGCCATGAGCACCCTCTGAGAGTGTCAACGTGGGGACAGCCTGGCATGGAGAGGTCACATCAATTCTGAGATGGTTTCAACTCCAATTTGAACATGTGCCCCTCAAGAAACAGGGAGATCTCCAGGGGCTGCCTGTACTTGTCCTTGGTGCAGACACCACCCAGCATTCTGTGTGCACCCCTGGGCTGCCATCTTGTTAGGGCTTCCTCACATGCCTTCTCTGGACAGATGGTCCAGTCTGGCTCATTCTAATAATACCTAACACTTTCAAAGCAAAGACTTCCCAAGCCAGTTTTGCGTTAGAAGACAAACCAAAAGTCATTTTAGTGTTATTACACGCTTTCTGTCAGCCTTCTCCAGTTCCCCTGGCCGCAGACCTGGGTCTTTTGTTTTTCTACCAGACTTCCTAACAGCAGCATCATCTGTGAATTCATTTTTAAAGTAATCTTCCAATTTCATCTTCATTTCCCTGAAATTAGCTTTAATTCAGCCCAGGAGGCAGTCTCTATGCATAGACAGATCCTGGTTTGAGTATACACCAGAGGGCATACTGTGTCCATTAAACAACGAAGAAACTCTACCTACATTTAAAAATCTCACATACCATTAAGGAAAAACAAGTAACATTACAGTTAGTGACCTATGTTTTAAGGAAAGAAGAAAGGTAAGTGGGGGGAAAAATCCCTCAGTTTTTACTCATCGCTTTTCAGCCCATGATTCCTGCCTTTTCTTCTCTTTTCAAGGTAGCTGTGACAAGTGCAGTTGGGAGACCTGTACTGAAGAGACAGGTCAGGTCAGAAGCCAGGGCTTGGGTGGTGACAAGCCTCTTTATCAACTATCTTGCAGGATGAAGCCTGAGGTCTCTGCTGCCTGAACCAGACAGTCCTCCAATTTTCCACCATCTGAGAGTCAGGACCCTCAGGGCCAAGAGCCCGGCATCCTCCAGGTGGGAATGTGGGTGAGTCCCCAAATTCCCAAGGGATGGTGACAAAGATGCTCCATCAAGGAAGGCAAAGGATGGTAGCAATATGGGAAGTAAAGGGTGACCAAATAACAGCCACTTAGAGGCATCTCCCTCAGCCTTACTGTAGCACAGCTGGCAGCTGAGAGTAAAACACCTTCTAAGACCTGGCCTGCCAGAGGAGACACCATCAGCAGAGAGCTTCATCCTTTCTTTTCTTGCACTATTTCTAAACCCATCGAGAGGAGAAGAGTAGCACAGGAGAGACAGGATGGATGCAAGCAGAGAATATCAGGCCCTGATATCAGGGTCAGAGCTCAAGTAGATACTCTTCTCCACCTTCAGGTACTTTCTTGTATTGTTACTATTATTATTAAAGTGGTAGTAGGGGATTAGCTTTAGTTTTGGGTTCAGGAAAGCGGAGCTTGCTATGTTTATGAGTATAGAGAGACTGCTTCTTATTCTTTGACAAGTTTATTTACTAGATTCAGAGTCAGACTTCCAAGTTCACAAGTGGAGGCTACAGTCCCCTGATCAAAGTGATCTCCAACAATCAATCACCAGGTCACAAAGACCATTAAGTTCAGCATAGGCAAGTGAAACACCGCCGCCTTGTGGAATACTTGTGTATGACAGTGTATCATCAGGGACAGAATTTAGAAGTCTGCAGAGTCTCTCTCCAAACTTAGAAACACAGTTCAGAGAAATCCTGGGTGTGACAAACTGCAGGCTTTCCAACTGCCTGCCCTCATGTCTCACTGGCAAATTCTGTGGTCCTTCTGAATCTGAAATACCTTTTTTAAGAGACTTAGTAAAAAGCTGTTTCTTCTCACTTGCACTAAATGGAAATTCCCTCACTAAGGTCTAACTGAGCCCTAATTTCATCCCAAAGAAGATAACTGTCCCATTTCTTTTTTTTTTTAAATGTCCCATTTCTAAGCTCAGCACCACATTTCCCTGAAAGGAAAGCTTGCAGGCCTGAGACAACGAGACCAGGGAATTTCCCCTTTGTTTCTAGAAAGGTCAGCTGTTTCTTCCCTTCATCACGAAGCCAATCAAAAAAAATGAAAATGATATCATCATCACCAACAGGGTAAATCAGAAGGAAAATTACACAGTGGTTTTGAAAGATGACAAAGATAGCCAAAGACAGCAGCACAGACATCAGAGGTGGTCATGATGGGGACCTATCATACAAAATGAAGCCAAATTACACCAGAAAATAATTGGAAGATTCACTGGATCCTCTCTGGGTTTGGTTTGTTTTTGTTTTTTTTTGTTTTGTTTTCTTTTTTCCTTTTGTTAGGCCACATGCTACTAACAAGATTCTGAGCACAGGAAAAAAGAAAGGAGTCCAGAGCCATGGAGATGGGGGGAAAGGGTGCTAGAAGAGTGCCGGACAAGGAGGGGGTGGTTAAGCCACAGGATCACATACAAGAGTAACCGTCAAGAATCACAAAGAGCATGAGAGGTAACACTTTCTTTGTCTCTGAAGGCGTGTGAGGGTGCAGTCAGTACTTCAGCTGGCTCGTGCGTCTGCGAGACAGTTTAGACCTGTAGGAGAGAGATGAGATGACAGGATTAGCAAACTGGTTTCAGGTGCTATTTCTTCACAGATCTTTTTCCTCTGTGGTTCCCTCTCTGAATGCTCCACTCCTTAGATTACGAAGAAGAGCTGTTCTTAAGTGTATCTTCAGTTTGATTTTGTAGGTAAACTGGAAGAGCTGCGTAAAGATCTTAGACCTACTTTAGGGCAAAAGAAGGGGAGCCTGGAATGCAGAGTCCATGTAGAGGTTTGCTGCTAACTCAAAGGCTGGCAGTTAAAATCGAACAGCGGTTCCTTCGGAGACCAATAAGCAGTCTCCTCTCATTAAGAGCCTCAGGAACTTGATTTTGGTGGGGTGAGTGTGTGTCAGTTATGACCTGGAACCAAACAGACAACTATGAGTGAGATCTGGTGCAAAAAAAAGCTTGAGATCTTTTCCAAGATTTAAAGGCTGCATAGGTAGTGAGTGAAGGTGATTGTGATGAAGAGTTGCTGTGGAATGGGAATGGTTCAACTGTTTCAATGTGAGGGGAAATTTACATAAGATTAGAGGGCAAGGAGAAGCTGGTCACAGCAGACTTTCCTAACGGGGAGGGGAGAGTGGGAGTGTGGGCACTTTCTGTATTAGTTCCGTGTCTGCCCTGCAGGCCCACATTTCTGGGTTTGCTGAGTACATAGGTGGTCTTCTCCACCCCGAGGACCCTAAGACACAGGCCCTCAGAGGATCTATCAGGGTTGGATACTGGGAGATCCCTCTACTTAGTCCCCTAGACCCCAGCTACAATCCCTTAAGAACATAAAGAGATTAATCATGTCTAAGTGTGACCAGTCCCTTTAATGGTTGCAAGACTACACTTTATGAGAAGCAGAGTCTCTGACACTACCCTACAAGCAGCTGTACGGACACTCCTGTCTTCCTTCTATTTGCAACTTGTCTAGAGCTAATAATTTCTTTCCTATTTATGCTGACATCCCTGGAACCAAAACCAGAAACAGTTCTCACCGTATTGTGCCAGCAAGAAGTGGGTTGAAGGCATATAACCAGTCGTTCATGTCTTTGTCGTTGAGCGCCTGCAGAAGGACCCCGCGGTGCTTTGTGCACACGGCAAACGTGTTAGGTGTCTGAAAGACACAGCAGAGGAGAAAGTTACTACAGATACTGGGCAATGTTCATGTGGCCAGAGATGAGGGAAAAATTATGTACCTCTAAGCAGGGTTCCCTCAAAGCAACTGGGGTGTAGGGCAATGAACAACCAGAAAAGGGCAGGACTGACCTTCAGCATGGCCTGCTGGTCCTCACTGTACTCCACCTGAGCTGTGGAGAGGTTGATGATCCCACGCTCCACCGGGTCTTTGTCACTGTTGTAAATGAAGACATATGGGCGACGGACCACGACAAAATGTTTAGCCCAGTTGCTGGAAAGTGGCTCTTTGAAGTGCAGGTATCCTTTCTTCGAGACCACGTTGCTGAAAAGGGCAGTAACAGAAGCAGTATGTTTCCTTGCAAAAAAACCACTGGAACAAGTCTCATCTACACTAAGCCATCTATTAGGATGATAGTCTTATCCATTAAAGCGATGCAGCAGGAGTACACAGCATGGCACAGTGACGCCCGCCAGTGTGGAGACAGCATCGCATTGCAGCTAATAGTCATACAGCTCTTTCACCCAAACTCAGTCAGCACAAGACTGGAGTGATGACTTCCCACAGACGAGCTGCAGGTAGAGTCCTCTGCTGATTTATCATTTTATACCTTTCATTTTAGTCAGCATGGTACTCACCCGGCTCTAATTTCTTCAATATCTGGAACAAGATTGAGAAATTCATTTTTTCCTGCTCGGGCCAAATAGGGTGTTTCCACCACAGCTGGGACAATCTGAAACTGTTCGAATTCCTGGCAGGGACTAGAGGCCCGGGAATTGGCTTCTGGTGTCCTTTAAAACAGAGAGGTTAGGGGAATAAGGGGCTCAGTAAAAGCCAATGTATAATGTGTCAAAAACCCCACCAGGAGGAATAGAATGTGTACCCCGAAGAACCCTGCAGGCCTTGCCAACATTGGTTCTCGAGCATTCAGCAGACAATCCATGCTAGTTTCAAAAGAGGATTTCACATTCAACTGGAGTCATACTTTTGAAGTTAAAAATGAAAATGGACAACTGAGGACACCAAGTCACAGTCTCTCTTCCTGTTCTCAAGTTCTCTGAACATGAACTTCTCTGTTTCTCTTTAGTCAGACAGCCACACCTAGGGCTATGGATCTAGAGTACTTTTCACTGTCGAGGAGCATCAGCTTCACCTGGAAACCAGTTGTTATGTGCTGTCAAGTCGCTTGCCACTCATAGTGACCCTATGTGCAACAGCCCTGCTCTATCCTGTACCAACTTTACAGTCTCTGACACACCTACCCTCATTACCTCAGTCACTGAATCAATCCATCTCATCTGGAGTCGTCTTCTCCTGTGTCATCCCTCCACCCTTCTGAGCATGATGTCCTTCTCCAAGGATCACTCCCTCCTAGACATGTGCCCAAAGTATTTAAGACGGAGCTTTGAAATCCTAGCCTCCGAGGAGAAATTTGGTTTCACCCTCTCCAAGCAGACACCTGTTTGTTTTCTTGGCAGTCCATGGTATGTTCAAGACTTCTCCAGCACAACTACTCATTTCCCATTTGCTCACCTATACTTCCCACCGTGGCCTCATGGGAGGGTGCCGCCCTCCACTGAGAACCAGAGCTGGAGGAAAGATGGCACCTTTCTTGATTTTTAGATCAGCTTCTTAAAGAGTGACATCTGGGTACTTACTTCTGATCCAAAGAGTTACTCCTAGAGTCCACCAGAGAGGGACAGGTGGATGAGGGAGTGAGGGTAGAACTGCTGAAACTGGACACAGAGGGATCCCGTCCAATTGGAGAGATGTCAGACAACTGCAAACGAATGGAACACAGTGTGTGAGATTCAGACAAGGCAAGCGCTCTCACAGTAAGGGATTCTGACAGCCTGTGACCTTCTGTCACTCAAGGTCACTGAGGAAAATAACCCTACAAATAATTTACGGCTTGTATTCCACAGTAGATAGGAACCAAGGTTTTTGTAGGAGAGGCAAGACTGGCTTGGGTATTGCTACCAGCTTCACATATTAATCAAATAGTCCTCTCTGTGCTGAGCATCTATAAGGTGCCAGGATCTGTTCTGACAAGATGGCAAAGGCTTAAACCTGTGGGACTTTCATTTTAATGGGAAAGGTGGTCAATGAGGCACTCAATGTTGTTGTTGTTGTTATATGCCATTGAGTTGCTTGTGACTCATAGCAACCCTATGTACAAGAGCCCTAAATGCCGCTCTATCCTGTGCCAACCTCGTCTCCAACACACCCATTCCCACCATCCCAATCACAGAATCGATCCATCTCATCGAGGGTCTTCCTCTCCTACGCCATCCCTCCCCTCTCCCAAACATGGCGTCCCTCTCCAAGGACCAGTCCCTCCTTGCAACATGCCCAAAGTATGTCAGATGAAGCTTCAGAATCCTTGACTCCAAGGAGCATTCTGGCTTCACCCTCTCTACGACAAACCTGTATGTTCTCCTAGCAGTCCATGGTATATTCTACACTCTTCTCCAGCACCACAGCTCAAAGGCATCAATTCTCTTTCTATCATCCCTAGTCCCTGTCTAACTCTCTGATGCATAGCATGTAACTGCAAAGACTATAGCCTGGATCAGGTTCAGGTGCACCTTAGTCTCCAGCCTGACGTCATTGCACTTCAGTACTCTTTAGAGGTTCCTCACAACTGACTTTCCCAATGCAATTCGTCTCTTGATTTCCTGGCTGCTGTTACCAAGAGTGTTGACTGTGGAGCCAAGTAAACTAAAACTGTTAACTATCTCAATCTCTTCACCATCCATACTGATGCTGCCAATTGGCCCAGTGGTGAGAATCTTTGTTTTCTTGATGCTGAGTTTCAATCCGTATTGAAGGCTGCAGTTCTCAACCTTCTGCAGCAAGCGCTTGAGATCCTCCTCAGTTTCAGCAAGAAGGGTTGTGTCATCTGCATAACGCAGATTGTTGATGACTCTTCCACCAATCCTGATGCCACATTCCTCCTTGTACAGTCCAGTGTCTCGGATGACCTGTTCTGCATTCAGATTGAAAAGGTATGGAGACAAAATACATCCTTGATGGACCCCCTTCTTGATTTTGAACCATGTAGTGTCTCCCTGCTCTGTTCTGATGACTGTCTCTTGGTCCAAGTATAGGTTTCTCATTAGCACAATCAAATGTTCTGGGATTCCCATTCTTCTCAGAGTCAGCCATAGCTTGTTGTGATCCACACAGTCAAAAGCCTTTGCATAGTCAATGAAGCACAGGTGGACATCCTTCTGGTATTCTCTGCTTTCTGCCATGATCCATCTAACATTAGTTATAATATCCCTAGTACCACGACCTCTTCTAAATCCAGCCTGCACATCTGGCAGTTCTCTGTTGACATATTGCTCCAAATGGTTTTGGGTAATTTTCAGCAGAATCTTGCTTGCATGTGATTATTATCACATTAATGATACTGTTCGATATTTTTTCTTTTTTCCTTTTTTTTTTTTTTTACTGTTCGATAATTTCTGCACTCTGTTGGGTCACCTTTCTTTGGAATGGGAACAAATATTGATCTTCTCCAGTCAGTTGGCCAGCTGGCTAGCTGGCTGTCCTCTAGATTTCCTGGTACAACTTAGTGAACACATCCAGGGTACCATCTGTTGAAATAATTCTTTTGGTATGCTCTCAACTCCTGGAGTCTTGTTTTTTGCCAAGTCCTTCAGAACAACTTTAACTTCCTCCTCCATCACCACTCTTGCTCATATGTTATTTCATGAAATTCTTCTATATCAGCCAATTCCTTCTGATACAGTGACTGTGTGTACTCCTTTCATCTTCTTTTGATACTTCCTGGATCATTTAACATTCTACCCAAAGTATCCTTAAGTATTGCCACACGTGGCTTGATTTTGTTTTTCAACTCCTTAAAGCTTAAGAATCGGGAGTTGTGATGATGTTGTGTGTCACTGGATTGAAACCCACTCACAGCTGACCCTCCAATGGGTTAAACTGCATAGGAGGAGACGATCCATCTCTCTCACACAGAGCAGCTGGTGGATCTGAACCTCTGGGTTGGCAGCACAGATCGTTACCACTAGGCCACCTTCATAAGAATATCTGGAACACCATTCCAGGCAAAGGCACAAGTACAAAGAACCCCCAAGCAAGAATAAGCTTTTGGAGCAGTTAAGAAATAACAAAAAGGGGAAAAAAAGTCAAGGTGTCTAGAACAGAATAAAATGCATAAATTCTACAAGTATGAACACTTTGCTCTGGTGAGGCAACAAAATGTCATGCCACCAGGAATGTTAAATGTCTTTATAATCTTGACATAATACCTTATATTCTTCTCTAAGAGATTTAAGGAGAAGTAAGAATGTTTTCTACAATCACTCTGGAAGCCAGTTTGATGTTTCCTCAAAAAACCGAACACAGAAATTCTGTATGTCTCAGCTAATACTGCAGTGCTAGGAATATGCCCTGAGGAAATCAGAACTAAGACATGAACAGAGATATGCACACTGCTCACAGCAGTATTATTTACCAGAGAATTGAACCAGCCCAAAGGCCCATCAACAAACAAATGGATTCCTCCCTCCTCCCGGCAGCACGCCATCAGGTCTGGTTCCACTCATGACCTTCTAGGGGTCTTGCTCCCCCTGTGTTTTCTTTTCTCTTTAGCTCTTCCACACGGCCTATCTATCTTTCACCAATCATGCCTACTTTGTATTACCTTAATATTTTCCACAATTAAAAAAAACCCACCCTGAAATAATAGACTGGGAAATTGTGGAACATTCACACAATGAAATGTTATGCAGCACTAAGGAAACAATGGTTCTGTAAAATATCGTACAACATGGAATCGTTTAGACAGCAAGCATTGTGCTGAGTGGACTCAGTTCCATAACAACAAATACTGTATAAGACAATTATCGTAAAAAATAAGAGTAACTAGTAGGATGTGTATAAATTTAGAAAAAGAAATGGGGTGGGAAGGGGTGACAATAGGAAAGAATCAGGGTGGACCCAAGAAGAAAGGGTCTTAACAGGCCCTTAATAGGTCAATGGTAACTAGTTATATACAATGTATATAAATTACTGTATGCAAACCAATAATGTTCCCTATTGACAAATACTCTAACCAGTGTCCTGACTGAAAAATTGAGATAAACTTAAGAGCAGATGTATCACAATTTTTCAGTAAGATGGTATGACCATCTTTTTTTTTTTCTCTTCTTCTCCCTGCCTCTTTTTGAAACAGTCCCTCGGTAAGGACTATCCACTTAGCTTTGTATCCAAAGACGAAATTTGTAGGTGAAAGGAGTTAGGAATTAGCCTTCGTTACAGACTGGTTCATTTCAGGGTCGAAAATATGGAACGCTTCACGAATTTGCGTGTCATCCTTGCGCAGGGGCCATGCTAATCTTCTCTGTATCGTTCCAATTTTAGTATATGTGCTGCCAAAGCGAGCACGGTATGACCATCTTGAGCTGATGTCTGACATGGATGGAAGTGTGTCCCTCTCACTCTCTGCCTCCAGAGCGTGTCAACTCAGCTAGGCCATGATTCTGGTGTGACAGTTAGGGAACAATGTAATCATCCTGCACCATGTGCTCTGCCCCAGTCAGTCCTGATGCAAGGCAGGCAATAAAGCATGGGTGAGCCACACACCCTTAAATCCTGTCACGGCCATGGTGTGACTGATACAAGGGGCATTTCCCTGGGGTATAGATTTCACCACCTTTTATCCTGTAAAAGATTAAAGGAGAGAGAAGCAAGCACAGAGCTGTGGATCTACTGCAACCTGAAAGAAGAGTCTGGGCGTGGAATATGGTGTTTTACCTGACGCTGGTAAACTCCTAGACTCAAAAGAGAGGGAAAAAAACCCCTTCCTACAGAGTTGGCACCCTAGACTTGAGACTTTTTAAAAAAAATGCTTTGTTAAAACCACCACTTGTGGTATTTCTGTTATAGCAGTACTACAGAACTAAGACACCACCTAAAAGCCACGTTATCTGGGGGAAAGGAGATCAGAGAAGCTGTAGAGAAATTAGTTACTAATATGCTTGCTGAAAACCAGTCAATATACTCACTTTGCAATCACTGATGCTCCCATGGACCTGGTTGAATTCTCGGTTGAAAGTGTGAGTGAGAAGTTGCAGGCACTAGGGAAGATAGAGAAGGGTGTAAATGGAACACAAAATTTCCACAGCTAAATGATCACAATGTAGGAGAGAAGAGGAGGACACTGAGATCCACAAGGCAGTTTGTTGCCCAAACACCCAGTAACAAGCATATAGCAAGGAAGTCTGACAAAGGTATATGATAAAACAGGTAGATAAAAATGTCCTCCTTAAGACACAAAAGTGAATTCTTCCAACACTATAGTTTAGAAATTCCTTAAGAATACAACCATATATCCCTTTTCATTTTCAGCCTGCTGGTTGGCCCCCAACCCTTGCATCTTCCATGAGTCCACTCTTGGGAGGCCTCTCATGGGCTCCCATCACCTTCCATGAACACCTCTATCACATTCTTGTCACCCACTAGTCTATAAACTTTGTCCCACTGGCTGTCCACTTATTCAAGGCAAAAATGGAATCTTAATTAATTCTGTAGCCATAGGGTTATCACAGGCTGTGAAATGGAGGCTCAGAGAAGAAATGTACCGAGAACAGATAAACGGAAAGTCTGGTCACAGAATCTAACAGCAGGAAAACACTGGGCAAAGAGGAAGGGATTCACACCTTGGTTGCCAGCTCTTTCTCTCGGTCCACAAGGCTTTCAATGTCCGCTGAGTCATAGCCACTACTCTCACTGGGTGTGACGGCACTTTCAAAGGTGGTAGTTGAGATCTGAGAGGAAATGCTGGTGGAGGTGCTGAGGGTTCCACTGCTGAGGCTAGGGGACAGTGAGTCACTCAGGGATTTGGGGATGCTGTCACCAAGTCGTTCACGCAGCAGCAGGAAGTGCCGGGTTTTCTCCACCTGAGAAGACCAACATGACTGCCTCAGCAAACACAAACTTCATGAAGACTTTACTAAGCAAAATATTAGGCCTCTACAGCCAGGCCATGGAGGAGGTCAGAGGGTGCTACCTGCTATGGGGGTGTTGCACCAGACCCCCCTGAATTGCTGTTAGAGGGAAGCCTGGTTCTCAGTATACACGATTCAGGAGAGATGCTGGAAGTTCACAGCTGGAAATGTAATTCCTTGCCCTAGGAAGAGAAGAGACCTCCCCCAAATCACTAGCTTACGTGAAGGTAAAGGCAAGTGTTTGTGAACTTCTTGACTACTTCAAGTCATGTTCCTGAAAATAAAATGGTAAGGTGCATTGGGTCATATTAAGTGATAGATACATGAAGATCTGGCATGTGGGATACCTTTGCATTTTATATGCTCAATTAGAATTTCCAGTTTCATTCTGGTGTCTATCAAAATAGACGGACTGGGGGAACCTCCAACCTGTACACCTTTGTGAGATGTACATTTCCTTAAAATAAAGCAATTGCTTTTTGTGTAAATATATATATATAAAAGGAAAGAAAGAGAGAGAGAGAGAGAAAGAAAGCAAGCAAGCAAGCCAGCCTCTAATATAAGGTTTCATGTGGGGAGTACCACGGAAGTGCTACATTTGAGTTCTGGTTTACCTCGTGGAGGAGCTCCAGCTTCTCTAACTCCCACTGATGCTCAAGGATGAGGCTGTCCCCGCGGGGCCGCCAGCCTGCTAGGTTCTCCTCTCCCCGGACATATGCCACTGACGTATCCAAGATCTTCCTTCTCCTCCTTTGCATGCCTAAAACAAAACGGATTTTATTTAGAAAAATCTTAATTCCAATTTTAGCTCAAAATAAGTTAATAATCCATACACATGGCAAACTCACGTAGTTTGGCATCAAAATACATGAGATTTTGCTATAAACACATTCTTCTTCTCCAAAAACAATTCCATTTCTTAACTGAGTTTTACGTTCTTAATTTATGATGATGACTGCAGTGTAACTTGAGAAAATGTGATATTTATAACAGGTAAAAATATATGAGAAAATATTCTATGCAGTAGGATTTGAAATAGGTAAAAACACACTCATGAAAAAAGTGAGCAGGGTCATCCACGCACACGTCTGGATGGCACATTACAGGTGGCTTCTGCCCTTTCATCTTCCTATTTCCTTTTTTAAATGTTAAACTGGTTACACAGAAAACATATGAATGTACATTAATTTATATTTCCCGAGGTAACTGACCACTATAATTAGCTGTGATTGAGACTTGGAACCATACTCAAAGTTATCTTTTTTTATCTAAGTATTTCCTGTGAGAACCTGACCTCTTTTCTGTACATTTCCCCTAATGATTTAAATGAAATTAATCAAATGTTTAAACACCACACAAATCCTCCAGACTGTCACTTGCGGTCTGCAAGCACAGACACACAAAGTACTGAAACCCACAGTGCTGGAGGAAGGACAGCTGTCCAAACAAAGAGAAAAAAGTCACAGCATGCTGACTTTAACAGTTTATCTTTCAAAAGATCAAAATTCTTAAAGTTATGCCACCAAATTATCTTTGGGGGGGGAAAAAGAGATATGCTTATCAAACTGTTCAAGACAATGAATTCTAATTCATTCAGATTTTTAAGTAGTATCTCAGAGCTCAGCAATACTTGTTCAATATAATTTTTATAACTGTACTGAATGTCAAGGGAGCGCTGGAGGCCTAGTGGATGGGGAGTTGCACCACCAGTCCAAAGGCAAGTGGTTCAAATGCGCTGGCTGCTCTGTGGGAGAAAGATAGGCCATCTCCTCCCATAAGATTTACAGCCTCTGAAAACCCATCGCAGAGTCAGCTATGAGTCAGATTCAACCTGACAGCAATACGCATGAGAGAGGATGTGTGTAATGCATGTTATAGTAATGTTGCAACTCTGAAAAAGCTAACTCCCACAACTACTGCCACTAAAAATATGAGCTCATAAAATACATATATACATACATACATGGCTTTTAAAATATTCTTAATCTATAGATTCCCTAATTTTTAAATATCTCTCACAGATATGCAGTGACAATCCTTCAACTCCTAGGCTCTAAGAGCTTACCTGGACTACCGGTGTCTGCCATTTTGCATAAACTGAGTTCATAAATTCCAGTGACTCGATTGCTGTTTGAAAGAAAGGGGGAAAAAAACCATAAAAAAAAAAAGACTTAATTTTGTATAGAGTAAAACCAGGAAGGTCTTCATGGCTATCAGAGAGATGCAAATCAAAACAACTATGAGACATCATCTCACTCTAGCAACAATAGCAAAGTTCAACAGGGCAGCAAACA
This sequence comes from Elephantulus edwardii, assembly GCF_000299155.1. Taxonomy (NCBI): domain Eukaryota; kingdom Metazoa; phylum Chordata; class Mammalia; order Macroscelidea; family Macroscelididae; genus Elephantulus; species Elephantulus edwardii. The sequence goes on from NW_006399795.1 coordinate 3,081,827, forward strand.
AATGCTGGCGAGGTTGTGGAGAGACTAGCACCGTTATTCACTACTGGTGGGAGTGTAAAATGGTTTAAAAACTATGCAAGGTGGTCTGTGTTTTCTCAAAAAGTTGGAAATAGAAATACCATTTGTCCCAGCAATCCCACTACTGGGAATATACCCTAAAGAAACCAGAGCTGCCTACCAAACACCCATTTTTATTGCTGTGTTATTCACAACAGCAAAGAGATGGAAGCAACTCAAGTGCCTATCAACAAGTGAATGGACAAAAAACTAGGGTATGTCTACACAATGGAATACTACACAGCAATGAAAAACAAGGAACTCGCAAAACATTACATAACATGGGTGACTCTGGAGGACATTATGCTAAGGGAAATATCTCAGTCACAGAAGGACAAATACTATTTACTTAACACCACTGTTAAAAAGTGGGACTGATATGGGAGGTTGAGGGGAAACCAGGAAAAGATGGGATGGATAATGGACACGTCATTGGAACAGATGTAGGAAAGAACTGTTTAAAAGGAATATATGACTAGGCATTCTATATATGATAGCAGTCCAGCATAAGAGGTGCATCACAAAGTGGACTGGGGGAAGGGGAAGGAAGGGAGGAAATTGTGCAACAATGAATGAATATTTAAAAAAATAGAGAAAGAGATCAACAAACGAATGGACAGAGAAGCTGTGGTATATTCACACAATGGAATACTATGCTGCATTGAAAAACAAGGAAGTCATGCAATATTATTCAAAATGGGTGACTCTGGAGGACATTATGCTGAGTGAAGTATCTCAGTCAGAGAAGGACAAATACTGTATGGTGCCACTGGTGCCACTGTTGTAGAACAGGACTGACACTGGGGTTAGGGGGAGAATGAGAAAGATGGGGTAAATAGTATTTAATGCATTGAAACAGATGAGGGAGAAAACTGTTTAAAAGAGATATGTGATTTGGTATTATTGTAATGACAGGAGTCCAGAACGAAGGCTGCATAGTAGGGTGGACCTAGGTGGAGGGATTGTAAAACAATGATAGAATTTTTCTTTTACTGTTCAAAGAGAAGAGTGTACTGGGGGCGGGGGGGAAGATGTTGGCAGGGAGAAAAGTGCAACAATGAATGAATGGAAATCCAAAGTCTGTAAATTTTCATTAAAATTAATAATTTAATACTTAAAAAAAATTAAGTTTGGCTTGTATTTGTATTAAAATATTACGAAAAAAATAAAGAACGTGAACTGGGGAGGGAGGAAAAAAATGCAACAATGAATGAATGAAAAAAAACTTTTCTGTAAACTTAAAATCACAATAAAAAACCAAACAACTAGGAAGATCTCAATTCTCTCTACCTAAGGCACTATGTCTTCTGTAGGGACTGCAATCTACACATTTCTCATAAGGGACTGTTCTTTTCCTCTAATTCTGAATTTAATAAGGGTATTTTCTTGAAGGAGCCACTCTTCATTTCATTGTTTGAACATTCCAATTTCAACAGCATGAAAAAAAGAAAATGAAATGCTAAACTATTAACTGTAAGACAAGTGTGAAAAAGAAACATGTGCCTTTCTGAATCATAAGAGAAAAGGCTTGAGGGAAAGAAATCTAGGCTCTTGTGAGATGATAAACACAAACTCTGGGGGCATGAGCAGTAGGAAAGGGGACTTAAGAATATTTGAATGCACAATAATATGTAATTGCTTTTAAGCTGAATGGTGATGCACAGATATTCACTGTATTATTCTTGATAAGACTTATATACCTTAAACATAGGTAACAAACCCTAGAAAGAAGAAAACCTCAGTGGTATTTTATTAGAAATAAGAATAATGACATGAAAAGAATATTTATTTCTTAAAAAATTGCTTTGAATAGCTTCACAATATTTCTTCTTTTATCCATTAATTCATCCATCCATCCATCACCATTTTAATAAATCCCAACATTTAAGCCACTGCACTCTAGGTAGCAGTTACCAAGATGGTTTACAGACAGTAAAACTAACCTTGAAATAGTGAGCCGAAGTACCTAGAGGACTACCGCTTCCACAACGGGCAAATAAACTAGAAACTAAACTTGTGTCAATGACTTACGAGTCAGGAGATTTCGAGTAGCCACTGCCAAAGAGGCTGCGCAGAGAGCGTGGTGGTGAGATCTTGGCATCTCGGGAGTAGAAGACCATGCAGACGTCCTTGGTGATGACGGCTGGCTGAATGCAGTGATCCAGCTGAAGGCAAACGGGAACGCGTCTCAGTGAACAGGCAGGCAGTGGAAAGCTAGTCACAGGCATGGGGGCTGCAGGGCTGCAGACCCATCAACCATTGCAACAGCAACTCTATGAGGATTATGTGTACGCTAGTGGAATTGCTTGCAGATGGATTTACTTTTCTCTTTTCCCCAGCTGCAGTAACAATAATAGTTAATATCTACTGAGTTTTTATTATATGCCAATGACTGTTCTAAACTCTTTTATATAACTTCTCAACAACTTTCCAAGGTAAATCAATCTGTTTTAGCAGTTAGGAAACTGAAGCACAGAAAGGTGAAGTAATTTGTCCAAGGACACACAAAGATTTGAACTTAAGAGTGCTTAAAGTCTGTGCTGTTAATTATTACTAACCTCTGTGCACAACAACAAGAGGTGATAGTGTCTTAAAAAAATGTTGTTATGTGCCATTGAGTTGCCTGTGACCCTATGTACAACAGCCTTAACCCCTGCTTTATCCTGTGCCAATCTCACAGTCTCCAACACACCTATTCCCATTACCCCAGTCACTGAATCTCACAGAGGGTCTTCCTTTACTGTGCTGTCCCTCCACCCTCCCAAGCATAATGTCCCTTTCCAAGGACTGGTCCCTCATTGCAACGTGTCCATAGTATGTCAGATCAAGCTTCAGAACCCTTGCCTCTAAGGAGTGGTCTGGTTTAACCCTCTCCAGGATGAATTTATTGTTCTCTTAGCAGTCCATGGTATATTCAATACTTTTCTCCAGCACCACAGCTCAAAGGCATCAATTTTCCTTCAATCATCCCTAGTCATTGTCTTTCTGATGCATAGCAAGTAACTGCAAAGACCACGGCTTGTATAATGTGCACCTTAGTCTCCAGACTGACATCACTGCTCCTCAGTACATTGGAGAGGTCTCTAACAGCAGACTTTCCAATTGCAATACATCTTTTAATTTCCTGGCTGCTGGAGCCAAGAGTGTTCAAAAATACCCATAAATTCTTTGAAGACCAGTGGATAGATTACAAAAGCCACCTACTGCCCTGGAGTCAATTCCAACTCTTAGCAAGCCTGTAGGGCAGAGCGGGGCCTGGAGTTTCTGAGATTGCACATCTCTGCAGAAGCAGACTGCCAGATATTTCTCCAATAGAGCGGCTGGTGAGCTCACAGTGCTGACCTTTCAAGGAGCCACCAGGCTCCTAAACTATAAAAGCTGAAGTTACAATGAAAATCATGTGACTTGCTGATTAAACAGCAAATAAGAATAGCTCTACTAGAATCAGAACAGTTTGTAGAGGCTACTAAAAGGAAGTGCCTAAAGATATGAGGCAATGAGGAAAAATAAGTCCGATCTTCCCTGAGCACTGCATGCTGGAAGCTACCCCCGGATCAGGGCTGGCCATTCTTTAGTCACTGTAGCCTCAGGCTCCTCACCTCCAGGTACGCAGACAAGGTCATGTAGATCTTTTCTCCATAGGGAGTCACTCGGTTCAGAAGGAGGGAGTTATGCAGGGAGCTGTCCCACACGGCCTCAAAGCGGTAGAAGGTCCTAAAGGTGAGAAAGAGCAGAGCAGTCATTCATCTAAAAGAAAATGACAGTACCTTAGTTCAGACACTGTCACTGTCATTAAAGACACAGAATTTTAACATCCACCAATACTCTCAACACATCAAAATCAAACAGAATCCTTATATCCCAGAGGAAGATTCCCCTTTTCTCCTGTCTCCACACATCATCCAGGAGCACTTACTGTAAAAATTAAAAATAGTGAGATCAATTAAAGGGTTTAAGGTGGAAGGGATAAATGACTGAAGGAAGACAGACAGACAAAGCAAGCTGTCCTGACAGCCTGTGACAAGAGCAGGAAGAAAATGTTCAGTAATTGGTAAGCTTCTGTTTCCTATTAAGAGTTCTGAACACTGAAAACCCTACTTCTGCTGAGGCTAAGAAAACGCACACACTTATCTGGGAGGCTTACCAGTAGACACAGACAGAGGAATGAGAGAGAGAGAGTGCCCTGGTATAACTAAAAGCTAATAAAATGGCTATAAACTGATGTTCCATTAATAGGACACATTTTAAACACCAGAGCTAGGCAAGCCCATCAGTGTTAGTTTTCCAAAATTCTATTGGAAAAAAATCAACCTTACATTTAAGTAACAAAGCTTAACTTGAGAAAAGTTTATATACTTTTTAGGAAACTCTGCTGGCCTAGTGTTAAGAAGCTACGCTGCAATCTCACTAGGTTTGAGACCACCAGCTGCTCTGCGGAAGCGTGGGCAATCTCCCTGCATGTGATTTATTGTGTCTGAAAACCCACTGGAGGGTCAGATATGGCTCGGTTCTGACTCGATGGTACACAACATCATCATATACTCTTCTGGGAGTTCTGATGGCCTAGTGGTAAGATGCTGTTGAAATCCCAAAAGCATGTGGTTTGAATCCACCAGATGCTCTACTGGAGAAAGGTGAGCAATCTCCCCTCTCATGCAATTAACTGCCTCGGAAAACCCGCTGGAGGGTCAGCAATGGGTTGGTTCTGATTCGATGGCATATAACAACAACAACAACATACTCTTTTTTAAAGTTTTTTATTATCTTTTTCCCTATTGGTAGAATACCACAAACCCTACCTAGTTAAACCTTCAAATTCAAATCTCATCTGAACTACTGAACCAAGTTGAACAGCAGTGTTAGATCTCTGCTAAGTGTTGGGGAGACATTGTGGACACCCTAGCAAAGAGGATTTTCCATCACCACTACCTCTCCCCCTCAGATGTTGCTGTACAGTGCACTTGATTCAAATGGAGTGTCTGCACAACTGTACCCTGTTCAGCACCTGCACCCTTATTCCTTTCAAAATTATAACCTGACTGTACTGCCTTTTCTAGACTTCTAATGACAAATGGCTGGCACATCCTGTTTCTCAACACATTCTCACAGTTCTCTCTCCAGAAACTATCACAGAGGAAAAAGAAATAATTTCCAAAAGTGAACTTCTTGACTTCCAACTCCTCATTTTCCAAATGATAGCGTGTAAAGTCATGTCATTTTAATTTTGTAGTTTCTCTAAGACCTAAGTCTAGCTTCTGAGGCAGGAACTGTGTTAGATAAAACTCTAGACATCAGTCAGTGAGCAACAACAAGACACAGGCATGAAGTGGTCAGGATGGCTAACAAGCAACTGTATTGAAGGGCAATGGGAGTCTGTCCACAGCTCCTGAGCAGTGGGTTCAGCAGGAAACCATTAATTCCACAGAGCTCTGCTTAGATCTTCACTTTGATTTGGTTTCAGTGGAATTCTAGGTTTTGATGATGCTATTCACTACGTTAGCAGAACTGAAGTGTGAGCATCAACTCTCTGCTCTTTCACTGCATTTTCAATGTACCCTGGCATGAGACCTACCTGTCCCATCATAGAAGCAGAGCACATCAGTGGTGATGCCTGGTACAAGTTCTTGTCAAAGCTGCTTGTAATCTGTGACTCATTAAGTTCTAAACCAAAGCACAGCAGTACCTCTTCATGCCACCTTTCAACTGAAGCAGGTATTTTGAGTTCATTTAAGAAAACTTCTTTTACATTTCATTTCTGTTTTCAGGTTTGACACTGATATCAAAGAGAAATTTTCACTAGTAGACATTCTGTCAACACGAAGGATGATGAATTTTTTTGGTCCCACTAAAATGTCTGGATGTTAGGAAAACTTTTTCTGTTTTTTTTTTTAGTTATATAGCCCTTTTTTTTCAGAATCCTCTCAAATGGTGACAACTACTGAAAGGTGATTTTAGTAAAGAGAAATAAAACTGGTAAAAATCAAGTTTGGCAACAGAATTTAGGGTGAAAAACAAGACTACAAGAGTGGTCTTTTTGTTGTTGTTGTTGTGTACCATTAATAGGATCCAACTGGCATAGGAGGAAACTGCTCCTCCTTCTCCAGCAGAGCAGCTGGTGGATTTGAACTGGGTGCCTTTGGGATTGCAGTGCAGGTCTTGCCACTAGGCCACAAGAGATCCTTTAAGAAGGGTCTTAAGCAGGGAGCTCTGGTGGCCTAGTGGCAAGAAGCTGCAGTGCAATCCCCAAGGTATGTGGTTTGAATCCACTAGATGCTCTGCTGGAGAAGGAGGGACAATTTCCTCCTGTACCAGTCAAATCTGATTTGATGGTACACACACACACACAAAATAATAGAATAAAATAAAATTTTTTAAAAATTGAAAAAAAAAAGAATGGTCTTAAGAGTGGTTCCTTAAGAGCTTAGGAGATGGTTCTAAATGGATTTCTCAAGATATTCTGGACCCCAGTATCATCATTAGAGAAATAGGTTTCAATGATAATCTTGTAGGATGTATTCTTTTGACTATGTTAATGCTGAGTAGTTTAAAAACAAGCTTTTTACATTAACAGTCATGGCTGATTGACCTTCTAAAGAGAGTCAATTAGGAGACCTTCTGAAATGTGGACAGAATGCACAGTTCAGACTGAAATATATGCATTACATTGATGACATCAGTCTAAAATGAAATAAGTCAGTTTTACTAACCATATGCATTTTTATAAACATTTTAGGCTATATTATATGTATCATTTTCTTTAGTTTTCTTTTGTAATCAGAGAAAAATTTCCTTCACTTCATAACTATTATTTTTCTACCCAACTTCTAAAGAAGATATTAAGCAAATAATTTCTAATAACACAAAGAAAAATATTTTAAAATTAGATGAGCTGTTCCTCACAGACTCAGCTAGTCAAATAACTAAAGTGGTCTCTACGACTGTACAGGACAAGACAAGGTAAGAAGTAAACAAAGAGGCTAAGCTGCAGGGCAAGACATCTTTAAGCTTTTGACAGAGATGACAACGACCAGAAACAAAGCCCAAGACACTGAAATGACAGGAGAAACATTCTACTTAGTAACATGGGCAAGGGAAATCTGGCGAGGGCAGGGGACACAAGAATAAAATGAACAGTTTAGTGAATGGAGTAAGAAAACAACTCAAAACTCTACAAATCATTTAAGAAGCTGAACTGTATGTACGATAGACAGACCCAGGGCATAAAGAAGTGTCCTAGGAGTAAAAATAAGGTATACTCGGGGTGAGGGTGGGAGGGTGCAGGGGGACTGTATACCAATGAAGAGTGAACTGGGGGTGGGGGTGGGGTGGGGTGGGGTGGGGGGGGAGAAAAGTGCAACAAGAATGAATGGAAATCCACAATTGCTGTAAATGTTCATTCAAATTAATAATAAAAAAAACAAATACTGTATAAAACAAAAAAAAATGAAGGTATTGTGCTGGTTGAGGTATAGCTTAGGTTTGCATGGGGGGAAAATGCACAAAAATGGGAATCAAAGCAACATAAAGCAGTCTATTACACTCAACTCTGTATGTGCAAAAAAGCAAACAGAAAATACCTAGGAATATCCTTATCAAGAAAGAGCCTGCAAAACATAGAAAAGGCTTTTGTTAGTTTGGCACAAAGAAGAAAGAAAAAGGCAAAGAGAAAAAAAGGGACTAATCCACTGATAAGCAAAACGAATTAAAACAGACAATTAACAGAGACTCCGGTGGACAGTTGACACAGGCATACAATGGCATGGGTTTCTCTCTAGAGACATTCAATGAAGGATCATGCTGGGCATAGAAGAAAACCACCTCTAATAGTTATTTTAGATATTATTTAATATTATGAATGGCAGAAGTTGCTGTGAAGTTAGGAGAAAGTCAAGTCAGTTGTTAACATTAACATGGTCTGGGATGAAAAGAAGTACTGGCCTTTGTTTTAGTCCACTGTCAGTCTATCAGGAGAAATGCCTCTGACATACAACAGGGAGCTCGTGCGGCTAAGTGGTAAGGAGTTGCGGGAGAAAGATGGGTAATCTCCTCTTGTGTACTTTACAGCTTCTGAAAACATGCTGGAGGTTCAGCTGTGAGTTGGTTTTGATTTGACAGCATAGAACAACAACAAGTACACACACGGGGAGCTCTGGTGGCCTAGTGGGTAAGGAGTTGCATTGCCAACCCAAAAGCAGGCAGCACGAATCCACCAGTTGTTTAATAGGCGAAACAAGGGCAATTTCTTCCCTGAGCTATTTATAGCCTCTGGAAACCTATTGGAGGTCAGCTATGAGTTGGTACTAACTCGACAATAGTCTGAATTTTTTTGAACATAATATATATCTAAATTACAGTGCCAAGAAGCTGCATTGCAATCCTGAAGGCACTTGGTTTGAATCCACCAGTTGTTCCACTGGAGAGGATGGGCAATCTCCTCTTGTGTGATTAACTGCCTTTGAAAACCTGCCGGAGGATCAGCTATGGGTCAGTTCCTACTCAACAGTACAGAGCAACAACAATGACAACGATATATGACAATGATCTGGAAAAAGGGGTGCACTGTAGAATGGGGGGAAAGAAAATGTTCAACAATGAAAAAAAATTATTTAAAAAACACTTCTCTGTTCACATCTAGCTGAGGCTGTGCGGGTGAGTGAAAGATGGGAATATCCTGTGCAATTTACAGCCTTGAAAACCCACTGGAGGGTCAGCTTTGAGTCAGTTCTGACTTAATGACAGTTGAGTTTGTGATTTTTTTTACATTATTATAACCTCAAAAAGTCTTTTGGTGAAAAAGAATGCATACAAACTTTGCAAGTAAACCAGAATAAAATAAAAATTTTATTTAAAATAAAAAGTTTTTTGGCTCTCAATCAGGATCAGACAGAATTTAGCATCCTTATCCTTCCTGTTCCTTTCAAGATGCTTTCAAACAACAACAGCCTCTGCCCTGCTTGCATAAATTTGTCTTTGTGTACTTGAGCAATAAAATCATGGTTTAAAAAAAAAATCATGGTTTAACTACCAAAAAAACAGAAAGTCCTTTGGTTCATGCCCAAAAGCTGGTTAAGTGCTCAGGAGGAGATGATCAATTTGTTACCTTACCTGTTAAGAGCTTGTTAATAGTTAATTTTTAAAATTCTCTCAAGAATGATAAAAAGATGCACACATTCAACATTTTTCTATTTTATACTAAGTTTACATTCATTTGTCAAGCTCTTATGTAGGGCCAGAGCCATTTCTTTAATTACAGGGTCATTTATTCAACTTAGAATCATTTTACTTGCAAAATCACAGCTCTGAACCCGCTGTAGGGCCAGCTATGGATTGGTTCAGACTTGAAAGCACACAACTACCACCACCCACAGTTTCTCATTTATAGTTTTCAGTCTGGTGAAATGAGAACTGGAAACCTGAGAAGAAAACCTAAGTGCTCAATCCTTTAACTTTTGATAACTTTTCACATCTGTCTAATCCAGTCTTATTTTAACAACTGGTATTTTTTTAAAAGTAACTCACCATTATACCTTTCTAAAATATTCAATTTCTTTTCTATAGAAACAGAGGTAGATCCCCCCCCCCTTATATTTCATCAGTTTTCCTGATGAAAATCTACTACTATATGACCATTTTGCACGTTAACAATGTTTGTTTCCTTTTTCTCCCTTCTAGGAAAAAAAACCTATGATACAAGGAAACAACAGAAAGAAAGAAATGAATCCTTGTCCAAAATTTCCTTTGACTGTTTCTATTTCTTATTTCTAAGTCTTATTTCTCCATTGCCTCCTCCCAACATACAACCTGAGCACGTTTTTTAGGAGCAGACAGAAGAACAGGAAAATGCTGTGCAAAGGAAGTATTCAAAGCCCACAGGAGAACACTTCTGCTCCCCAGCCCTTACCATAGAAAGAAATCCTATCTGTATAAACATCTGACACGACCCCTTTCCCGGGTGAGGGCCTCTTACACGACAAAGGAGGATGGTACTTCTTTATGCAGCAAGAATTTAAGACAAATTAAAATGAAAACTAAAATTACTTAAAGCAGCCAGTCTTAGAAGAGCTTACGTTAATTTATCATTTTTACGTATAAATAAAAAAAATACTGAGGATAACTGGGTCTAAACTAGAAGCAGTAATGACTAAACACAAGAGGTTTCCCTTATACATGGGAGGGTACGTTCCCAGGAGACTCAGGAGCATGATAACCTTTCTCCACAGCAACTGTTTCATAGGAAAACATTTAGTCACAGTAATTACTTAGTTTGTACTTTTAAGCCCTTGGGTAGCATCCTGCTGAGTTTTGTCTGCTTTATTATTGCATCATAGCTATTCAAAATTCCACACAGGATAAAACATTTTCACACTATAAAGATAACGGTCATAATTATAAATACAGCTCTAATTATTATTACGTATATATATTTTTTAGAATGGGATGGGTAACAAGAAAATAGGGCAGTTTGATGTGAGAAGAGGATTCATTTCTCAATCTAAGATACAAGTCACTAGGGAATGCAGACTCTTAATAGTTTATCAGTTGGCTCCACAGGGACTGACATCATCATCCTCCTTCGGGGCCTCACCTGCTGGAGGTGTGGGACGACTTCAGGTACTTGGCAGAGATAATATTTAAGGAAAGGATGGCATCAACTGCAGCTTCATCCACCTCAGCCTTATTCCTAATACGGCCTAAAAACAAAGGGAAAAAATATCAGAATATAGGTATATTTCAAAACAAAACATAAGTTCATTAAATAAAAAATGAACTTTTTAATGTTGGTATTATAGTCTTAGATACTAGAAAGGACACTTGGTTTACCACAGGGTCTGTCCTTTACTTCCTATAATTAGTCACTTGTGAAATCCTATTGATTCTCTGTTCAAATGGTTTCTCATATTCCCCCCAACTTTATGTTCAATATGACTGCCAATCTGAAACATGGCAAAAATCATTTCACTGTTCTGTTGTTCATATTTCTGTCCTTCCAATCCATCATTTAATAAAAAGTTCTTCATTCAAAGACTTCACTATTTGCTCAAAGTCCTGTTTTAGACTACATGCTAAAGCTTATACTGTTTAGCCAACTGTTGCTCTAACCAAAGCTCAATTTCTCTACTCTGGTCACAGGTTCATAATCATTTGAATGTTAGACACAGTCCTGACACAGGTGCTTAAATATTTCCATCAAAGTAACAAAATAAACAAAACAAAAACATCTGGTTTCTTCTGGATCTATTTAAATCTTTTCCCATAAAACAATCTGGTTCTCCATGGTTATTTCCTTTGTTATATTCTTAGCCCAGGACTTTGTCATTTGAGCTCATTTTGGTATGTGTGATGGTAAATTTTGTGTCAACTTGGTTCTGCTGTGATTTTCTTGGTTTGGCCAGATGTTGGACTGTTGCTGTTATTTAATGTAATACAGAAGCTGCCCTGCCAGCTCAAAAGCATGCAGTTTGAATCCTTTTGCTGTTCCACAGAAGGACCATAGGGCAATCTCCTTTCATGCAATTATACTGCTTCTCAAAGCCTGCTGGAGGGTCAGCTATGAGTTAGTTCTGAATTAACAGTACACAACAACTCTGTATGTAACCTAATACAATTTATTAGTACCATGGACCCATAATCAACCCTCCAGAGTTTTCAGAGTCAATAAGTTGCCTGGGGAGGAGATAGCCCATGTTTCTCCAAGGGAGAAGTTGGTGAATTTGAACCTTAGTACCTTCGTGTTGGCAGTCCAATTCCTTACCACTAAGCCACCAGAGCTCCCTAATAAATTGGTTAGTGCCACTGAGTCACTTGCAACTCATTGCGATCCTATGTACAATAGTTCTGAACCCTGCTCTATCCTGAGCCAACCTTACTGTTTCTGACATACCTATTCTCATTACCCCAGTAACTGAATTAATCTCATCCAGGGTCTTCCTCTCTTGTGTTGTCCTAATTTCCCAAGCATGATGTCCCTCTCCAAGGACTGGTCCCTCCTGGCAACATGCCCAAAGTAAGACAGAGCTTCAGAATCCTTGCTTCCAAGCAATAGACTGATTTCATCCTCTCCAAGACGAACCTGTTTGTTCTCCTAGCAGTCCACGGTCTATTCAATACTCTTCTCAGCACCACAGCTCTAAGGGATCAATTCTTCTTCTATCATCCCTAGTCACTGTTCAACTTTCTAATGCATAGCAAGTAACTGTGAAGACCATGGCCTGAATCAGATGCACCTTAGTCTCCAGACTGACATCTTCAGTACGCTAGAGAGGTCCTTGACAGCAGATTTCCCCCAATACAATTTGTCTTGATTTCCTGGCTGCTGGTACCAAGAGTACTGATTGAGGAGCCAAGTAAACTGAAGCTGTTTACAAACTCAATCTCTTCATCGTCTATCATGATGCTGCCAATTGGCCCAGTGGGGAGAATCTTTGTTTTCTTGACATCTAGCTTCAATTAATATTGAAGGCTGCAGTCCTTGACTATCTGCAGCAAATGTCAGGTCCTCCTCAGTTGTGGCAAGCAAGATTATGTCACCAGCACAACACAGGTTGTTGATGAGTCTTCTTCCAATCCTGATGCTACATTCCTCCTCACAGAGTTCAGCCTCCTGGATTATCTCCCCCATATATAAATTGAAAAGGTATGGAGATAGGATGCATCCCTGGTGTATACCTTTCCTGATTTTTAACTATGCACATAGTTCATTGCTCTGTTCTGATGAATGTCTCCTGGTCCAAGTATAATTTTCACATAAGGACATGCAAGTGCTCTGAGATTCTCATTTTTCTCAAGGTTAGCCACAATTTGTTGTGATCCACCCAGTCAAATGCCTTTCCTTTGCAAAGTCAATGAAACAGAGACAGACATCCCTCTGGTAATCTCTGCTTTCAGCCTAATCTAATGTTAGATCCATCTAACATTAACTCTAGTATCGGTAGTACTATGGCCTCTTCTAAACCCAGCCTGCACATCTGGCAGTGCTCTACTGAAGTGCTGTTCTAGTCATTTGGGATAATTATCAGTAGGATCTTGCTTGCATGTGATATTAATATTGTTTGATAATTTCTGCACTCTGTCAGATCACCTTTTTTTTTTGGAATAGAAACAAATATGGATCTCTTCTAATTAGATGACCACATGGTTGTCCTCCAGAGTTCTTGGCACAATTTGGTGAGCACACCCAGGGCAACGTCTGTTTGTTGAAATATGTCAATTGGTCTGCTGTTAATTCCTGGGGCCTTGTTTTTGCCAATTCTTTCAGAGCAGTTTGAACTTTTTCCTTCATTAGCATGTTGTTGTTATTGTTAGGTGCTGTTCAGTTGAGTAAAACTCCTAGCAACCTTATGAACAAAAGATATGAACCCAATCCTGTCCTGAGCCATCCTCACACTTCCTGACACACAAGAGCCCACTGCAGCAGTCACTGTGTCAATCCACCTGGCTAAGGGTCGTCTTCTCCTTACAGACTCCTTCGTAGTCTTCTCCTTCCACCTTTCCTGACATCATGTCCCTTCTCCAAGGAATAGCATCTCCTAGCAACATGTCCAAAGCATGTGAGGCAAAGCCTCATCATTCCTGCCTCCAAAGTGCACTCTGGCTGCACCCTCTCCAGGACATATCTGTTTGTTCTCTTGGCCATCCATGGGATGTTCAGGCTCTTCTCTAGCACCACAGCTCAAAGGCGTCAATTCTTTCTCTGTCATCTTATTCACTGTCCAGCTCTTGGAAGCACAGCAAGTACCTGGAAGACCATGGCCTGAATCAGATGCACTTTAGTCTTCAAACTGACATCAATCCTCCTCAGTAATTTGGAAAGGTCCCTAACTGCAGATTTTCCCAGTGCAATGCATCTCCTTATGTCTTGACTGCTAGTACCAAGGGTGTTAATTGTGGATTCAAGCAAAATTAATCTGCTGACAGTTTCATTCTCTTCTCCATCCATCATGACACTGCCTATTGGTCCAGTGTTAAAAATCTTTGTTTTCTTGATATTGAAATGTAATCCATACTGAAGGTTGCATTCTTGATCTTCGGCAACAAGTGCTTCAAGTTCTCCTTTTGGCAAGTAAGGTTGTGTCATTTTCATAACACAGGTTATTGGTGAGGCATTTGACTATGTGGATCATGACTAGTTGTGGCTGACATTGAGAAGAATAGAAATCCCTGAGCACTTGATTGTGCTCATGAGGAACCTATACCTGGATCAGGAGGCTGCTGTGCAAACAGAGCAGCGGCGCACTGCATGGTTTGGAGCTGGGAAAGGAGTGCATCAGTGATGTGTTCTATCTCCATCCCTGTTCAAGCTATATGCTGAGCAAAAGATCTGAGAAGCTGGACTCTATGAAGAAGAATGTGGCATCAGGATTGGAGGGACATTCATCATCAGCATAGGCTCTTTTATTTTTCCAGGTTCATAATTTATTGTACAAGTTGATTATCACATGATGAGTTAACGTTAGGGTCGACAGGTGTGACAAATTATCAGTTGAAGTGTCAACAGTTTAGAATCTCATTTATGTTGCTTTCACAGCTAGAGTGTTTTTAGACTTTAACTTGGAGTATAGAACAAGCAAAGCAATGCCCCCATATGTGGCCGGCACACAATTCATTCTACCTGTGAGCTGATAAGAGTTGAAATACTTTTAAATACCAGTGAACTAGAATTGAATGTCACTTTCTGGACCTGCCACGATTTCAACCTACCCAAAGCCACAAATTCCATAGGCTCTTGCTCACACATTATTTCCTGAAATTCTTCTGTTGTTGGCCAATTCTTTCTGGTATAGTGACACTACATACTCCTTCCATCTCCTTTAATGCTTCCTGGATCATTTAATATTCTACCCAAAGCGTCCTTAAGTAAAGCATCTCGAGGCTTGAATTTGTTCTTCAGTTCCTTCAGCTTAAGAAATGCTGAACTCACCAAAGACGACATTCAAATGGCCAACAAATACATGAAGATATGTTCAAAATCCCTAGCTCTAAGAAAGATGCAAATGAAAACAACTATGAGATTATCACCTCATCCTAGTAAGAATAGCAAAATCTAACAGAGCAGCAAACAACAAATGCTGGCGAGGTTGAGGAGAAACTGGAACCCTTATTCACTGTTGGTGGGAGTGTAAAATGGTGCAACCACTGTGGAAGGTGGTATGGCATGCTCTCAGAAAGCTGCAAAAAGAAATGCCATTCTATTACTGGGAATATACCCTAAAGAAACCATAACTGCCACCCAGGCAGATATATGCACACCCATGTTTATTGCAGCTTTGTTCATAATAGCAAAGAGTTGGAAACAACCTAAGTGCCCATCAACAAATGAATGGATAGAGAAGCTGTGGTATATTCACACAATGGAACATTGAGTTGCAAAACAAGGAACTCATGCAATATTACTAAAAATGGGTGACCCTGAAGGACATTATGCTGAGTGAAATATCTCAGTCACAAAAGGACAGGTGCTGCATGGTGCCACTATTGTAGAATGGGACTGACATCAGGATTGAAGTGAGATTGAGAAAAATTGGATAAATTATGTATACCGCATTGAAACAGATGAGGGAGAGGACTGTTTGAAAGCGATATGTGATTGGGTATTACAGTTATGACAAGAGTCCTGAATGAAGGTTGCACAGTGGAGTGTACTCAGCATGGGAGGGATTCTATACCATGAAATAATTTTACTTTTCAAAGAGAAGAGCAAACTGGGGGGGAGGGGTGGGCAGGGAGAAAAATTCAACAATAAATGTATGGAAATCCAAAATCTCTGTAAATTTTCATTAAAATAAAAAACATAAATGCTGAGCGAGTTTGGCCCTATTGATTTTCTGACTCCACCTTTTCACATTTCATTTTAACACTTTGCTTTGTCTTTCCACACTGCCCTTTGAAATCGTCTGTCCATCTCCTTAACTTCTTGATTTTTTCCTTTTGCTTTGGCTTCTTGGCATTTAGTACAATATTCAGAGTCTCTTTTGACATCCATCTTGGTCTTCTTCCTCTGTCTTTGTAAAGACTTTCTGCATTCTTCCTGGATAGTATTCTTGATATCCTCCCACAGCTTATCTGGTCTTTGTTCATTAGTATTCAAGGCCTCAAACCTGTTCCTGAAATGGTTCTGAAATCAGGTGGGATAGACTCAAAGTAAAATTTTCGTTCTGTGGATTTGATTTAACCTTCTTTAGCTCTAGTTTTCCTTTGCATATGAGTAGTGTTAGTGTAACAGATTGACCTTCAATGATAGGAGCCATCAGTTTAAAGGGGGAATTTCCATAGAGGTGTGATTTGCCTCCAGAATATAAATGAATACCTTGACAGAAACAAACATTGCTTGATGGTTATCTGGTTTGTAAGGGGGATGGAGGGACAATCACTAGATAATATACCTTAAAGAATGAGAAAGGCATTGTACGATAAAAGGGAGATGGCCAAGACAAAAGAATCACTGAGAGGTAGGCAAGAGTTAAACATAACAATAGAACTATTACAAAACTACTTTGCAATAAGAGTAATATCAAACAGTAATTTTTAAGTAGATATATATGTGGATTCGTAAGCCAAACGGTGTGGAGTGGCATTATGGCAATAAACTGAGTATATAGAAGTCTGGCAAAGGTTATTTCTATATATGTACTTATATGTACATAAGGTACAATAGGTTTACAGTTCAAAATGGCTTTCCTAGCCTTTATCTTTGGCTTTCACCAAATAACTGGGTGGGAACATACATCTAAGATGTACAGGCTACTTATGAGGGAGCTCTGGTGGCAGAGTCTATAAGGAGTTGTGAAGCTAACCAAAGCCAGCACCTCTCTGGTAGTTCAAAAAAGCAGGTCTGAAAGAGAAAGATGGGCAACTTTCTCCCATGTGGTTTATAACCTCTTGGAAACCCATTAGAGGGTCAGCTATGAGTCAACTCTGACTTGATGGCGATGAGGTTTTCTTTTTAGTTAAACTATTTATGATGGATTGGTCAATCACATCATGCTGCCGGGTTTAAATTGAGCAGATTTAGTGGCAGAATATGGTATCTCACCATTAGCAAGAAAAAAAAGAGAGCGTAGCATTACTCCCTCAGGACCAGTTATTTCCTACACTAGTCAGACTGGGATCTAGATGAGAGCAGCAAGCAGCAGTGGAGAACCAACCAGTCATGGATGTGAAGCAGAGCTAACCTACGATTGCTGCACCAGGGAGGCAGACCAGGGGCCTTTGCCCAAACTTACTGGAGGACTGGCCTGAGAGAGGGAGATGCCATTACTGGCAGAATTAAGAAAGCTATGTAAAGCTGGGCTGAAGCTGTGAGGTTGAAGGTCAAAAGGCCTGCTAGCACACTGGAGCAGTTATCCTGATGGAAGAACTGCATTGTTTCCAACCTGAATTGTAACCTGCTCTGGTGGCCTAGTGGCAAGAAGCTGCACTGCAATCCCAGAGGTATGTGGTTCGAATCCACCAGATGCTCTGCTGGAGAAGGAGGGGCAATCTCCCCCTGTACCAGTCAGATCAGATTTGACCGTACACACACAAAAATAATAAAATAAATAAATAAATTAAAAAAAAAACCAAAATAAAACCAAACCCCAACTCCATGACATCTAGCAGGACTGGACTCAGAGCTGACCCTTAACTGGGTTTCTGAGGCTGTAAACTGCAAGGGCTTAAAGTCATGATCATTTACAAAGCATGTGTTGTGTACTACAGAGTCCAAACACACCCATAGCTGACCCTCGAGTGGATTTTCAGAGGCAGTAATCACGTGGGAGGAGAGGGCCTATCTGATGGGCTCCAACTGTGTGCCTTTTGCCACTAGGAGGCAAGAAGTTGCACTGCAAGAAGCTCTGGTGGCCTAGTGGTGAGAAGCTGCACTGTAATACTGAAGGCAAAGCTTCTAATCCGCCAGATGCTCTGCTTGAGAAGAAGGGTCAGATTTAAGGGTACAAGATCCATCTGACATCAGGAATGATATTCCTCATTTCAAGGCCTCTTTGGAATTTAGCTTGAATTTCTGCATTTCCTTGTCAATGTAATGTTTCAACCAACTTAGAATAATTTTCAGCAAGACTTTACTTTGCATGTGATAATAACATTATTTGATAATTTTCACATTCTGTCAGTTCACCTTTTTTAGGAATGTAAACAAATATAGACCCTTCTAGTCAGCTGGCCTAGTAACTCTTCCAAATTCCTTGCTAGTGAGCAAGTGCAGGGGTGCAAACTGTTTGCTGAAACACCTCCATCGGCATTCTATCAGGGCAGCTGGGACTTCTTCCTTCATTACAATTGGTTCTTGATCATACCTTAATTCCTGAAATGATTCAGTGACAGCAATTTTTTTAAAATTTTCTTTTATTGTTTTTGTGTGTGTGCAGTCAAATCAGATCTGACTGGTACAGGAACAGGTTCCCTCCTCTAGCAGAGCATCTGGTGAATTTGAACCAATCGACTCTGGGATTGCAGTTCAGTTTCCTGCCACTAAGCCACCAGAGCTTCCACAAATTTTTTTGGTACAGTGATTCTGTGTATTCCTTCCATCTTCTTTTTATGTTTTCTGCATCACTAAGATTTTGGCAAAGAATTCTTCAGTATTACAACTTGAGGTTTGAATTTTTCAGTTCTTTCTGCTTTGACTTGGAGAATCTGCTATCAAGGACTTCTCCAAAGTGCTAAAAATCAAGGATATCAGTTCACAGGGTCACTATGAGTGATAGTGGACTCAACATCACCTAGTAACAGCAATGAAGAAAACTAAGCCAATACTTGATCATTCATCATATCATTTTATATACATAAATATATATATGCTATCTCCCCAACTAGTACTATTTTCAGAGCCTCTTCTGACATCCATTTGGTCTTGCCTTCTTTCTTCATGGATAATCCTTGATGCCATCCCACAATTCATCTGGTCATTTTTGGTCATTAGTGTTCAATGCATCAGAAAACTATTTTTGAGATTTTTTAAAAAAATTTTATTAGTTTTAATGAACATTTACAGAGATTTTGGGTTCTCATTCATTCATTGTTGCACTGTGAGATGGTTTTTAAGTTTAGGTGTGAAAAGACTTGAGATTTTATTTTGGTTCTTGAGGACTTGTTTTCGTCTACTTCAACTTAATTCTGAACTTGCACATGAATAATTGATGATCTGCTTTACAGTCAACCCCTGGTCTGTCTGCATCGTGAAAACCTGCTATCAAGGACCTCTCTAAAGTGCTAAGGAACAAAGATGTCAGCTTAAAGATTAAGGTGCACCTGATCCAAGCCATGGTCTTTTTAATTACTTCATTTATGCACCTGAGCATAGAAAAACGAATAAAGATGACAGAAGAAAAAGTGATGTCTTTGAGTTGTGGTGTGGGGGAATAGTACAGACTATGCCACGGGCTGCCAAAAGAACAAACAAGTCTGTCTTGGCAGAAGTGTAGCCATGGTGCTCCACAGAGGCAAGGATGGTGAGACTGTCTCATCTACTATCAGGCACACTGGCAGGAGGAGCCCGTCCTTGGAAAAAGACATTATGCTGGGAAAGGTGGGGGATCAGGGAAAGAGGTGGAACGACACAGTATCTCTAGCAATGGGCTCGGGTGAATCAGCGATCACAAGAATGATGTAGGACTGCGCAAGGTCCTGATGTATTGTTCACAAGGCTGCTATGACTTTTATGCTACAGGATGACACCTAACAACAACTTGCCAACTAAACTGAAAAGACGCAGTGAGCAATGACTTCTTCTGTGACCCCTTACAACATCTAGCACAGAAACATACATAGCTAATTGAGGGGGGGGGGAAGGAAAATGGAATTAAATATCTACTAATGATTTTGTTGTTCGGTGTTGTTGAGTCACCTGCAATTCATAGTGACTCTATGTACAATAGCCCTGAAACCTGCCCTGTCCTGTGCCACCTTACTGTCTCTGACACACCTACCTCCATCACCCCAGTCACTGAATCGATCCATCTCATTGATGGTTTTCCTCCCTTATGCTCTCCCTCCACACTCCCCAGCATGATGTCCCTCTCCAAGGACTGGTCCCTCTTTGCAACATGCCCAGAGTATGTCAAATGGAGCCTCAGAATCATTGCCTCCAAGGAGCAAGCTGGTTTTACCCATTCCAGGATAAATCTGTTTGTTCTCCAGGCAGTCCACAGTATATAAAACTCTTCTCTAACACCACAGCTCAAAGGCATCAATTATCTTTTTATAATTCCTAGTCATTATCCAGCTTTCTGATGCATAATAAGCAATTGTGAAGACTATGGCCTGGATCAGGTGCACCTTAGTTTCCAGACTGACATCCTTGCTCTTCGGTACTCTGCAGAGGACTTGACAGCAGACTTTCCCAATGCAATTAGTCTTTTGAGTTGGTACCAAGAGCGTTGATTGTGGAGCCAAGCAAACTAAAGCTGTTAACAATCTTAATCTCTTCACCATCTATCATAATGCTCCAATAGGTGCAGTGTTGAGAATCTTGGTTTTCTAGATGTTGAGCTTCAATCAATATTGAAGGCTACAGTCCTTGACCTTCTGCAGCAAGCTCTTCAGGTCCTCCTCAGTTTTAGCAAGCCGAGTTGTGTCACCTGCATAATGCAGATTGTTAATGAGTATTCCTTCAATTCTGATGCCACATTTCTCCTCACAGAGCCCAGGCTTCCCAGATAAACTGTTCTGCATATAGATTGAAAAAAATGTGTAGATAGGACACATCCCTGGTATACACCCTTCCTGATTTTGAACCATGCAGTGTTTTCTTGCTCTGTTCTGATGATTGCCGCCTGGTCCAAGCATAGGTTTCACATAAGCATCATCCAACATCCTGGGATTCCCTTTCTTCTCAGAGTCAACCACAGTTTGTTGGTATCCACACAGTCAAATGCCTTTGCATGGTCAATAAAACACAGATAGACACTCCTCTGGTAATCTCTTCTTTCAATCAAGATCCATCTAACATTAACTGTAATATCCCTAGTACCACAGCCTCTTCTAAATCCAGCCTGCACATCTGGCAGCTATTTGTTGATGTACTGTTCCAGTTGTTTTAGGATAATTTTTAGCAGAATTTTGCTTGATAAAAATATTATTATTATTATTATTATTAGGTAATTTTGGCACTCTGTATTTTCAGACATGAGGCCCTGATACTCTCTTCAGTCCATATTCTGCAATCTGGTGTTCCACATACCACCAATGCTAAAAGAAAGCATAAGCAGGTGTTGAGTTTATGCTGGCAAGCTTATGTACAACAGGATGAAATCCAGCCTGCTCCTGTTAATCTTTGCTGGGCTTAAGTCCATTGTAGGAGCAGCTGTGTTAATTCATCTCGGTGAGAAGCTTCCTCTTTTAAGAAGACCTTTAAGCATGAGCCTTTTAAAAGAGCACAATAACATCACTAAAAAGCTCACCTCCTTCTCAGTCAGTGGAAGATACTCACCGACCACCAGCTCCCGTACATCCTTCCAGTGGAGCTCACTCCCCTTCTCATGGATGATGGTCACTGTGATCCTTCTCTGGATGCCCTGCGTAATGAAGGAAGGATGTACTTCAGCAGTGACAACTTACTATTTCCTCCTGTTTGTTATGTTTCGAATTTCTGGTGTGGAGACTTAAGAATGGATAGGAAAGAAAAGCATGGAGAGACAGAGAAATGCGAACCTTGTTATTCTAAACAAAGGGAAATGGGGTGAGGACTGAGGAATTGCCAAGTTCTTTTTATTTATTTATTTTTTAATTGCCAAGTTCTGATATAGCTTTAGGACCAGCTGTCCAGGTTTTCAGTTCTAAAATATCGGGCCCAAGTTCCTATGTGAACCTGGGTTATAAGTATCTTTAAGAACTGACAAAATCTATTTAGATTGGCCAAAGGATATCTAGATTTCACAATCAGAATTTTAGTCCATTGAAATCTTTCCCTTCTACCCCCATTAGGAACATATGGTGATGGGGAGCTCTGGTGGCCTAGTGGCAAGAAGCTGCACTGCAATCCCAGAGCCGCATGGTTCAAATCCACCAGATGCTCTGCCGAGGAAGGAGGGAAAATCTCCTCCTGTACCAGTCAGATCTGATTTGACGGTGTACACACACACACAAAATAATAAAATAAAATAAAATAAAAGGACATATGGTGATAAGAACAGCACTTCCAATTAGCATGAATAAAAACTGAGGGCAAAAGGGCATGGGATCTGTACAAATCATAGCAGCTCCATGAAACGAACTTCTTCAAAACAGCTTGTCTAAAACATTTATATAAAAAAAACACAAAGATATGTATAAACAATGAATATTCTAAGGAAGAAACATGAAAATGAGGAAAACAAATAGCACAATGGCCCCCTCCCACCTCTGCAGTGGAGAATGCAAGATACATCTCAACCAGTGTCACAGAGAGAGAAATTCATGAGAGCTGTAAGCGACATAAGAGAAGCAGGAAGAGCTGTATTTCTTATTCTAAACTCTTTTTGGTGTCCATCTTAGACCCTCATTTTTTTCCTTTTTAGTACCTGGTGAAGTAAAAATGTCCCCTGGCAAGGCAAGCCTGCAGTGTGATCAACCACAGCTGGAATATATCTATAGAAAGGAAAATACAAAAGAAGTTATTAGAATGCTCATTGCTAAGTCAGTCCTATTTCACCTGTGAGATCTTTCCTCGCTGCTATAGTTCCTGTTGGTCTTTCTTTTTCTAAACTCTAATTCCTATTTATTTATTTATTTTAATAGGTCCATTTTAGCATTTATTCAAATTATTATCTGCACTGATTAAGCATTTTCCCCATCTCTGTCTTATAATCCTTATGAAACTGATAAGCTCAAAGAATAGTAACATTTTTAGGCTTCATTTCAGTCTCCGAATCAAAGACACTCAAAATGTGTTAAGTGCAAAGAAAATTGACAAGAGATAAAAAGCAGATAAAGACTGCAGACATTTTCTAAGCATCTAGAAAGCCATTAACTCAGTATAAACTATTACTGTGACAACTCCTTACTCAATGTAAGTTGTAATCCCATTACAGACTTGTCCATGGAAAAGTCAAATTCCTCAAACCAATGATGATACTGGCAACTAGAAACAGGGATGATCTAGCCATATCCACATGCCATCCTACAAACAGAATATACTATGTCTATCCTGGTAAGGATCATTACAGTACTACATTTACACCCTACCCTTTACATTAACTGATAACCGTTTGCCTTTGTTTCAGGTAAAGGATTTCTCTTTCCTCATAAAAGTATTTTTGAAAAGAATTATATACACTAATTGGACCTGTCACTTAACTCTAACACAGCTCATCTACAAGTAAGCTCTACATCTGGATCCAGAACAGCCATTCTCAGTCAGGGTGGTTTTATTATGGAGGGAGCAACAGCAGACATTTTCAGTAGTCAACACTGGGAGGCGGCGCTACTGGTGCCTCTGAGTAGATCCACTGGATGGTGTGAAATAGATTGCACAAGATAGTCCACCACAAAACAGTGTGGAGCTGGAGAAATACTGACTTAGGAAGCATTCTTTTCCCAACCTCTGAGAGTAATGTAAGACTTGATCCTTTTACATGACATACGCTTCTGTCTCCATCTGTAACAGCTTTGCAGCTGATAAAACCCACTACATATATTGTCTTCTCTACCTAACAGTGTACATCTATTTTTCATTGTTACATAAGTCTCTACAGCTCCACTGCTAAATAAAGTCTTTACGACTGCTGTTTTAACAAGGCAATGATACTGGGTAGTTAGTTCTCCAGCAAACATTTGTCTTTTCTACCAAAGTCACTAAAATTCAACTGAAAACTAGAATATGACAGTGATGGTGTTTCAAGAACTTGATATAAGAAAACTCAAAATATCACCTTATTTTGAAACACTTCCCCTTACATAAACATTTAGGTGGTTGGACTTACTCTCCTGTGGGCTCCAGTTCACTGATTTCAAACCAAACGAGAAGGTCATATTTGCTCATGCTCTGGCCAAGGCTGGTTTTGCTCATGGTGTTTAATTTGGTGGCTGGAACTTTAAAAAATTTTTAGAAAATGTTAAAATCTAATCCAAGTCTACTCAATAAAAATACAAGTTTCTTCCATGTAAGTTTTTAAGGATACATATGAGAAAAGCAGCAAGACTTAGGGGATAGATTTAAACACAGTGAACTCAAAGAAACTTCATTATCAACAACCTTCCACAAAAACCAAGATAAATAAGCCCACTGCCATCCAGTGGTGTGGCAAAATGCTCACCCTCCTCCAACCTGCTCACACATGACAGTCACCTGTGGTTTGAAAAGCTTGCAAGGCCCAGACTTCCCCAAACCAGTTAAATCACTATCTCTGGGGTGAGATTAGGAACCATAAACTGTTGACACTCCCCAGGTAATTCTGATAAGTAGCTATGTTTGGAAACCACTGTTCTAATAGGCTGGTAAATACAGGATTCTAGACATGATCTTGTGCTATACATTTTCTATAAATTTAAATTCCATGCACTTAACTGTAGAGAGGAAATAAGCCAAAACCCTGGTATTTTCAAGAATTTCAGATTCACAGTATATAGATGCTAAAAGTCTAGCAAGACAATGAGAGTTTTGTGCTCAGAATTTGTGAGCACAAGCTTGAGCATCCAAGATCTGGGAATATAATTACTGCTTATCCACTAACTAGTTAGGTATGACTTTAGATGAGTCACTTAACCTCTGCGGGCCTGTCTTCTCATCTATAAAGGGTGGATGATGGTACTCAACATTCCTATCTGGAAAAAGTATTGCAAAGACACACTGGCAAATATGTGATAAGGGGTTTATGGACCCTATTTGTTTGTTTTTACATCAGTTGCTAGTGATTCATTTCCGACTTACAGCGACACCATGTAAAACAGCACTAAGTACTGTCTGGTCATGAGCCATCCTCACAACCCTAGCTCTGTTTTGAGCCCACTGTCACAGCCCCTGTGCCGGCCAATCCATGGCCCTGAGGGTTGTCTCCTTTTTTGCTGATCTTCTACTAAGCACGATACCTTTCTCCAGGGACTAGTCTTTCCTGATAAGAAGTCAAAGTGCATGAGACAAAGCCTCACCATATGTGAACCATAGAGTAATATTC
The DNA here is from genome assembly GCF_000299155.1 of Elephantulus edwardii. NCBI lineage: Eukaryota > Metazoa > Chordata > Mammalia > Macroscelidea > Macroscelididae > Elephantulus > Elephantulus edwardii. Next base: position 3,106,969 of record NW_006399795.1, read on the forward strand.
AAATGTGTAGTTTAGCATTATTATTCATCCCCACTGAATTCTACATGAGTAGTTGATGTTAAAAAAAAAAAAGAGTTACTGATTCTAGCAATCATCTAAGAATCTAAAAACAAACTTGGAAGTATTAAAAACAAAGCTAAACCTCATCTCTTAGTAAAAATCTTTTAAATAAAAATACACTATCACATAGAACTTAAAAAACTTCATCCCAGTCCCCTCATCCCCTAAGTGATATGACAAAGAGGCCCAAGTGGAGAAGAAGCTTCTGAAAATCTCTTTGAGGAAAAGTGAAAAGATCTTGCTGATACACTCAAGTCTAGGAATATCATACCCAGAGGTGCAGTCTTTAGAACAAGCACCTGAGGATGGTTCTACATCTAGGGCAGAGCTACTTTAGCTACTAACCATCTCGTTTGGGTACCCTCTCGCTCTGGCAGCTGGGAACTGGCAGAAAGAGAAAAGGCGGCAACGGGTCAGCCCCATCCTGGAAGGTGGCAACAGCAGAGGATGCAAGCTCGTTGGCGTGCTCAGAAAATGTGTCCAGTACATGCACATTCACATAGTCAGACATGAGAAACCGAATCAGTTCAATCTTTCTCTCATGGTCTGAAGACAAGATGGACATAGGAGTAAAGAGGGTAGAGAATGATCAAAGGGTAGGTGGGAAGTTAGGCAAGTAGGCATTGAGGAGAAAGGATGAAAATAAAGAAAAATCAAAACAAGATTAACTGAACATGCAGAATATCAAATGCAAAGTCTCTGGAGTTATGGGGAGTTTACAGGGCAAATTTAAGTATAGAAAGGTATCAAAATTTGCCCCAGGTTTAAGAAATAAAGACCAGCAAATTGGCAGGGATACAACATTATTGTTTGTTTCTTTTAATTCTAAGTTAGGTACCAAGAATTATCAGAGCTGCTAAGGATACGAAGACGGGGAGCAAGAATTTGGACATGACCTTCCTCTGAAAAGTTATTCTGAATTAAGTGACACAATCATATAGAAACAGAACATCATGCAGACAACCCGGCTCATGCTCACCTGGCTTAGAGAGCGGCATGGGCGGAGGGAAGAACCGTCGTGATGGCTGAGGTGGGCTATAGGAAAAGAAGATAATATTAAAGGTGTGTTAAATTCCTGTTAGAAACTAGGTATTCTGAGCTCTCTGTACTATTTATGTACCCTCTGGTCTAATACCAGGAAGTGACACACAAATCCACACAGTGAAAATAAGACTAAGACACTGTCATCAAAGTCTTCATGTAAATCCTTGCTAACAGAAAAGACAGAACTATTTTCTGTGAGTAGGGATGCTCTGTCATCATTAGTCCTTGCTGTTGATCTTCTCCTCAATCTGATGATTGTACACAGAGCCCTGGGAGTATAGGAAGCCCCTTGCTAGGCGGCTAACAGAAAGGTCAGCAGTCTGAATCATTAGCTGCTCTTTTGGAGAAAGATAGGCAGTCTCGTTTAAGAATTTGTAACTTCAGAAACCAGAGAGGTCAAGCGTGGATGCACAGTTTTAGTTCTGTTGACTTAAGTGCTTATGTTTTACAAAGCTCTAGGTCATTAGGAACAGTTGTACTCAATTCTCATGACAGACCCCTAATTGTTACTCACTCTTCTACTCTATTCAAAGTCTCCTACAGTAAGATGATATTCAAAGTTATGGACAAAATGCTCCTGTGTTACATAAAATTAATGATTAGGAGGCTAGAAGAAATATGTTGCTGTTGTTCTATTAAATCTCTGTAGAGAGTTAATATTTTCAGCAAATCAGAACTTAAAAAAAAATTACAACAGAAATCTTTGCTCCTCTGATCCAAACCTGTTAAGCTCCTGTCCTTGCAGGTGAAGTGGGTGCTGCTGATAATGTCCAAAGACCTCAAAAACGATGGGCTTGGTTTTGATGTACTCCACAAACGACTCAGTGACTTCCACCGCGATCTAATAAAGCACAAGCCAAGCAAGATTAGAGAATCACTTATTATAAGTTATATTTTGTTGCAGTCTTAACTTCAGCAGTTTATGAATGCCCAGCACAGGCAGTTTGTTTTACTACACAGGCTTTTCATGTCAAAGAAAGAGGGTCCTTACTGGCTCTATTCTGCAAGCACTCTAGCAGCTTAGCATTTAAGAACCTCTACACTCCGTCCTGATGATCACAGGTTACACTGACTGGGCTCAAATGCACACACCTCCTCCTGCCCACTCCCTCCTCCTGTGGGTCTGTATCCTGCTGGAAAGTCACTCCCCAATGCCGCATAACCAAGTGATCTCAACATTTCAAAGTCTAACTCAAAGAGTTACAACCAAATAAAAGAAAATCACATGTTGCCTATTGATTTTGTGTCAGGTACAATGCCAAGTTTGACACATCTTTTCTTCCCTCTACTACAACCTTTGGGAAGCTTCCCCACCTCCTTTCTTTACCTAAAGATCTCACCCCTCTCCAATATATAAATAGTGTCTTTCCATTATTGGAATAATTCTCCTGTCTTTCCAAACCTACTGTTTTTCACTAATGCCTCTCTAATGTTCTTTATATGGTACTACTGGTATTTGGTATTCATACATGCACTCTGGTGCCCTTCTCACAATTCTAAACTCCACAAAAGCATAATTGTGATTCATCTCTGTGTTTCCTGGCACAGTCCTAATAAATCAATATTTACCAGATATGCACATGCTTATATTTAATAACACAGTTAACTTCGAAACAAGAGTAGCATCTACTTCCTAAACAACATGCTTCTGGAAACTCTATGAACTTCGATAAATGTCGGTAATTGTAGAGGGGCTTCAAGCCTTTTGTTCATAGGGTCACTATGAGTCCTGCTCAACTCAAAGGCAATCAACAACAACATTATTTCAAAACATAAAAAGAAATCAGTGCATTTTATGTTGAGTTGTGCCATTATTACAATTATTCTTTTCTCTCTTACTTTATTAACTAGATATGTCTGGTAAGTAAATGATACAGAGGTTTATGTTGTAGTGAAGATTGTGTACTCTGGGGTAAGTAAGATTTCTCAGGGTTTAAATCCTACCTCTGCCATTCTTTGCTTTGTAACTTTAGTGGGATACTTTAACCTGACTCAATTATCTCAGTTGTAAAAGCAGGATTATTATAATTCATGGTGTAAAGATGAGGATTAAAGGAGTTAAGACAAAACAAACAGTAATGGGAAAAGTTAATGAAAGCTACTGTGATGACAATGGCTTTCCAACAGAACTGGAAAGAAATCTACGATAAAAATTCTGTTTACGTACTCCATGTATGAGAGAGCTGTAAAAAGAATTAACAGTTATATATAATGCAAGTTTCAAGGAAAATGGAACTATGAATTTTAACTTAAGGGCAAAAGATATTTTCTGTATTTTTTTCTACATTATTTGTAACTGAACAATGTATGTATCTTTTAACATGTAACTTTAATAAAATTCTTATAGTAAACACATTTTTTTAAAAGCTTATTTTTCTAGAGAGGAAACAAAAACTCTCTACATTCAAACTGATGGAAGATTCTGGTCACAGGACCTATTGTAGTTTAGATAAAGGCTGGCTGCTCTTCTACTTAGGATTACCTCACTGCTCTGACCACTCCCTCTATTGTCTAGTCTCTCCCTTCGCCCCTCGCAGAGCTGCTTCCCTCAGACCGCTTTCTGAACTCTGAAAGGAGCCCACACAAGCCTGTGCTTCCTCACACCAGCCACTTAAGTGCATCACACACACACACACACACACACACCCTCAACACAGGGGGCCACAAGGTGCAGTCACTTACATTCTGCACGTGATAAAAACCTAGAGGACTTCCTCGGCCGTTGTTTTTGAGTGGTTCGGTAGAGAACGCTTCATCATGCCGATGCAAAAAGCTTAATAAACCACAACAAAAAAAGACAAGTTGAATTACACATTACAGTTTCATCATGGTCTCCATTAGAAAAGTCCAACTTGGATTCAATGAGAGAAATATCCTGCTTATGCAGATTCCTTAGCTGAATGTTTTTACAGAACACTTTATACATCACATAGTGTGGTGGTTCTTTCCCCCCCAAAATGACTGGTGTTCCTCCAGCACTGGGGCCCCCTTTCTCCCACAGTGTGGCTTTCACTGACAGAGAGTGACTCTGGCACAGGACTTGACACATAAAAGATATTTTGAGATTTTTTTTTCATGTCAATGGGCTATTTTTATTTACTCTCACAAATGGTGAGATTTTATTAGTTTGAAATAAAAGTGAGGTATTAAAAAAATACTTATCACAAAGATTTGTACTTAATAGAAACATCCTTTAGAAGGACATTGTCCCTGCCCTCCAAGAAGATAAAAGGTCTTGTCATGTAAATGAACTCCCCAGCAGGGGGACTAATGCATGTTTTTCCCAGGCTTTCTGCATGATGGATGCGGTGGAGCGTGGGATGGAGTGTGGCACTGCGGCGTGGAGTGTACCATAAGCACCCTCCCTATTTTCTTTCTTCTCCAAATCTTTTTCCGTTTCTTCTTCTTTTTTTTTTTTTAAAAAAAAAAATTTTTTTGTATGTGTACCATCAAATTGGATCTGACTAGTACAGAAGGCGATTGCCCCTCCTTCTCCAGCACAGCATCTGGTGGATTTGAATTGTGTGCCTCTGGGACTGCAGTGCAGCTTCCTGCCACTAGGCCATCAGAGCTCCCTCCTTCTCTTCTTTTTATCCTCCCATCCCTTATTCATTTAACCTGCCAGAGGCAGGCTAAGAATCAGGTGACTATGAATGACAGAAGAAGAACTGATGCCTTTGAGTTGTGATGTAGGAACAAAGTACTGAATAAGCCATGGAATGCCAAAAGGACAAACAGGTATGTCTTGGAAAATGTGCAGCCAGAGTGCTCCTTGGAAGCAAGGATGGAGAAGCTTCATGTCTCCTAGTTTGGGCATGTGGCTAGGAGAGTAGGAGAGGCTATTCCTTGGAAAGACAGATCAGTGAAAAGAACGGAAGACCTTCAATGAGGTGAGCTGACACGGTGACTATCAGAGACGATGAGGATGACACAGGATAGGACAGGATTTAGGTCTGTTGTTTATAGGGTATGACTCGATTACAGGGTATGACAGTACCTAACAAAAAAGAACAATATTCTGCCATTGTAGGATGTACAGATAAACTGCACTGGGGACACATGAAGTCAGTCACAGGACTCTGGTGCTGTTTAGTCTCTGTATACAAGGTTTACACAGTTTCTAAAAATTCAAGATTTTAGGTCTCATCATGATCTTCCTCCAAAGGGGGATGTCCTCTTTCTAGATTTTAGGAGAAAGGCTAACATACCATTATCATCGCCGTAGACATCAGCTAACTGAGTAAGTCTTTTCCACAAAATATATTGGTTATTAAATTAGAATCATAGTGTTACCAAAAAGTGATTATCAGCTAGCTCAACATTACCCTAACGTCAGAGCTGTTAGCAAACACCTTAAACAGGTAAAATCAATACTGAATAGGTAACATTATTTCAACAATTAAAAGTGATAGCAAATTAATGACTTACTTTATGATTGTTGTTGTTGTTATGTGCCATTGAGTCGCTTGTGACTCATAGGGACCCTATGTACAAGAGCCCTAAATGCTGCTCTATGCTGTGCCAACCTCGCCGTCTCAAACACACTCATTCCCACCACTCCACTCAGAATCGATTCTTCTCATCGAGGGTTTTCCTCTCCTGAGCCGTGCACCGTCCCTCCACTCTTCCAAACATGGCGTCCCTCTCCAAGGACCAGTCCCTCCTTACAACATGCCCAAAGTATGTCAGAAGAAGCTTCAGAATCCTTGACTCCAAGGAGCTTTCTAGATTCACCCTCTCCAGGATAAATCTGTTTGTTCTCCTAGAAGTCCACGGTATATTCAGCACTCTTCTCCAGCACCACAGCTCAAAGGCATCAATTCTCCTTCTATCATTCCTAGTCACTGTCCTACTCTCTGATGCATTAGCACGTAATTGCAAAGACTATAGCCTGCATCAGGTACACCTTAGTCTCCAGCCTGATGTCGCTGCACTTCAGTACTCTTGAGAGGTCCCTCACAGCTGACTTTCCCAATGCAATTCATCTCCTGATTTCCTGGCTGCCGTTACCAAGAGTGTTGACTGTGGAGCCAAGTAAACAAAAACTGTTAACTATCTCAATCTCTTCACCATCCATACTGATGCTGCCAATTGGCCCAGTGGTGAGAATCTTTGTTTTCTTGATGTGCTTTATGGTAATCACATTTAGCTAAGGACCTGGTTAAGACATTTAAGTCAAAGTGATACTTCAGAAATGAAATTAGGATCCCCAGGGAGACATGGGACATTTTGGTGGCATCACTGTGTATAGGGGTAGGTCAGATTTCATTCTTTTGTACAACTTTGCTTTCCGCATAATGAAAGGATACATTGATCTTGGGAGGCAATAAAATGTAAGATTCTCCAAAAGGTGTTTCCTAGTGATAACTCAGAAGACAGATCCAAAGATGTGCCCAAAAGTCACAGCTCTGAAAACGCTATGGAGAACAGTCCTACTCTAACTCACACAAGGTCTCCTTAGGGAGCAAGTAACTTGACAGCTACTATCAACAATGCAAAAGAACCATGAAGGGCGGGCTTCTGGTGGCCTAGTGGCAAGAAGTTGCACTGCAATCCCAGAGGCGCACAGTTCGAATACATCAGATGCTCTGCTGGAGAAGGAGGGGCAACACACATACGAATAATAATAAAATTTAAAAAAAAAAGAACCATGAAGAAGACATTTCAGCATGCAGAGCTCTAAATGAGCGAATTAACAGCCGTCTCAGGACCAGACTCCAGGCTGACGGAGGGAGTTAGTCCTCACAGAAGCTCTTTGGCAGGGTTCAGAGCATACTTGTCTCTCACACTATACCCTGTTTCATGCCACTGTTGGCTTCCTGTTGTTATTCCAAACTTGAATGAAGAAAGTGTTACTTCCGAGACTGCTAGTGGTTTACTGCTTGTGAATGCTAAACTCTCTTGAATGTCAAGCACTATATGGTATGCAAAAGATCTGGACACGTGTCATCCCAGTTAATAGGTAGGAAGGTAGAACAGCTTACTTGAACTGACAGAAGATGTCTGCATACTCTGGAAGGATTCCACTGGCCTGCAACACGGTTACTCGGAAAGTGAAGGCACTGCCCAGTTTCAGGTGGTTGCCAATCTCTTCAGAAAACCCTTCCATAACCATCTTACCATTCAGCAAAGTGTTTGACTTCAAATCTAAAGAGGGTCAAATAAAGGAACACACTTATAGTTCTGATAATACACATACTACCTTGCAAAAAGGAGAAGGTTAGGCATTATGTCCGTTCCTCACTGATGAAATCACGAAGACCCTTGACAAAGGGTAGTGTTTTCCCCTCTTTGAAAACACCCACACTCAAGTACATTCTGTTCTGTCTACATACCTAAGTCATTCATTCGATTGACTTCTTCTGGGGGAGTGATCACCTCAGAACTCTGACCCTGTCCTTCCACTATTCTCAACTCCTCCAAGGAAAGACCAGAACGGGTCATTGCAACCGAAGAAAAGTCATTCTGAAAGCAAGGCAGAGGTAGGTAGATGATTAAGTAGTACAGTAACCTTTTTCTCCATGTGCCTTACTTGCCCAACAAGTACTAGTGAAAGGAAAATTATATGGAATAAAAGTTGCCTGAGAAAAAAGGTTCGATAAAATATAAATATTGATTTCATCTTTCGTAATGTGGAATCTTTACCTTTGTTCCTGTTAGGCATATCCCATATTCTATTAAGGCTGGGGGACTACCAACTATATTTTTAAATTTTAAGTAGGAGAACTAGTCTCTACTGCTAGAAATTCTCCCAAGTCCATGTACTTCCCCCCTTCCTGGACAGTTTCTCACCTGACTGAAGTACTCGTTATCGAATGATATCTTAGCTGTTCCTGACTGTCGAATTCCAGAGCCATAATCAGGAGCTTCTTCATCCGCTAAGTAGGAAAAAAACAACAAAAAAACCCCAGACTGAATGAGATACCACAGGAGGAGGGAAAACAACTATTACTGTATTGTAATAGAAAGAGGTTGGATTTATGCTGTTGAGAACTTTAAAATGAGGTTGTTGTTGTTATGTGCTGTGGAGTCCCTTGTGACTCAAAGCAATCCTATGTACAATAGCCCTAAACCCTGCTCTATCCTGTGCCAATCGCACTGCCTCTGACACACCCATCCCGATTATCCCAGTCACTGAATCAATCCACTTCATAGAGGGTCTTTCCCTCTTGCGTCATCCCTCCACCCTCCCAAGCATGATGTCCCTCCTTACAGTATGTCCAAAGTATGTCAGATGAAGCCCCAGAATTTTTGCCTCCAAAGAGCAGCCTGGTTTAACTCTCTCTGGGATGAATCGGTTTGTTTTCTTTGCAGTCCAGGGTACATTCAATACTCTCTTCTCCAGCACTGCAGCTCAAAGGCATCAATTCTTCTTCTATCCTCCCTAGTCATTGTCCAACTCTCTGATGCATAACAAATAATTGCAAAGACTGTATCAGACACACCTTAGTCTCCAGAGTGACACCATTGCTCTTCATTACCTTGGAGAGGTCCCTATCAGCAGATGTTCCCACTGCAAAACATTTTTTGATTTTCTGGCTACTGGTGCCAAGAGTGCTGACCGTGGAGCCAAGCACACTAAAGTTGTGAATAATCTCAATCTCTTCACCATCCATCCTGATGCTGTCAATTGGTCCAGTGGTGAGAATCTTTCTCTTCTTAACATTGAGCCTCAATCCATACTGAAGACTGCAGTCCTTGACCCTCTGCAGTAAGCATTTCAGGTCCTCCTCAGTTTTAGCAAGCAGGGTTGTGTCATCTGCATAACGCAGATTGTTAATAGATCTTCCACCAATCCTGACGCCTCATAGACACTTCTCCTCATAGAGCCCAGCCTCTGGGATAATCTGTTCTGCATACAGGTTGAAAAGTTATGGAGATAGGACACATCCCTGGCGTACACCTTTCCCAATTTTGAACCATGCAGTGTTTTCTTGCTCTGTTCTGATGACTGCCTCTTGGTCCAAGTATAGGTTTCGCATTAGCATGATCAAAGTGTTCTGGGATTCCCATTCTTCTGAGAGTCAGTCACAGTTTGTTATGATCCACACAGTCAAAAACTAAAGTATTAACCTGTGTATGTTTTTGCAGAAATATTCTGAAAGCTGGTAATATTAAAGCCATGTTACCAGCCTTAAGGATAAGTGAGATCATTAAGGTCCCTGAAAATGGCTACATCTGGGGGAGGGGGGGAGAAGAAGAAAAACAAATATTTTGCATAAAAAAGAATGAGATCCAAGTATTAAAATGACCAGTGTTCCTTCAAATTCCAAGCTCTTTCACTTAAACAAGACAGGTTAATAAAGAATCAGTTTTATTCTTGGAATTGCCCAAATTTCTTATCTAGAAAATACTGACCCTTTTTCATCTTGGCAAGACTATATTCAATAATACATAACAAATATTTGAAAATGCTGCAGTGTAGTTTTGGAGGGGACATTCAGAAACTCAGTATTGGTAGTGCCACAGGTTTCCATGGGGAAAAGGCTGAAAGGTCACTAAACATAGCACACAATCTGGCAATCATGGCAGAAAAATGTCAGGAAATGGCCACATTCTTTCCTTCGAACGTAGGATGGATCATGGAAAAGTGAAAAACATCAGTACCTTGATCATGTTTTACAAAATAGCTGCCTAAGGATAAACATGCGAATTAGAAGTACTCCAAGAAAAATTAGGCAGGAAAAGTTTCTAAAAAAATCTTGCTACCTCGAAAGCGATTAAAGCAGCATTGTTCAAAATGGAAATTACTTTTATAAAGTTGATCCAAGGGTTGTATTTACTTTGTGTTAAATGAAATTCCTTTATCCCCAAATAATAGCATCCCGGACTAAGAAGGGAACTTATGACTCTTGGGAACAACAGCAGGAAAGCAAGCAAGGAAGTTTTTGAGAAACAAAAACCCTGCCTCTGGTTATACATGTAAATAAAGTTAAACCCACACAGAACGAGCCTGCTCTGTCTCTAGGCAAAGAATCCACAGCTTTTCTTTGTGAGGAGGGTGACCTACCTGCAATGGCCTGTACAGCTACACGCAGAAATCCTCGTACTTCTCCCTTCTCGCTGACAATGGCAACCCTGTGGATCAGGGGCACTGGATACAGCAGATTGCTCAGGTAAACAAATGCCCTAGGGATAGACACCAGGAGAAAACATCAGAGCATCCCAGAGACAGAAGCTGACTTTCAGAGTCACTAAGAATATCTTCACGAATCTGAGAGCTGGCTCTGGGGCCTTGTCTCAATCCATCCCCTCTGTTCTGTACTCTCAGGTTGCCTCAATTTACTTCTTTAGTCAAAGACATAAACAAATGCCATCGTTTGGCAAAGCAGTTGACAAAGACCAACTTACACCAAATTACTCCATAAAGATTATTACTGTAGGTAGAAGAGTAACAATTGGAAGTAGACTTTCAAGAGCCTGCTTTACAAAGACTGCTAAAGGGAGAGGAGGAGAAATGAAGTCCATTAAAGACTTAACTCTCTCAGGGTAAAGAATTATTATAATGAGGTTTTGTTTCATTTTGTCCCCCATATATAAAACGAGCTCTGGTGGCCTAGTGGCAAGAAACTGTACTGCAATCCCGAAGGCACTTGGTTTGAGGCCTCCAGTTAGTTGCTCCATGGGAAAAAGATGGGCAATCTCTTCCCATGCAATTAACTGCCTCTGAAAACCAACCAGAGGGTCAGCTATGGGTCGATTCTGACTCTATGGTACACAACAACATATATAAAACGTAAGTCAGAGAAAAAAAAACCCATAGGGAAATATTAAGTGGAAGAGTTAACAACTCTTAAACAGACTTTGTACCACAGCATTATGATTCATGATCTTTATAAATGATTGCAAGCTTCAAGTAGGGTGACTGACATAATAAACAGACAAATATGGGCAGGTGGGAGGCTAAGTGGCCAGAAATTGCCAAATACTAAGTTTAGAGCAGACTCTGAAACGGCATCTAGATACATGCTAAGCCTTAAAGGGATTGCATTTGAGACTCAAATCTAATTCAGAAATGCCACACTAAAAGTTACAGATCTAACATTTTCTATTTTTAATATACTAGCAGCATTCTATCATGCTATTATGTTTTATCCTAGCTCTCCTTGCTTTGCCATTATCGATTTTTAAAAAGAATGAAAACTGATTATCACGAAGTTTAAGAATTTTTACTCCAATCAGTGGATGAGAAATGGAATCTAGTTCCCACTGTTACTCCTGTCTCCCTACTTGGTATATGCTGATCTTTGAACATAAGACAAAAGACATAGCAAATAATGGCATCAAAAAGTCAAACGAAACTTCATGTGACACATAAGCCTGTCTGCTTCTTTTCCTGCTCTGAAATCTACTTTAAAACAAAGAAGAAAGGAAGATGGGGTGGATATTTGGGACTTCAACTTAAAATAATGAAAGAAAATTCTGGAAGTAGGCAAAATACGTCACAGAGAAAGAGCAAAATATTAATAACAAAAGCATAAATGAAATATGAATGAAAACTATTAAAAAACAATTGCATGTGAACATTAAAGCAGAACAAATGATGTCGACTTCCCTTTCAGTCTGCTCCAAAGGGAGTAGGGGCAATATTAAGAAACACAGGGTTTAAAGTTTCATTATACAAAAAAAGGAAATAAAACATTTTCTAAAAAGGATTTCAAACATGATTATCATACATCAACTATGGTCACAGAGGTTAATAGACTATGAATTTGGCACAAGGTACCAAATGGACAATTTCTCTTCCAAAGCTCCCTTCATCCGTTAAGACATTCTGGTCAGACCTGCCACTTACAATTCCTCAGCCACATACATGTCCCTGACTAGAGTCCTTTCTGTACTTTACTGCTCACCTCATGCCTCTAATTCCCTACCTTCAGTTATTATTACAAATATGTGAATAGTCCAGGGCCTGTCCCCCCCAATGCTGTATGTTCCTGGCAACATACATAAATTTTCCATCACTGCTATAATATAATCTAGGGGGCTCTGGTGGCCTAGTGGCAAGAAATTGTGCTGCAATCCCAAAGGCATGAGGTTCAAGTTCTCTAGCAGCTCCTTGGGAGAAAGATGGGCAATCTCCTTCCTGTGATTAACTTCCTCTGCAAACCCGCTGGAGGGTCAACTATGGATTGGTTCCGACTTGATGGTACACAACAGCAACGTCATCATAATATAATCTTCATTTATTTCTGTGATTGCTTATGCCGGTTTCCTCCATCAAGGTGTATGTAAGGCTGAGAGGAAGGACCCTGTTTGGTTTTGCCTCGCTGCTGTCTGCAGAGGGTCTGGTGTATTGTAAATAGACTCACTAAGTACCTAGTTAGTGACTGAACACACATGTCCATCAGGGAGCAGGAAAATGATTTGTCTTCTATCTTTAACTAGACAGAAGATTTGCCAGAAAACCAAACTGCACCAGAGGTAGAAAAGCAAAACCATCCAACTTTGTACGAGGGTGACTTCACACTATTCTTGTGATAAATATTAACTACATGGAACTTGCTTAGACTCCTAACTATACTCAATATGCTACATTAAAAATAGCTCTTTAAAAGCAGGCATAAAAGCTTTTAAATAAAAAAAATTTAAAAAAACCCACTCAAAAAACCCAAAAACCACTTGCTAGTCAACGATACCGTATGCACATTATAATTTACACATAAACATTACAATCAAGTACTGTTTAAGCTTACATTAAAGACAATCTCCTTTCTGTTGGTGGTGAGGCAAATCTATCTGTAAACATACAAAATCTCAAAACAGTGTACATTTCCCCTTTTAGAAAGGAGAACCCTCCAAGTCTAGGTAGCAGCAGGGGAGACCACTGAGTGGCACTAGGAATGCACAAGTGCATAATCGCAAGACCACTGCCAGTCTCAGTATCAGGATCGAGTCCTCAGCCCCAAATCCACCCTAGATGCTTCTTTCCAAAGCTTTTTAAACTGGAAGACTTGCCAGTCCATATACCTTGGCTTAGCAGACTGAAGGAGAACAGGGGTGAGAGGAGAAAATGCAAAGGATGTATTAGCAGAAGGTCTGTGAAGTTATATCAAAAAGGGAACAAAGGTAAGAAAAATCAGCATAATTAGGGTGATGGTTACAGAAAGAATATCAGTACATGTACTCAAAAAAGGCGACAGAATAACTTCTTTTTCTCCCGCCCATGTCAACCTATAGAGTAAATAGTAACATTTGTTCCCAAATTACAAAGGATGGTTCATAACATCCCAGCATGCCATAAGAGAACAGCTAAAGGGACAAGCTCTTTTATTTTCTTTACATAAAGATTCCACTAGAGGTAGCCAAGGCCAAAATCCCCAAAACTTTCAAAAGGAATTTTATAAGCTGGAAAAATTTACAAGTGAATTATAACTGCAATTATGTGCCAATATCGGAAATTCAATCCTGTGAGTCACAAATATACAGGATTAAGAAAACTACTCTTTTTACACCTATGATGACTACCTTGCACTGGCTGAAGCTGTTCTATCATTACTCATTTTGTTCGAACATAAGAAGTTATCAAGGACAAACGTGGAACATGAGCGCTGTGAATTCATCTCTTCCCTAACCTCCTTTTTGCAAGGCAGCTAGTTTTAGAATCTGAGGACCTGCACTAGTAGAAAAGGTCAATTCATGAGCCACAGCTCCATGAACATGCTACTTGAAAATCAAAGTTATTATTTTAGAGTAGATCTTAAGCAGCACAGTGCTTAGGGAGCTGCACTGTTAAGCCTGAAGTGGTACCCCTCTGGTGTTTCAGGTCCATGGGACAAAGACAGGCATCTCCTCTGGTGGAATTTACAGTCTCAGGAGAACCTACTGCAGGGTCAGCTATAACTAGGTTCTGGTGTGAAGGCAATGCATCTTTGGAGTTTTAATTTAAATCTAATACGCTTTAAAATTAACATAGCCAGAACGTTTAAAACTTGAGGGGAAATTGTACACAGATCTTAAGAGCCAGTGAATGCCCCCACCCTATATGAGGTTTTATGTTTCTCATATAACTGACTCAAAATAGAAATGCTTCTGAATAGATGAAAACCCTAGTGAAGGGTAGTCATTCATTTTGCTAGTGTGGATTTCAGAATCTGAAAGAAATTTTTAAAGCCTTCACAGCCTCCACCTAAGACTTCATTTTATACTTGAAAAACCAATAGGCTTAAGTCCTCTGTGCTAGGTTAGTAACATTACTAAGATATGCTGAAACAAGGCCTAGGATTTCATAGTTAAGTCTGTCTCTTTCTATCATAGTACATGACATGAAGCTGTTTCTCACAATGCGATGGTGAAGAGCACAAATAAGATGCTCTAGGAGCCAGCTGTGCAACTGGCACAAAGAAGCAGTAGTCGATGGCCAGAAGCATGGTTCTAATTGCTGGCCCTCACAGAAAAGCAGGGAAATGTGCTGAAACATATGTTGTTGTTGTTGTTGTTGTGTACCGTTGAGTCAGAGCAGACCTATACCTGACAGTAAATCACAGAGGAGGAGAATGTCCATCTTTCTTCCACTGAGCAGCTGGTGGACTCGAAAATTTGGGCTGGTGATGCAGCTCCTGACTATTAGGTTATCGAAGCGCAGACGGTAATAAAGAAGGTACTACTGTCCCATCTACTTTTCTCAAATAATATTAAAATAAATTCTTAAGCAAATCGATCCTAAGCACCTATTTCAGATCATAAACCAGCAGAACAACTTCACTACTATGTTGTTAAGTGCCACTGAGTTGAATGTAATTCATTGTGACCCTATGAACAATGGGGATGAATCCTGTCCTATCTTGTGCCATCCTCATCATTTTATGTTTTGTCCATGGAAAATGGATCCTCTTTACCACTGTGAAATCTAGAGACTACCTAATATTATAGCCCATAATTGCAGTATTTATATAAAAATACCTTTTCTTCTTTATCTATTGATAAACATGATAACTTTCTATATTATTTATTAAGTTCCTACCAGGTGACCAACACTGTGCTATGAACAATGTTTTAGAATTTCAGGCCTCTGAAAGGGCTGAAGTCTTGTCCATTCTATACTGACAAAGCTCCTTATTTTTAGAGTTCAACAACACTGGTTCTAATATATCATTACAATTACGCTTATAATCTGGACAAACTTTCTGGTTAATGCAGTGAGTGCTGCACTGTTGAACTGGTAACTAAAATTGCTTCCATGAGAAGATTGGATATAGACAAAGACTAACTAGCATTAGGAATGTGTGCATGGAGGGTTCTGGATCATTGTCAGATGGATGCACAAACTGAGAGCCAGAGACAATGCCTCAGTCTGGTGAACTAAACAAGACAAAGCAGTTTCATCTAGTGCTGAGCAAATGTCCACGGTTGAAAATGTCAACAAATACTTTTTCTAGGATTCATCATTCTAAAGTCTACAGGTAGTTTGTTAGCAGAAGCCAAAGTCACAATTAGAGATAAGTTCTGTGAAACCTACCAATAAAAGAAATCTTTTTTAGTAAAAAATGAATGAAGACTGACTTTCCTGATTCTTTTTTAGAGCTCAGAAGACTGAGCAAAGAAGAGACCTAAACATAGCTGATTTCCAATTCTGTTCTCTTGACTTCTACTGCTGCCATGAATTTGCAGCTTCACCTTGACCTTGCTCTGATTTCTTTTCCATCTGGGTATTCTTCCTTATGCTTTTTGAATAAGCCCTGGTAGGACAGTGCATTATGTGCTGAGTTGCTAACTGAAAGCTTATTAATGGCTTGACTCAAGAGCTCAATTTTTCTCTATGGGAGAAAAATGGGCAGTGGCCTCCCATAAAGACTGACCACCTTGGAAACCTGACGGGCGGTTGTTGTGACTTGGAATCCACTTGATGGCAGTGGTTTGGGGGTTTTGTTAAGTGTGCTTTTTTATACATCTCTAAAGAGGAAACATCTAACCCACAGTGCCATTCTCTGAACCCATTACACTTTTAGATTTAATTACTTTCTCCTTTGGAGTTCCTTCCTCAGAACAAAATTATTGGGCAACTTAATGGGTCCTCTCTTGTCATAAAGTCTTCCTCTGTGTCGCTGCATGCTGTTCTGAGTAGACTAAGTACCTCACTCCAACAATGCATGTGGTCTCTCTTTAACCAGGGCAGCATTTAAAAAGAGCTTAACACATTGGACTGAATGTTCATGAATTGACTTGGCTAAGAAGCAAGATTACCCCCAATTGCACAAAGACGCCTGTACAGCAAGAGCTGGTCCCTTTTTGCCTTTCTCACAATAACCTCACCAACCTTCCCACTAAAATGAACCAGGGGGATCGGTCGTAAAACGGGTCATGCCCGTCACTGAAGAGATCTGACCCCTCCTCCGTCCCTGCGTCAGAGCCGGTGTCATCCACGAATGCCTCATCATCAAAATCCTCCATCTCATCTTGCTGTTCGTCAGCCAGCTCAGTGATGTCGGAATCGGCCGTGGAAAAAGTGGGGGAGGGTGTGCGGTCGGCCAGGCGCTCATTCACACAGCCGTGGAAAATGGGGGAGCTAGACACAAGGTAACACGACGACAATTCACACAGCCAGGGAGAGAGGAATAGTTGGTTAAACAGAAGCAATGGGTGCAAACAAGACAGAACCCACTGAGGAATCAACACAATAAAAGCAAGTGGAAAAAGCAAAAGGATAAAATAAGCATAAAATCGTTCAGATCAGGTGAAAAGAAACGAGGGCAGGTTGAAAAAGTTAAGGACTCATCCTTAAAGGAAATAGATAAGTTGAATAATCTATGTAAATATTGTGTAGTAAAACGTTTATATTCTCCAGCCCCATAAAAGATCAGCATCCAGGCCTCAAAGAAGCCACTCAATATGAAAAAGAAATAAGCATTTTTAAAAATGTTCAAATCACCTTGGAGCAGGTAAAAAAAGTAGATACAAACAAGTATTCATCTCTTTAAAGACTACCATTAGGGGACTGAGGGAGGAAGAGTTATTCTATTTCTGGAAAAGGCTACAATGTCAGCTCCTTCTTTTAATTAATTTGAAAACTCTCTTTAAAGGAAGGGTTTCACAATTAAAAAGTAACTCAAATTCTGAAATAATTAAGCTTAAAACTTCTTCATATTTCCTTGTTTTTATAATTTGAAATCTCTAAGAACCTGGAACAATAAAGACTCACAAAGGTAATCCTTGTTTTCACTGAACATTGAAAATACTTTTATGTATATGTAAAAGAGGTCCAAGTACTATCAAAGTGTATCATTAACTTCTCCTTGGCAAAGACTAAAGTGAGATGAACTGCCAAAAAATGAGTCAGGGGAGGCCAATCAGATCATGGACAGAGTGCAGTCTGAGAAGTCAAACGATGGTTTTAAACTGCACAGGATTCAGACTTCCATTTTCCTATACTTTTTCCTATACAGGTCACGAATGAGTTGGGAAGCAAGAAGTACTTTGGGTGAAAACTGGATACTATAAACAACTATGTAAGTTGAATAAAACTGAAGGAAAAATATATTGAACAGTAACAGTGGTTAAAATTATAGGTGGGGGACTTTTTAGATTTCCTTTATAAAAAAAAGGAGACACTATCATGTTTGCTGAGGTTATAAACAACTAAAATTTAACTAATCATGAATGAAAAAAAAAAGCCATTGAGAAAATCACCACATACCTTCCTACAAGTTTGAACCAATGGAACCGATCATAAAATGGATCACTGCCTGTCATGGTGGTTTCACTCTCGTCTTGGGCATCGGAGGCCATCTCCCCTGCCCTGTCATACATCTCTCGCATCAAATCCAGCCTCTGCCTATAGGAACATAAAGCAATAGATAAGTATCATGAGATTGTAGTAAAATTTTGCTTTGGAAGCATCTTCCATGCAAGACTAAAAATCGTGGTCCCAACATTTAATGTTATTGAAGAACAAAGGCGCAAAGTTCAGAGAACAAAGGATTGAGCATCTAAAATGTCTGAGTTGAGAGACCAGTCACCAGAAATCAAGAAAAGCCACCTAACCTCTTGTAAATAAGAGAAATGTAGTCTAATGGTACATTACCTCACAAATATTTTGAAACAGGAAAAAAAAAATCATCTTACTATATGGAAAGGAGGCTAGAGTGTAACCTTCCTATTCATTACTGGTCACCATGAGGTCACAGTCAGAAAAGATGATTAACGGCTAGATCCAGGACTTAAATGGATATCATGAAATGGGAACACTTATAAATTTAAAAGAAAATGGATGAATGGAAATATCAACCAGCTAGAGACAAGTTTTTAGAAAGCATGGAAGAGGAAGCAACATGGACTTCCGAGAGCAAAGTTTGAGAATACTCATTGGGGCACTTCATTAGTAAAGGTAAATAATATTCTCATACTTGAGTTTCTCCAGAGACCAATAATGTGTTGCTCCATTTTTCAGATCCTGGACTTCTACCGCAACCACCGTCCGAGGGAAAGGTCTGTCTTCGTGAGTTTTCTCCATCTCCGTGGGAAGTAACTCCGGAGGCAAAGGGGAGTACAGGGTGTCAGTGAGCAGAACAAACTGGAACTGCACCTAAATAGAAAAGATCAATCATCGGTCAACCAATGGTCTTGTTTTCGGCAAGAAGGTCTCAAAGACAAGGTGATATTGTTGATGGGGAAAAAGGTAAAACACCAAGTATGTACTCAACAGGCAGTTTATGACTGAGAAAGAAAAGGAAATAAAACAACCAAACCCCCAAAACAGCCAAAAGCATATTAATCACAGGATTTAATCCTAATTTAAATCACACTGTCTACAGCCTGTTATTCCCATCCTAGAACAAGGTGTAGGCACAGACTACAATCTTCATCTTTCTATTTTGCTTGACTGAAGACTAGATTTTCATAGTCCTCACAGAGAACACTGGAAGACGGACCCATCTCTCTCTAGTCCTTCACTAGGGAGAGGAAATGAAGAAGTGCCAGGTTTCCCACTGAACATTCAGAGGGTGAGAACTGCTCTTAAAAAGTATTTATTTTTTTGTAACTGCTTTGCATTCATCATGTCTTTTATTTCTTGCCAGTAACACTTCATCAAGGAATGCTGGGTAATAGTAAGGAAACAAAATCTAGCCTCTGCTTCTATTCGTCTACATGAAGTGACTAATAAATAATTACAAAATGGTAAGTATTACCAAAACCATGAATCTAGAGCTTCCTGGGAAACAATTCCAAGGGAGCTCTAGTGGCCTACTGAGTAGGGAGCCGCACTGCTAACCCAAAGGTGGCATCACCCTGGAGGTTCAAATCCACCACAGGCTCTGAGGGAGAAAGATGAGCCATCTCCTCCCAGGTGGTTTATAGCCTCTGAAAACTTGCTGGCAGTCAGCCATAAGTTATTTCTGAATCTGCGACAATGAGAATGAGAGGATAATTACGAAGGTCTGGTGTCTAAAATGCACTGAGTTTTGAGACCAACCAAAAAGTAAGTGGTTGACTCTACCAGATGCTCTGTGGAGAAAGATGGGTAGTTTCCACCTACGAAGTCTTAGAGCTTCGGAAACCCCATGGGGGACCGTTAGGAGCAGAAACTCACTCCATGGCAGTGGGTTTTATTGGGTTTGGTTATGTGAACAAATGAAAGGATGGTGATCTGAACCCACTCAGAGGCCCTGTGGAGGACAGCTGTGGCAATCTGCTGCAAATAGGTTGCTGTAGTTATGTGCCATCAAGTCAACTATAACTCAATGGGAGATCTAACCCGTGACCTCTCCTGTGCCACCTCACAATCTCCCAAACACACTGTTAGATGCACCGTGCCAACTCGTTCAGGTTCTTCCCTCTGACCATCCCAGCATGATGTGCTTTTCCAAGGATTGGCCCTTTCTCAAAACATGCCCGAAGTATGTTGTTGTTGTTATGTGCTGTCGAGTTGCTTGCGACTCATAGCGAACCTATGTACAACAGCCCCAAACTCTGCTCTGTCCTGTGCCAATTGCACTGTCTCTGACACAGCCATCCTGATTACCCCAGTCACTGAATCAATCCACCTCATAGAGGACCTTCCACTCCTGTGCTGTCCCGCCACCCTCCCCAGCATGAGGTCCCTCTCCAAGAACCCATCCTTCCTTACAATATGTCCAAAGTATGTTAGAGAAAGCCTCAGAATCCTTGTCTCCAAAGAGCAGCCTGGTTTAACCCTCTCCAGGAAGAATCTGTTTGTTTTCCTAGCAGTCCATGGTACCCTCAATACTATTCTCCAGCACCACAGCTCAAAGGCATCAATTCTCCTTCTATCCTCCCTAGTCATTATCCAACTCTCTGATGCATTAACAAGTGGTTGCAAAGACCACGACCTGTATCAGATGCACCTTAGTCTCCAGAGAGACACCACTGCTCTTCACAACTTTGGAAAGGTCTTTAACAGCAGACTTTCCCATGGCAATACGTCTTTTAATTTCCTGGCTACTGGTGCCAAGAGTGTTGACTGTGGAGCCAAGCAAACTAAAGCTGTGAACAATCTCAATTTTTCCAC